>NC_053024.1:708836626-708938324 GCF_003073215.2 Triticum urartu | reverse complement strand
TAGTAGTGATGGCATGAATCCATTTGGCAACCAGAACACCAATCATAGCACATGGCCCGTGTTTGTATGGATGTACAACCTCCCCCTGGTTGTGCATGAACACAATTTGGTAAAGGTAGTGGTGAGAGGCCATGTAGGAGTACATGGTGGGTTGTCTCATTGCAGCCGTCCTCAGGAACTGAGTTCTGTGTTTGTGATCCATGAACAGTTACTAGCACACATTGGGCTCCGGGCGCTCCAAGCTCTCTCGACTTATTAATCAACTCGATCTCTGTCCAGGAGTTGCAACTAGTTTCTGGTGTTTGTAGGTAGTGTTAGTAGTCTACCAAGTGGCACCCGGTATAGGTGGGCTTGGGACAGACTAGGCACAGTGGCATGGTGTACCAAGTGGCACCTGGATGGTGCGCTTGGGAACCCTGCACACATCGCTTGGGGCCGTGAGCGACACCCCGGCCAGATCTCCTTGCGGATGGAACCCGAATAGGTGATAAACCTGGACTAGAGACTTGTGTGGTTAGTCAGGTCGCGGTCGACTCCCTCACCATGCTTCCGCTTGAAGGTTGCCGAGACACACGACGTGTACATGGTGGTAAGTGGCGAGAGCGTGTGTGAAGAAGTACACGCCTGCAGGGTTATCATTATCTATTTGAATAGCCGGATTCCTCGGAAATGGAAACTTGGACCCCTTGCATAGTTCAGAGACAAGTGAAAGTGGATACTCTAAAATGCGCAAGATAAGCGTGAGTGCTATGGATGGCATTCTCGTAGGGAGACAGGAGCGGATCCATAGTGGAGTATTGATATGGTGAATATGTGGACTCGTGTGCGCCACCTCAAAGAGTTACTTGCAGTCGTAGTTCAGGATAGCCACCGAGTCAAAGCTGGCTTGCTGCAGTTAAACTCCACCACCCCTTTCTTGATACTGGTGCATATGTAGCTAGTTCTGATGTAAGTCTTGTTGGGTACATTTGTACTCACATTTTCTTAATTTATGTTTTGCAGAGAGATTTCAGTCTCGCTAGTATTCCCACGTGGGCTTCGACGTTTAGCTTGATACCTCAGCTACGATCTTGTGCCCTCGACAGGATCTGGTAGATAGTCAGGCTTCTCAACCTTTTTCATTTGTAGTTGTCTGTACTCAGACAAGTTAAGCTTCCGCATGTGCTTGTTGCTTGTATGCTCTGAATGTTGGGTCATAAGACCCATGTTTGTATTATCTGGCTCCTCGGAGCCTAGTGGATATATACTTTGAGTCATAGAGTTTTGTTGTGATGCCATGTTGTATTTACACATATCGAGCATATTGTGTATGATTGAAATGCTTGGTATGTGTGGGATCCGACAACCTAGTTGTTTATCCTTGGTAGCCTCTCTTATGGGGAAATGTAGTCTTGTGCTTCCATGAGCCATAGTAGTCTGCTATAGCCGGGTTCACCAGAGTCCTTCTAGCCCAGCACTACTGCTCCGGAACACTTGACTGGCCGGCACGTGATTCACTTCGTTCCTGTGTCTGTCCCTTCGGGGAAATGTCACACGGTGACATCCGGAGTCCTGCTAGCCTACTACAGCCCGGGTTCCCGGAGTCCTGTTAGCCTAGTTGCTACAGCCCGGATTCACACGTTGCTGACGGACATGCTCGATGTTGATTCATGTATGCATGTCCCCGGAAGTTAGTGCCACTTTGGGTTCACAACTAGTCATGTCAGCCCGGGTTCTCTGTCATATGGATGCTAGCGACACTATCATATACGTGAGCCAAAAGGCGCAAACGGTCCCGGGCCATGGTAAGGCGACACCCGTGGGAATACCGTGCGTGAGGCCGCAAAGTGATATGAGGTGTTACCAGCTAGATCGATGTGACTTGGAATTGGGGTCCTGACAATGATTCCCCCACAAGTCGGGATGAGACTCCGGACGAAAAAATATATATGAGAGAAAAAGAGAGAAGGGACAATGCTACTATACTTTTACCACACTTGTGCTTCAATGTAGCACCATGATCTTCATGATAGAGAGTCTCCTATGTTATCACTTTCATATACTAGTGGGAATTCTTCCAATGATGGGCTTCCTCAAAATGCCCCAGGTCTTAGCAAGCGAGTTTTATGCACACCCACTTAGTTGCTTTTGTTGAGCTTTCATATACTTGTAGCTCTAGTGCATCCGTCGCATGGCAATCCCTACTCACTCACATTGATATCTATTGATGGGCATCTCCATAGCCCGTTGATACGCCTAGTTGATGTGACACTATCTTCTCCCTTTTTGTCTTCTCCACAACCACCATTCTATTCCACCTAAAGTGCTATGTCCATGGCTCACGCTCATGTATTGCGTGAAGATTGAAAAAGTTTTGAGAATGTCAAGAGTATGAAACAATTGCTTGGCTTGTCATCGGGGTTGTGCATGATTTAAATACTTTGTGTGGCGAAGATAGAGCGTAGCCAGACTATATGATTTTGTGGGGATAACTTTCTTTGGCCACGTTATTTTGAGAAGACATAATTGCTTAGTTAGTATGCTTGAAGTATTATTATTTTTATGTCAATATTAAACTTTTGTCTTGAATCCTTCAGATCTGAATATTCATGCCACAATTAAGAAGAATTACATTGAAATTATGCCAAGTAGCATTCCACATCAAAAATTATGTTTTTATCATTTACCTACTCGAGGACGAGCAGGAATTAAGCTTGGGGATGCTTGATACGTCTCCAACGTATCTATAATTTTTGATTGCTCCATGCTATATTATCTTCTTCTTTGGACATTATTGAGATTTATTATTTCACTTTTATATTATTTTTGGGACTAACCTATTAACCGGAGGCCCAGCCCAGAATTGCTGTTTTTTGACCTATTTTAGGGTTTCGAAGAAAAGGAATATCAAATGGAGTCAAAACGGAATGAAACCTTCGGGAACATGATTTTTGGAACGAACAAGATCCAGGAGACTTGGAGCCTATGTCAAGCAATCAATAGGGAGGCCACGAGGTAGGGGGCAAGCCTACCGCCCGAGGCGCACCCTCCACCCTTGTGGGCCCCTGTTGCTCCACCGACGTACTTGTTCCTCCTATATATACCTACGTACCCCCAAACGATCAGATACGGAGCCAAAACCCTAATTCCACCGCCGTAACTTTCTGTATCCACGAGATCCCATCTTGGGGCCTGTTCCGGAGCTCCGTCGGAGGGGGCATCAATCACGGAGGGCTTCTACATCAACACCATAGCCCTTCCGATAAAGTGTGAGTAGTTTACCTCAGACCTACGGGTCCATAGTTATTAGCTAGATGGCTTCTTCTCTCTTTTTAGATCTCAATACAAAGTTCTCCCCCTCTCTTGTGGACATCTATTCGATGTAATCTTCTTTTGCGGTGTGTTTGTTGAGACCGATGAATTGTGGGTTTATGATCAAGTTTATCTATGAACAATATTTGAATCTTCTCTGAATTCTTTTATGTATGATTGGTTATTTTTGCAAGTCTCTTCGAATTATCATTTTGGTTTGGCCTACTAGATTGATGTTTCTTGCAATGCGAGAAGTGCTTAGCTTTGGGTTCAATCTTACGGTGTCCTTTCCCAGTGACAGTAGGGGCAACAAGGCACGTATTGTATTGTTGCCATCGAGGATAACAAGATGGGGTTTTCATCATATTGCATGAGTTTATCTCTCTACATCATGTCATCTTGCTTAAGGCGTTACTCTGTTCTTATGAACTTAATACTCTAGATGCATGCTGGATAGCGGTCGATGTGTGGAGTAATAGTAGTAGATGCAGGCAGGAGTCGGTCTACTTTGTCTCGGACATGATGCCTATATACATGATCATACCTAGATATTCTCATAACTATGCTCAATTATATCAATTGCTCAACAATAATTTGTTCAACCACCATAAAATACATATGCTCTTTAGAGAAGCCACTAGTGAAACCTATGGCCCTCGGGTCTATCTTCATCATATTAAATCTTCCAATACTTAGTTATTTTCATTGCTTTTATTTTTCTTTGCATCTTTATTATAAAAATACCAAAAATACTATCTTATCATATCTATCAGATCTCACTCTCGTAAGTGACCGTGTAGGGATTGACAACCCCTTATCTCGTTGGTTGCGAGGATTTATTTGTTTTGTGTAGGTGCGAGGGACTGGCGCGTAGCCTCCTACTGGATTAATACCTTGGTTCTCAAAAACTGAGGGAAATACTTACGCTACTTTGCTGCACCACCCTTTCCTCTTCAAGGGAAAACCAACGCAAGTGCTCAAGAGGTAGCAAGAAGGATTTCTGGCGCCGTTGCCGGGGAGGTCTAAGCAAAAGTCAACATACCAAGTACCCATCACAAACCCTTATCTCTCGCATTACATTATTTGCCATTTGCCTCTCGTTTTCCTCTCCCCCACTTCACCCTTGCCGTTTTATTCACCCTCTCTCTCTCTATCCTCCCTCTCTTTCTCTATTTGCCTCTTTTTACCGTTCCCCGTTTGCTTGTCGTTATGGCGAGTCCTCTATCTTCTCCGTTGTCTCCCGAGAATGAAGTTCTAAATTTTAAGGAAAGGGAGGGAGAAAATCTAAAATACGCTTGGTATAGAATTTGCAATGCTCAAAATAGATCTACCAGGAAGCAATCTACTTCCATTCTTCTTCGCAATTTTTATGTAGGCACTACTCCTTGGCACAGATATATCCTTGATACCATTACCGGAGGGAACTTCTTGGGTAGCCATACTTTTGATTCTTATAATGCTATGATAGATTTGTTTGGCTCACCACCTCTTTTGGTTAATGGAACTATGTTAACCTTGGAGCATGTAATGCGAAAACTTGAAATTATCGAAAATAAAGTTGCTACCGTTGAGTTAATTGAAAATTTTGATAAAAAGATCCACAACCAAATTACCCAATATGGATCTAAAGTAGGAGTAACTTTGAAAAATATTAAATATAAGGAACCTATAGTTAATGAAAGAATAAATCATGATTCCACTAGAATCGATAATCTTGAGGGTATCATTACCAACTTGGGAACCGCTTTTTCTTCCGTAAAGAATACTCCAAGTCCTCCAACTAAAATTGCCAAGCTTATGTATGTTCCTAAAAATGAAGGTGAATCCTCTAGCAAAGAAACTCCAAGTCCAGGATGGCGGCGGTGGACAAGGCGAAGGGGGACCTCGCGGGGCGCGTCGCTGAGACACAGGTTTGGTTCCGCCAGGCGAAATTATTGGGCTTTATTATTCACTTTTATATTATTTTTGGGACTAACCTATTAACCACAGGCCCATCCCAGAATTACTGTTTTTTTTGCCTATTTTAGGGTTTAGAAGAAACGGAATATCAAACGGAGTCCAAATTATTGGGCTTTATTATTCACTTTTATATCATTTTTGGGACTAACCTATTAACTGCAGGCCCATCCCAGAATTGCTGTTTTTTTGCCTATTTTAGGGTTTATGATCAAGTTTATCTATGATCAAGTTTTATGTATGATTGGTTATCTTTGCAAGTCTCTTCGAATTATCAGTTTGGTTTTGCCTACTAGATTGATCTTTCTTGCAATGTGAGAAGTGCTTAGCTTTGGGTTCAATCTTGCGGTGTCCTTTCCCAGTGACAGTAGGGGCAGCAAGGCACGTATTGTATTGTTGCCATTGAGGATAACAAGATGGGGTTTTCATCATATTGCATGAGTTTATCCCTCTACATCATGTCATGTTGCTTAAGAGGTTACTCTGTTCTTATGAACTTAATACTCTAGATGCATGCTGGATAGCGGTCGATGTGTGGAGTAATAGTAGTAGATGCAGGCAGTAGTCGTTCTACTTGTCTCGGACGTGATGCCTATATACATGATCATACCTAGATATTCTCATAACTATGCTCAATTCTGTCAATTGCTCAACAGTAATTTGTTCACCCACCGTAAAATATTTATGCTCTTGAGAGAAGCCACTAGTGAAACCTATGCCCCCCGGGTCTATCTTCATCATATTAAATCTTCCAATACTTAGTTATTTTCATTGCTTTTATTTTACATTGCATCTTTATTATAAAAATACCAAAAATATTATATTATCATATCTATCAGATCTCACTCTCGTAACTGACCGTGTAGGGATTGACAACCCCTTATCACGTTGGTTGCGAGGATTTATTTGTTTTCTGTAGGTGCGAGGGACTGGCGCGTAGCCTCCTACTAGATTGATACCTTGGTTCTCAAAAACTGAGGGAACTACTTACGCTACTTTGCTGCACCACCTTTCCTCTTCAAGGGAAAACCAACACAAGTGCTCAAGTGGTAGCAAGATCTCTTGGGTACAGAAGGTTGCGGTGGTGGAATTAAGTTTTCGTGGTTCTCCTCAATGTTTGCGGGGTATATGGATATATATATAGGAGGAAGAAGTAGGTCGGTGGAGCAACAAGGGGCCCACGAGGTTGGAGGGCGCGTCCAGGGGGGTGAGCGCGCCCCCTGCCTCATGGCCTCCTCGATTGTTTCTTAACATCCACTCCAAGTCTCCTAGATCACATTTGTTCCAAAAATAATGCTCCCAAAGGTTTCATTCCGTACTCCGTTTGATATTCCTTTTTGGCGAAACTCTAAAATAGGAAAAAACAACAATTTGGGTCGGGCCTCCGGTTAATAGGTTAGTCCCAAAAATATAATAAAAGTGTAAAAATAAGCCCATTAACATCCAAAATATATAATATAATAGCATGGAGCAATCAAAAATTATAGATATGTTGGAGACGTATCACTTGCCGCTCGCGAGGAGAAACTCGCTGCGACACTCCGTGGTAAGGACGAGGAGTTCCAGGAGCTTGTCACGTAGCAGATCCAGGAGCTGGAGTAGAGGCATGAGGAGGCCCTCAATGCTCAGGCCCAGGTCCATGTCGACAAGGTGAATGAGCTGGAGGTGGAGCGGGATGAGCTGAAGAAGCAGATCCAGGAGCTGACGGGCGAGAGGGACGTGGCCAAGGGCGCCTTGGCTAACACGCAGGTCGCAGTCCTCGACAAGGCCGAGCTACTCTCCTCGGCCAACGAGTCCATCATGGACCTGAAGCTGAAGCTAGAGGTTCTTGAAGGGACGCTCTCGGAGGTCAGGGCCCAGGAGGAGACCCTGACCAAGAATCTGGAGGAGGAAAGGCATCTACGGGAGAACGACACCGTCAGCCACGCAGATTTAGTGGTGGGTGAGAAGTTCTGGGTCAGCCTCCTTGCCGATGTCGCCGGCAGGATCACCACACAACTGGCTACTATGGGGATGTCCAACGTGAGGTACGTCCCGGAGCTGAACGTGAGTCCTAATGCCAGGCTGAGTCTGTTCTTCGAGGGTGTTCTCAGGGCCCTGGAGCGGATCCACTCCAACAGGGCGGCCTCTCTGGCTGAAGAGGCCCGGAGGCTTTGCCGGGATGCCATGGCCAAGGTCCTCACCAAGATGACGTACTGGAACCCTAACCTGAACTTCGAAGCTTCGCTGGATAGCTTGCCAGACGACGTGGACCCCGCGCCGCTCGAGGAGCGCATCAAGCCCGTCATCAGCCGCATCGATGGAGTTCAAAGGATAGAAGGCCAGCACCGGGACTAGGCACCCCGTTTCTTATCGCCGCTACAGGTTCACAACCAAGACAATTTTTATCTTTAGTTAGAACCGCAACAACAATTGATGTAATATAACTCTGCAGTGCTTTTGAAACGATGCATGTTATTTTCCCGTTTGATCCCCCTTTGTATGTCCACCCTACGTCAATCGGGTAGGCTTGCCGGCGCGGAAACCCAGGCCGCGGCGCCTTGAGGACGGATCCCCAGTGGCCTGCCGGGTTTGCTTGCTACCAGGGAAACCACCTCACTGCTCTTAACGCGGCCGCTCGAGCTGTCGAGCGGACTCGAGACAGAACGAGAGAGTTGCCAATCGCAGAAGGCCACCCCGCCATTCTTGACGCAACCGCTCAGACTGTTGAGCGGACTCGAAACAGAATGAGGGCGTGCCAATAGTGGCAGGGCCCCATTGCATGCAGGTTTTCCATACACTGGGCAAGATCGCTGAGGACGATAACCTTATATATGAAAAGGAATTACTCAAAGTTTTGCATGACTTAGATTTTCTGCCGCTACATGAGCGTTCACTGCGTCCACCGAGGACGCCACTTGTTTGGTCTTCTTCTTCCTTGAAGTGACGATCATGATGAAGCCGCTATTTCAACCAGACAAGGATTTCCACAACTGCGGACCCCCTACCTGGTGCGCCAGAGATGTCAGTGAGAAAGGACACCTATGGGGTCACTGGTATCCCTTCTACGGTTGGCGGGCACGGGGTTGTGCAAAGAGCGGGTCTGGTGGTCAGCATGCAAATCATTTACCCAGGTCGGGGCCGCGAAGACGCGTAAAACCCTAGTCCTGCTTTGATGTATATTTGAGTGTTCTTGTGTTCTTGAACTAGCTGCGATGTCTCTCTAGTCCAAAAGATCCGAATCCCCCTCAAGTACGCCTCGGGCCTCCTTTTATAGATAAAAGGGGTTGCCACAGTGGCACACAGGAGGTGTAAAGGTTTACAGTGGCTGAGTCTATCCTCTGGCATCGTCAGACAAACGCATTCAATGCGCTACCGATGTGCCCCTCTTGGTTTATTGGGGACGGCAATGAAGCTCATCCCAGTTGTCGCCGCCTCGCCTGGCTCCGACGTACGTCCGACATGACGAGGCATTGTTGCACCACGTTGGCTGGCTGCTGGGCTGGCGTGATGGCGGAGCTTTCACGAAGATTTGCATGCCACCACGCAGGTGCTTGCTGAGTCGGTGTGGAGGCCGTACGCTGCCACGCAGACACCTGCTCAACTGGTTGAGCTAGCAGCCGGATGGGAGCGGCGATGGAGTCTTGGCAGACGCGGGCTTGGCTGCGGCCCCGCAGATGTCCTTGGCAAGGGTCTTGCCGTGGGCCCGACAAGGGTCCCGCTGCGGCACCGCGGTCGTCCCCGGCAAGGATCTTGCCAGGGGACTCGTGGATTTCCTTGGCAAGGATATCGCCAAGGATCATCGTCTTCTGGTTCTCATCTGATCTTGTGTATTTATGATCTCTACAAAGATCTGCATGCCACCATGGAGGTGCCTCCCGAGCCTTGGTTTCAATGTAGTTGATGGCATTGGAAACCCTTGGCCTCAAGTGTGGCGGACTCTGCTGGCGTCAGGCAAGTTGCCCCGGCAAGGATCTTGCTGGGGCTGCGGAAGCCACCCCGGCAAGAGTCTTGCCGGGGGAGTCCACCTCGCCCTCTTCATCTCTTTGCGCTCCTAGTCTTGGCGTTGCTTTGATCGTCTTGTGCTCCGGCATCCCTCCTCTACACTGCTTAGTGCGGCCGTGGGCGTGGCTTTGACTGCCCGTGCACAAGTAAAGGGGTGCAAAAGGAGAGCCCCTACTTTTGTACACCGACACTCACTGTCAACACACACAGTTTTAGGGAGGCTATCTTTATCACTATTTTTGTATAATAGATTTTAAAATGTATCTCTTCTCTTCAGTCGTATAATTTTTCCTAATAGTACACCATGTTCTTATATAAAGCCCGTAAGAGTTCTTCACATATATGTTTCATGGGAGTATGATCTTGAATCCTATTTCATAGTATGAGTGTTTCTCTCCCATCTCATCACTCTTTGTCCTTTTTCTATCTCTACAATTCTTTCTGTCTCTCAAGTGACCATCTCCGGCAAGGTTAGTGTAAGAAGTGGAGATGTTCTCTATGGTGCTTTCGATTGACGAGTTGTTTTCTGAGTTGGTTGGGTGCACAGGTTCGGTATGATCTAGATGACCTTGATGACTCACAAGTATATGGAATCAATCGTAGTCCTTTTGATAAGTAAGAGTTTTGAACCCAACGAGGAGCAGAAGGAATTGACAGGAAGTTTTCAGCTAGGCTTCACTGCAAGTGTTGTAGGATAGTTTTGATACATATTTGATAGTAAGATAAATACTTACAAGGTAAAAAGTAAAAATATTAACAAAGTGTAGCAAGTGACCCCATCCCAAATTGTGCTAAGGACAAGCTAGTGGTGTTTCTTATAGTGGATAACCGCTCTTGAGGTCACACGGAAATATTGCCAAGTTACTTTCACCGTGATTCATTGAATTAAAGTTGATTGCCTTGATAACTGTTATGTGGGTGAACTTGAGTTAAGGTGTTGTCCTAACTTTAACAATTACCTACTTATGATTATACTCTCCACACAAGCATCCAAAACTACAATAGAAGTACTCCCTCCTTCCTTTAAATATTGTACTTCCAACTTTGTTGGAAAGTAAAAAAATATGTTTGACCATATTTATACAGTAATACACCAACATTTATGTCATCAAATTATTAGCATTAGATTCATGACAAATTATATTTTCATCATATACCTATTTGGTTTCACAAACATTGATTTATTTTGCACAAACTCGGTCAAACTTTGAGATAGTCTGAACCTCCAAAAAAGTTGGAAATACACTCTTTCAAGGACAGAGGGAGTAATTAAGATAAATCTAACCATAGCATTAAACAACTGGATTCATTATAGCCCCTTATGGAATAATTCACAAACTAGGGTTTGAGTCTCTATCACTCCCACAACCCATATCTACAAATTGATTCATCAATGCCTTCCCATAGGCCCAAAGATGGTGAATGTTCATGTAGTCGATGTTCACATAACACTAGTAGAGGAAGAACAACAAAACATAATATTGAAACATGAACGAGAAATAACTTCACATGATTACTAGTAACAAGACTTCTCGCATGTCCTCAAGAACTAATGGGACTATTCACAACTCATCAAATTGATCATGATCAGCGGGTATAAATATATGATAAAAATATGAACATAACAACTTTCCACCAATAAAACCATAAGAATCAACTACAAGATATAATCAACATCTAGAAGCACTCCTAGGTACCAATCTGAGGTTTTATACAATGATTGAACACAAGAGAAGAAGTAGGGTTTGGAGATGAGATGGTGCTGATGAAGATGATGATCCCCAAGATGAACAGAGTGTTGGTGATGATGAAGGGTTTGATTCCGCCTTCCAGAGGGAAGATTCCACAGCACAGTCTCTCCCCTTTAGAGAAAAAGTGCTCCCCCAAGTATCGCATCACATATTTTTATGATTTTTTCTAGGGAAAATGTGATTTTGTACCCAAAGGATGTCGAGAGAGAAGTCACCCTGGGCTTACACGGCCACACGACATGCCCTAGGGAGGCACGCCACCAGGACGTGTGGAGCCCTGGTGGGTCCCCTCTGGCCCATTTTTGCTCCATAATTCATTATATATTCTGAAAAATTCTCCAAAAATCCACGCTGCATTTTGAGCTCTGGGAATTGATTTCTCTTCTGTTGCATTTTAGGTCATATTTCTAGTATTCTGGCAATCACCCTCTCTTTGTATTCCTTGCATTTTAAGAGAGATAAGGCATTAGAATTGCATCATATTTTGAAATATATCATTTAAATAGGACAAATTATACTAGGAAATAGTGATGCAAAATGGATGTATCAACTCTCCCGAGCTTAGACTCCGCTTGTCCCCAAGAGAATAACGAGCTCAGTAAACATGACCACAAGTTTATGAGAGAGGTGTCGATAATAACAAATACAGACATCACAACATCATATTTAGTAACACCATTATATATCATAAAAAAACTCTCCCCTCATAAAACTTCTCATGATTAAGTAATCCATTCACATGTTAATATCTAGACAATAAATTCTCTTGAAATCCAACAAACTATGTTCTCAGTCATGAAACAATTACACTTCATCTTATTTCTTCAGGAGAGTCTATTTAAGAGCTTTTGTTTAGCAAACTTCAGATGCTAAACTATCATATAGTCTTCTAATGATTACTGACACTCAGGAGCATATTTTTAGAATAAGCTGTTTCAATCAAACACAAAGGAAGATAGGGGTTTAACGATGCACAACCCAACTTACTTATCACAGAGATAATTGTCAATAGTAATAACTCATGATCACATATATTCAACTAGATATATGTGCCTAGATCTTTCCCTAACATAGTACAATGTTTTTCAATGGAAAATATTTGAGTTTGGAATAAGAGAAGTTGAGTCAAACATAAAAATAAAGTTGATAGAAAAGGTAAAAGCAATGGCCCTTAATAGAGGGAAGCAGAGGTTTTCATGCACTTTTGAGTTGGATGTGTGAGTTTTTAATGAAAATGAACCTCAATTTAACATTGCCCCTTGTGATAGTAAGCAATATTTAGCATTATGTTGCTTTTATTACTTTACCATCACAAGTTCTTACAAAGCTTATTTCCCTTCCAATAAAAGATCAGACATACTTAAAGGCAACTTTTGTTGCTTGGACCGATGACAACTTACTTGAAGGATATTACTCAATCCGTAGGTATTTATACTGGACTATTAGGGAAAAACTGGGTTTAAGGTTTTTGGATGCACATGTGGTATTCCCACTGAGAGCGGAAGTATTTGGCTAGCAAAGATTATAAAAAAAAATCATATGTTGGAGGACCATGATAATATAACTTCTATGCAAATATACATAAATATAACTCATTATGTTGTCTTTCTTGTCCAATGGTACGTCTCCTACGTATCTATAATTTTTGATTGTTTCATACTATTATATTACCAATCTTAGATACTTTAATGCAATTATATATATATATATATATCTTTTTTTCGACCAACCTATTAACTCAGTGCCTAGTGCCAGTTGCTATTTTTTTCTTGTTTTTGGCTTGTTAGCAAATCAGTAGGAAACGAAGTCCAAACACGATGAAACATTACGGTGATTTGTTATGGACCAGAAGGGACCCGAGAACATTCGGGAGGAGGCCAGAAGATCTACGGGAGAGTGACGAGCTCACCCGGTGCGCCCCCCCCGGGGGGGGGGGTGATACGTCTCCATCGTATCTACTTCTCCAAACACTTTTGCCCTTGTTTTGGACTCTAACTTGCATGATTTGAATCGAACTAACCCGGACTGACGTTGTTTTCAGCAGAATTGCCATGGTGTTATTTTTGTGCAGAAATAAAATTTCTCGGAATGACTTGAAAATCAACGGAGATTATTTTTGGAATATATAAAAAATATTGGCGAAAGAATCAAGGCCAGGGGCCCACACCTTGTCGATGAGAGTGGGGGCGCGCCTACCCCCTAGGCGCGCTCCTACCTCATGGGCCCCCTGGTGCTCCTCCGACCTCAACTCCAACTCTATATATTCGTGTTCGGGGAGAAAAAAATTAGGATTCATCGCGTTTTACGATACGGAGCCGCCGCCAAGACCTAATCTCTCTCGGGAGGGCTGATCTGGAGTACGTTCTGGGCTCCGGAGAGGGGAATCCGTCGCCATCGTCATCAGCAACCTTCGTCCATCACCAATTTCATGATGCTCACCGTCGTGCGTGAGTAATTCCATCGTAGGCTTGCTGGACGGTGATGGGTTGGATGTGATTTATCATGTAATCGAGTTAGTTTTGTTAGGGTTTGATCCCTAGTATCCATTATGTTCTGAGATTGATGTTGCTATGACTTTTCTATGCTTAATTCTTGTCACTAGGGCCGAGTGCCATGATTTCAGATCTGAACCTATTATGTTTTCATGAATATATGTGAGTTCTTGATCCTATCTTGCAAGTCTATAGTCACCTATTATGTGTTATGATCCGTTAACCCCGAAGTGACAATAACTGGGATACTTACCGGTGATGACCGTAGTTTGAGGAGTTCATGTATTCATTAAGTGTTACTGCTTTGGTCCAGTACTCTATTGAAAGGGGGCCTTAATATCCCTTAGTTTCCAATCGGACCCCGCTGCCATGGGAAGGTAGGACAAAAGATGTCATGCAAGTTCTTTTCCATAAGCACGTATGACTATATTCAGAATACGTGCCTACATTACATTGATGAACTGGAGCTAGTTCTGTGTCAACCTATGTTATAACTATTGCACGAGGAATCGCATCTAACATAATTATCCATCACTGATCCATTACCTACGAGCTTTTCACATACTGTTCCTCACTTATTTACTTTTCCGTTGCTATTGTTACAATCACTATAAAACCAAAACTATTACTTTTGGTAACATTACCGCTACTATCATATTACTTTGCTACTAAATACCTTGCTACAGATATTAAGTTTCCAGGTGTGGTTGAATTGACAACTCAGCTGCTAATAGTTGAGAATATTCTTTGGCTCCCCTTGTGCCGAATCAATAAATTTGGGTTGAATACTCTACCCTCGAAAACTGTTGCGATCCCCTATACTTTTGGGTTATCAAAACTATTTTCTGGCACCGTTGCTGGGGAGCATAGCTATGTTCTTTGAGTCACTTGGGATTTATATCTACTGATCACTATGAAGAACTTGAAAGCTAAAAGAACCAAGATTTTTCCCTCAACTACGAGGGGAGGTAAGGAACTGTCATCTAACTCTACACTTGATTCACCGTCTGTTTTGAGTAAACATGCGACACCTACACCTGCTATTCATTCTGATATGTCTCATGTTATTGATGATGCCACTTCTTCTTTGCATGATACTTCTGATGAAACTACTTCTATGCTTGATAATACTGTGCCACTAGGTGAATTTCTTGATGAACAACTTGCTAGGCCCAAAGAGAATGGAATTATTGAAACTGATAATATTGTTGAAAGTGATGATGAAGATTCTCCACCTAGATATGAATTGCCTGTTGTGCCTGAGGGTTATGTTATGGATGAAGAAACTGCTAGAGACTTCTTAACTTGCAATGATAGATCTGATCTTAAGAAATTATTAGCTAAGCTTAAAGAAAACTCCTTGAATGCTAGAATGAAATATGACCCTTCTTTTGTTACTTCACCTATCTTTATTACTGATAAGGATTATGATTTCTCTGTCGATCCTGAGTTAATTACTTTGGTTGAATCTGATCCCTTTTATCGCTATGAATCTGAAACTGTTGTGGCACATATTACTAAATTAAATGATATAGCCAACCTATTTACTCATGATGAGAAAACTCGCTATTACTTTATCCTTAAGTTGTTTCCGTTCTCATTAAAGGGTGATGCTAAAACATGGTTTAATTCTCTTGATCCCGGTGTGCGTAGTCCCCAGGATATGATTTATCACTTCTCCGCTAAATATTTCCCTGCTCATAAGAAACAAGCTGCCTTAAGGGAAATATATAATTTTGTACAAATTGAAGAAGAGAGACTCCCACAAGCTTGGGGGAGGCTTCTCCAATTACTTAATGCTTTGCCTGATCATCCTCTCAAGAAAAAAAATACTTGATATCATTTATAATGGACTAACCGATGCTTCCAGAGACCACCTGGATAGTTGTGCTGGTTGTGTTTTTAGGGAAAGAACTGTTGATCAAGCTGAATTGCTATTAAATAATATGTTGAGTAATGAAAATAATTTGACACTTCCTAAACCAACTCCTAAGCCAACTCTGAAGAAAAGGGGTATTCTATTTCTCAGTCCTGAAGATATGCAAGAGGCAAAGAAATCTATGAAAGAAAAAGGTATTAAAGCTGAAGATGTTAAGAATTTACCACCTATTGAAGAAATACATGGTCTTGATAACCCAACATAGGTATTAAAGGTAAATTCTCTCTATAGATTTGATAAATGTGAAATCCCATCTACTAAGTTTGCTAGCCAATGCTTGGATGAGTTTGATGACTTTACGGTTAAGCCAGAAGACTTCAATTCTTATGTTGGTAGACAATTGAAACATAATGCTTATATGATTGAACACTTGAGTGATTATATGTCTAGAGTTAAAGGTGAACTTAAACTTATTAGTAAACATGCTTCTATGGTTACCACTCAAGTAGATCAAGTACTTAAAGCTCAGAATGATTTTCTCAATGAATTAAGTAATAAGAAAAATGATAATGCTGTTAGAGTCATGACTAGAGGGGGTAAAATGACTCAGGAACCTTTGTATCCTGAGGGCGACCCCAAGAGAATTGAGCAAGATTCTCAGAGAACTAATGTTGATGCACCTAGTTCTTCTAAGAAGAAGAAAAAGAAAAATGATAGAACTTTGCATGCTTCTAGTGAACCTGTTATTGACACACCTGAGAACCCCAATGATATTTCTATTTCTGATGCTGAAACACAATCTGGAAATGAACATGAACCTAGTGATAATGTTAATGATGATGTTCATGTTGATGCTCAACCTAGCAATGACAATGATGTAGAGATTGAACCTGCTATTGATCTTGATAACCCACAATCAAAGAATCAACATTATGATAAGAGAGACTTTGTTGCTAGGAAGCACGGTAAAGAAAGAGAACCATGGGTTCAGAAACCCATGCCTTTTCCTCCTAAACCATCCAAGAAAAAGGATGATGAGGATTTTGAGCGCTTTGCTGAAATGATTAGACCTATCTTTTTGCGTATGGGTTTGACTGATATTCTTAAAATGAACCCTTATGCTAAGTACATGAAGGATATTCTTACTAATAAAAGAAAGATACCATGCTTTCTAATTACACTTTTAAAGGTGGAATACCAAAGAAACTAGGAGATCCAAGAGTACCAACTATACCATGCTCCATTAAGAGAAACTATGTTAAAACTTCTTTATGTGATCTTGGAGTCGGTGTTAGTGTTATGCCCCTCTCTTTATATCGTAGACTTGATTTGAATAAGTTGACACCTACTGAAATATCTTTGCAAATGGCTGATAAATCAACTTCTATACCTGTCGGTATTTATGAGGATGTGCCAGTTGTGGTTGCAAACATCACTATTTTAACGGACTTTGTTATTCTTGATATTCCTGAGGACGATAGTATATCCTTGGTAGACCCTTTTTGAATACCACAGGGGCTGTTATTGATTGCAAAAAAGGCAATGTCACTTTTCATGTTAATGGTAATGAGCATACGGTACACTTTCTGAGGAAAAAACCTGAAGTCCACAATATCAATTCTATTGGAAAAATTTCAACAATTCCTATTGGAGGTTTTGAATTTCCTCTTCCTACTATGAAGAAGAAATATGATATTCTTATTGTTGGGGGCGCGCATATCCCCGTTAAGGTAACCTAGTGTTATTCGAAATTTCTCCGGTTTCATGCAATTCGGAATGAGTTTGTTAACAAGACTTGATCAACCTTGTTAGGGGATTCCTTTTGATGAGCATGAGATGGATGAAGTTAGAAAGCACAACCTTCTGTACCCTCTTTTTTTACTTTCTTTTATTTACATTAAATAAAGCAAAAATAGTATTTTCTGTATGTTTTCTGAATTATCCTTGCAATTAAAAATACCCCGAAAATAAAAGTTCTCCAAATGCCCTGAAAATGAAATATGTTTTTTCTAGAATATTTAAGAATTATTGGCACTTAGAACACACCAGGGGGACCCACCATGTGCCCACGAGGGAGGAGGGCACGCCCCCTGCCTCGTGGACCCCACGTGGGTCCCCTCCACTTATTCTTGCACCCACACACTTCGTCTTCCTCCATAAAAAATCACCCACCAGCCCAAACACGAGTTCTAGCTCTCCTTGCTGCCATTTTCGATCTCCTTTCTCAAAGCTCCATTCGCAAAACTGCTTTGGGGGATTGTTCTTCGGTATGTGACTCCTCCAATGGTCCAATTAGTTTTGTTCTAGTGCTTTATTTATTAAATTTTTTTGCTACTTAGGTGACCCTGTTCTTGAGCTTGCATGTCAATTTATGTGGTCAAAAGTAATTTTAATGCATGATATAGCCTCTAGGCACTTGTAGGAGTAGTTGCTATCAATCTTGTTGAGTTTGGTTCACTTTTATTTTGAGTTACTAAAAATTTCAGAAATTTTCAGAAAAATATGAAGAGATTTTTAAGGGGCTCATTGAGCCGAAGCTTGAAGGATAAGCAAAGTGAAGAAAATAAGAAGCCCAAGTATAATCTCCCTCGTACTGCGGAGGTTTGTCCGTGTGAATGGCCTTGTGATGAGTTCTTGAGAGAAGCCGAGATTTATGAAGATTTTTATTATTTGGCTGAGAATGCAGGCCTTACCGACTTCCTCCACGACCAGCGTGAATAGTATCTCCTACTCAGCAATATTTTTGTGCAAAATTTTCATTTCCATGCTAGGAGATCGCCACCTTAGGTGGAATTTTATTTATATGTTGAGCATAAGGAGATGTCACTTTATGATTTTTGCCGGGTCTGTAGGATACCCATTGAGGGCAGCATAGAGGAACCACATCGTAATGATGTGGAGGGATTTATTGATATGATTGCTGTAGGGGAAACGAGGAAAGTTTCTATTGCAAGAATCACTAGCATACATTTTCCTATTCTACGTTACTTTGCAATATTTTCTAGTAGATGCTTAATTGGTCGCGGGAACTGTGGAAATCTTAGTGCCCTTGATATTCTTATTTTGTGCCATGCTTTGTTTCGTGATACCACTTTCAGTTTAGGTGCTATTGTGGCTAAACGGTTAAATTTGAACCGTACAAAGTGTCCTGTCTTGGGAGGAATCTTCGCCTCACGCCTTGCTGCACACTTTAACATACCTCTTAGGCGTTATGAGAAAGAGGAAAAGTTGCTGCCTCATATTTTTGTAGATTACAAGAGCATGGTAGCACATGATCTTATTGTTAAGAATAAGAAGAAGATGCTTAACTATAGATTGATATTTAATAAGAATCACTTTGACACTATTACCTTGCCTGCTCCCTCTTTGTTCAACATATTTTCAGGCACGTACCTTGTTTTGCTGGAGGCCATTCAGGCATACCAGAGCCTGACATCAACTCCAGAGCCGGAGCCACTATCTGATCCTCACCGCCAGTTTGTTTATCAGTGGGATCCAGAGGAGATTGCCAACCAGTGGCAACACGAGGACCCTCCTCAGTACACCGGAGAGGGCAGCTTCGATCCATGGGCATAGACCAACTTAGGCCAAAAGCCTAAGCTTGGGGGACTACGTATCTCTCACCGACATTACATTCATGTTCACACACTCATGCCAGTTTTCGGTGCTCATACCTTTCATTGTATCATCCATGTTAGTTTATTTTCTTTTCAAGCTTTCTTGTTTTGTGTTTGAAAAACCTTAATAAAAACCCAAAAAATTACTTGTAGTTTTTAGGTAGTTTACTTTCCATGCTTGTAGTGATAGTAATTAAAAAGAAAACCCAAAAAGATTTCTCATTCTTCTTTTGCTCGTTGGGAGCTTTCCCGTGTAAATAGTTTTATTTCTTTCTTGTTCTTTGGGGATTGAGAGGACAAGACCACGATGAAAATGTTGAGTGTCTCTCTTATGCATTATTGTTGATCTAACAAAGAGCCCATATTACCTTGTTTTCTCCCTTGAATTGCATGCTTGCAGATTCCAGTTTAGTCCAATGCACGTGCACTATTATTATTATCCACATAGTTCGGTTGTGCAATTGAAAGGCAATAATGACGATATATGATGAACTGATTGAGATGAGAGAAGCTGGTATGAACTTGAAATATCTAGTTTTGTAAATATGATTAGTTCATCGTTCCTGATTCATCCTATTACGAATGAAACATGTTTGCAATGACAATTAGAGATTATAGTTGCTCATGCCATGCTTAAGTAGCTAGGAGTTTATAATGGTTTACCATGCGCGTCAACATGCTATTAAAATGGTTGTGATGTGGTATGATAGGGTGGTATCCTCCTTTGAACGATTCGAGTGGCTTGACTTGTCACATGTTCACGCATGTAGTTGAAACAAAATCAACATAGCCTCTATGATATTTATGTTCATGGTGAATTATATCCTACCCATGCTTGCATTCAGTGTTGATTAATTTTAATGCATGTTCATGACTGTTGTCGCTCTCTAGCTGGTCGCTTCCCAGTCTCTTTCTAACCTTCACTTGTACTAAGCGGGAATACTGCTTGTGCATCAACTTCCATAAACCCCAAAAGTTATTCCATATGAGTCCACCATACCTTCCTATATACGGTATCTACCCGCCGTTCCAAGTAAATTTGTATGTGCCAAACTCTAAACTTTCAAATAAAAATTCTGTTTTGTATGCTCGAATAGCTCATGTATCGACTAGGGTTGTCTGTATCTTCCATGCTAGGCGGGTTATTCTCAAGAGGAGTGGACTCCGCTCCTCACTCACGATAAAATGGCTGGTCACCGGGATGCCCAGTCCCATGCTCAAATCAAATGAAAATAATTGCAAACAAAACTCCCCCAGGATTGTTGTTAGTTGGAGGCACCCATTGTTTTGAGCAAGCCATGTATTGATGCTTGTTGTTGGTGGGGGAGTATAAACTTTACCATTCTTCTTGGGAACCGCCTATAATGTGATTAGCATGGAAGATATTGAGATCTCTCGGTTGTTATGTTGACAATGAAAGTATATCGCTCAAAATATTATTCATCTCTATTTCAAAATCGAGCTCTGGCACCTCTACAAATCCCTGTTTCCCTCTGCGAAGGGCTTATCCATTTACTTTTATGTTGAGTCATCATCCTCTTATTAAAAAGCACCAGTTGGAGAGCATCGCTATCATTTGCATGTATTATTATTAGTTTACAGTGAGTATGACTTGACTAGATCTCTTTTACCATGAATTACAATTTCCAGTCAGCCCTTGATCTTCAGGGGTGCTCTGCATTTATGTTTTGCGGTCTTAGAAAGGGTTGGCGAGATACCATCTTGTTATATCATATTATGATTGTTTTGAGAAAGTGTTGTCATCTAAGATTTATTATTATTGATCGCTAGTTGATTATGCCATTGATATGAGTAAACATGAGACCTAAATGTTATTGTGAATATGGTTAGTTCCTAATCTTTGCTGAAAACTTGAATGCTGGCTTTACATATTTACAACAACAAGAGCAAACAGAGTTTGTAAGAGTTTTTCTTTATCACTTTCAGTTTGTCAATTGAATTGATTGAGGACAAGCAATGGTTTAAGCTTGGGGTGTTGATACGTCTCCATTGTATGTACTTTTCCAAACACTTTTGCCCTTGTTTTGGACTCTAACTTGCATGATTTGAATGGAACTAACCCGGACTGACGCTGTTTTCGGCAGAATTGCCATGGTGTTATTTTTGTGCAGAAATAAAAGTTCTCAGAATGACCTGAAAATCAACGGAGATTATTTTTGTAATATATAAAAAATACTGGCGAAAGAATCAAGGCCAGGGGGCCCACATCCTGTCCACGAGGGAAGGGGGGCGTGCCTACCCCCATGGGCGCGCCCCTGCCTCGTGGGCCCCCTGGTGCTCCTCCGACCTCAACTCCAACTCTATATATTCGTGTTCGGGGAGAAAAAAATAGGAGAGAAGGATTCATCATGTTTTACAATATGGAGCTGCCGCCAAGCCGTAATCTCTCTCGGGAGGGCTGATATGGAGTCCGTTCGAGGCTCGAGAGAGTGGAATCCGTCGCCATCGTCATCATCAACCTTTCTCCATCACCAATTTCATGATGCTCACCGCCGTGTGTGAGTAATTCCATCGTAGGCTTGCTGGACGGTGATGGGTTGGATGAGATTTATCATGTAATCGAGTTAGTTTTGTTAGGGTTTGATCCCTAGTATCCATTATGTTCTGAGATTGATGTTGCTTGTACTTTGCTGTGCTTAATGCTTGTCACTAGGGCCCGAGTGCCATGATTTCAGATATGAAGTTATTATGTTTTCATGAATATATGTGAGTTCTTGATCCTATCTTGCAAGTCTATAGTCAGCTATTATGTGTTATGATCCGTTAACCCTGAAGTGACAATAATCGGGATACTTACCGGTGATGACCATAGTTTGAGGAGTTCATGTATTCATTAAGTGTTAATGCTTTGGTCCGGTACTCTACTAAAATCAAGCCTTAATATCCCTTAGTTTCCAATAGGACCCTGCTACCACGGGAGGGTAGGACAAAAGATGTCATACAAGTTCTTTTCCATAAGCACGTATGACTGTATTCAGAATACATGCCTACATTACATTGATGAACTGGAGCTAGTTCTGTGTCACCCTATGTTATAACTATTGCATGAGGAATCGCATCCGACATAATTATCCATCACTGATCCATTGCCTATGAGATTTTTACATATTGTTCTTCGCTTATTTACTTTTCCGTTGCTATTGTTATAATCACTATAAAACCAAAACTATTACTTTTGCAACCATTACCGCTACTATCATATTACTTTGCTACTAAATACCTTGCTGCAGATATTAAGTTTCCAGGTGTGTGATAATCCCCAAGTGCAGGGAATCATCGTAGCAATTCCCAATGGTGGAAGTGATAAGTGTGGAGAGTCGAGCCCACAAGGAGCTAAAGGTAAGATCAATATTCTCTCAACCCCTATCTCCCACTGAGACGACTCTACGTACACCGAACATTTGCTTCCAACTAGAAACGAGAAATAAAACAATGTTGTGGGTATGAAGAGGATAACTTTGCATGATATCGGAGAGATCAAATATAAAAGTAGGTGCTGTTATCATAAAGTTAGAATATATTACTAAATATTATGAATAGCGAGTGTGGAATAATGATGGCTCGGTATGCGGAATTGTCCTAGGAAATTGTTAACAAGAACGATAGTCATCATTGAAATTTCATATGAGGGAGAGACATAAGCTAACATACTTTCTCTTCTTGGGTCATATGCACTTATTATTGGAACTCTAGCAAGCATCCTTAACTACTAAAGATCATTAAGGTAAAACCCAACCATAGCATTAAAGCATCAAGTCCCCTTTATCCCACACGCAACAACCCCCTTACTCGGGTTTATGATTCTGTCACTCAAGCAACCCACTATAAGCGAATCATGAACGTATTGCAACACCCTACAGCGAGAATCCCTCACGCTTGCGCGACATGGAGGGCACAATAGGACAACACCAAAATAAAACATACAACTCATACCAATCTAGATCATCAATCAACCCAAAGACAAAGGATATCTACTCAAAACATCATAGGATGGCCACACATCATTGGATCATAATATGTGGCATAAAGCACCATGTTCAAGTAGGGATTACAGCGGGGTGCGGGAGAGTGGACTGCGTAAAAGAGATGAGGATGGTGATGATGATGGTGATGTTGATGAAGACGATCACCGCGGCGATGATTCTCCTCTTGATGGCACTCCGGTGCCACCGAGAGTGAGGAGGAGAGGTTCTCCCCCTTGTGCTTCCTCCTCCATGGCCTCCCCCTGGATGGGGAGAGGTTCCCCCTCTGGTCCCCTGCCTTCATGGTGATGATGGCCCCTCCGGGATCCTCCTCCATGCCCTCCGATGATGATGGCCCCCTCTGGCAGGGTGCAAGAGAGGGCCTAGATTGATTTCTCGTGGCTACAAAGGCTTGCGGCGGTGGAACTTCCGATCTAGGTTATTTTCTCGGGGTTTCTGCATTTATAGGAATTTTTAGCATCGGTTTCACGTCAGGGGGGTCTCCGAATCGTCCACGAGATAGGGGCCCACGCCCAAGGGGGTAGGGCGCGCCCCCCGCCCTCGTGGATAGCCCGGGACTCTTCTGGCCCAACTCTTTTACTCCGGGGGCTTCTTTTGGTCCATAAAAATCGTCAAAATGGGCACGTCAATTGGACTTTGTTTGGTATTACTTTTCTGTAAAACTCAAAAACAAGGAAAAAACAGAAACTGGCACTGAGCTCTAGGTTAATAGGTTAGTCCCAAAAATAATATAAAATAGCATATAAATGCATATAAAACATCTAAGATGGATAATATAATAGCATGAATACTTCATAAATTATAGATACGTTGGAGATGTATCAGCATCCCCAAGCTTAACTCCTGCTCGTCCTCGAGTAGGTAAATGATAAAAGAAATAATTTATGAAGTGTGAATGCTAGCACGTGCACAAGTTTTATCAATGATAATTTCAATCACCTTTTCTAGCATCATTATATGTCATAACACTAGCTCATCTCATAAAACTTTTCATGATCAAGTAACAAGCTATTCACACATTAAAGTATATATCATAAACTTTCTTGAAAAATAACAAACCGTGCTCTTAGTCATCAAACAATTGCAATTCATCTTATTTTTGGGAAGGGTCTATGTAAGAGATTTGATTCAGCAAACTCCACATACTCAACTATCATTTAATCTTTCACAATCGCTAACACTCACGTGATATGTCGTGGAATTGTCACGGTAGATGTCCTAGTGTGAGGACTTAGTCGTGAGGCCGACACATCTATGTGGTAGCTTGAGAGGGGTTGAGCGGAATCGAGAGACCCAACACAGGACAATGATTTAGACAGCTTCAGGCCCCGGGAAACATCATCCGGAATAGCTCTACATGCTGTTTGTGGCTAGGTCTCATTACGCTCATGAGGGAGTCGCCGCATAAACCGGCTCTCCTATTAGTTGTGTTTAGCCCTAGAGATTATTTTCTTTCCCTGTCCCTCTTTGGGGAGCCCTGCCCCTCCTTATATATGTTGAAGGGGTGGGTTACATGTGGAGTCCTATTAGGATTAGGACTAGTCTATCTTCTAATACAAATCGGATACAAGTCCGGGTCTTGACTCCTTGTAAGCGAAATATTCCTCACACCTTTTCTCTTAAACCGGCCCACCATTAACATAAGCTGGCTTCTGGGCCTTGGGCCTTGTCATCCATCAGTCCCGCCCGCCATGTTACTAGTGAGTCATAATGTTCAGTTAGGTTGCTTCTAAACCGTCTGGTCAGTGCGGGTCGCCGGTGAATCGCCAAGTCCGGCCGGGTTATACTTCCGGCCGGGTTACGCCGCGGGGTATATCCCCGACATTATCCCCCAAGTTTAGCTTGGATTTAACCATGGTAAACTTATGCTACAAAATAAACACAAGAACAAATTTGACAGGTTGTGCTCCGGGTTAAGAATTCTTGTAAACCGGCACCTGATCATCTTTAAGTCCTTGTCATTTCCTTCTTGATACATGCCCATGAACTCATAGAAAATCTTTTTTAGTAGATACGTTCAAACTTTGTGAATGCAAAAAATCCAGATACTTTTCTTGCGAAATCTGGGTCAATAAGCCAGCTTCAGAGTCAATTTGCTGACATTGGTCTCTTGTAGAGAAATATTGTAAGAAATAATCCACTTGAACCGGCTTCCAAAGCGCCAGATTAAAAAATATTGGTCTAGAAATACTCATCTGACTTTCAGCCGGCTTGAAGATGTAAAACTTGCCGGTTTATTATTATCAAAATTGCCGGGTTATAGAACAGACGATGTCGGGTCATAATTGTTGTTGACACCGGGTCATGTAATTGATCTTATATCCATATTACCTGTAGCCCCCAAGTCTTGAGCAGAACAAAGTGATAACTTAAGACTTGCTTCAATATAAATACTTCCACTTTGAAGAAATCCATGTTGTTCATCTCAATCACTAATAAAAATTGAATACTCCATATTATGTAGCCCCCAAGTGCCAGGTTGTCATGCTTGCAGCAACCTGGGACTTGTAATGGCCTGATGCTCAAAAAACTTCAACCAGTGTAGCCCCCAAGGGCCGGGTTATTATGAAATAATGAGCAGGGACTTTATAAATATAATCACGCTTCATTGAAAATAACATCATATGATGTAACTCCACCATGGGGCTTTAACCAACGTCCACAAAGTTAAGAGCTTTGTGCTTTACCAACTGAGTAGTGGACCCTTGAATATAATGGATTAAGACTTGTGTACCTTGAATCATTGACAGTAGCAATTGGTAGCACCAAGGGCCGGCTCATTATGATGTGATGAGTCGGGTCTTCAATAAGGCCAATAAATATGACTTTGCATTAGCCCCCAAGTGTCATGGTGCATGCTTGCAGCGACATGAAACTTGCATATTTGATATAATCTCAACTTAAATAATGTAGCCTCCAAGTGTCAGGTCGTAAGCCTACAGCGACTCAGAACTATTCCTTCAATTGTAATAAATCATATCCATTGATAATATAATAGCCATTGCGCTAAAGCAACTTTGAAAACTTTAATCATAATACCAGTTACTGATAACCATAATAAAATCCAGCCATGTTGGCTATTTGAAGATTTGAATAATATAATCCAATGATTTATGAACGCATGATTCCAATGGCGCAATCCAAATATATACTGGCAACTTACAATGCCAAGCCAGTCCGGGTTAATAAACACTGGATAATTTATCATCATACTGGCGACTTATAGTCGAAAGCCAGGCCGGGTTAATAAACACTGGATAATTTATCATCATACTGGCGACTTATAGTCGAAAGCCAGGCCGGGTTAATAAACGCAGGTGTTTTATAATCCTGCTTTATTCAACCTGTTTCTGCATACAACAAGTTTAAAGTGTCCTAGCGGTTTACTGCCGGACGGGTCATAATGCCCAACATATAACCCGGGTTTATAACAAAGGCTGCACTTAAGAATAATCAAATATGAAATATATCATACCAGTAAGGGTGAATCACATCGTTGGTTTACCAACTTTTTGTAGTAAGGGTGATAACCCCAATCTTGAGTATTGATAACTCCTTCCATATTTTGCCGGTTTATGATAAAACCGTACCGGGTTGTAATAAAGACCGGATTATCCATATATAATACTGGCGACTTGTAGTCGAAACCAGACCGGGTCAATAAGCGCCGGATTATAATTGATCATGTACTGACAACTTGTAGTTGAAAGCCAAGCCAGGTCAATAAACGCCAGTTTATCATAAAATATTATAAACCTTATCAAAGGAGAAAAAACTTGGCAAATAAAAGCATAAAAATAAATGCGAGGCTTTTCATGGGTTGCCAGGCCACTGAGTTAAATCATTTCACAAAGCCTTTTAAGATGGACCTCACATTAACCAATCGTCGTTTTAACTTTGGCAAGTTCAGGGTCTATGAGATTGACTTGCCAAATGTTCGGTGGGTCATACCAGGATTACCTGGACAGAGTGGCTTACTTAAAGAAGGCAGGATAACCCGGGGTTTTAGGTGAATACACCTGGCTTCCAAGCGTGGCTTGATAACCTATTACAAGTGTAGACTCTTTGTTCGTTGCGAAGCAAAGAGCCCCCGAGCAATATTTTGAGCTGTGCTCAGTGGGTGCCTATGTTTGAGTTGTGTTGTGCAACAGACTCTCTTTGGCCCCTTGTGATCATATTGGTTTGATAGCCGGATTACCGAAGTAACCAGAGCTGTGCTCTTATGATAATATTGGCTTGATAGCTGGATCAAGAGGGTAGTAACGCTATGTTCTCTTTGGTGAGTACACCTATGTTTGAACAGGAAGCCCCCAAGTGATCAATAAAATGATAAACCAACAAAGCAGGATACCCATGTTTGAACCGCGCATCATGGCAGCAAGCTCTCTTTGGCAACCTTTAATTTTTCTGAGCACTCAAACTTGCGAGAGAGTATTCTTTATGAACCGGAAATTCTTAAACCGGATATTGAGAGTTTCAACGATTTGTGGGAGACATCTTTCCCTTGAACCGGATTTTAAACCAAAATCTTCATTTTTAGCCGGAAATTTTCTGACGGCCTTTAAACTCGGACTTGCGAGAAATTAATTCTTTTTGAATCGGAAATTCTTAAACCGGATTTGAGAGCTTCAGTGAGACTGAATTCCCTTGAACCGGATTTTAAACCGGAATCATTTCCGATGACCCGAAACTTCTTCATTGAGCCGGGATTATGTACCTGTCATATGTTTTCTAAGCCGGAAATTTTCTAACGGCTTTAAACTTTCATCAATATAACAATAGCCTCCAGGGCCGGGTTATCTTTCCCTCCATCGTCCTGGGGTTCTTAAATTTGCTGAAACTAACACGATTTGCTGAGTCATGTCATCGTAGCCCCCGAGTCTCAAGGTGACTCGAGGAGTTGACTTGAGATTCTCCATATTTGACCGTGATATAAACCGGCATATAGCTGAACAGCAGAACACTTGTAATATGTTAAAGCTAGAAGCAAGGTGGCAAGTTAATGATCTTCACAACACTCATTGTATATCCTTGGCATTTGATAACGCAATATGAATCCACGAAAACTTGAAGTCGATCGTGGCGGGTTATAAATGAATCCATATGATTTGTGTTAGTAATCCGGCCAGCGGTTCATCCCAATTGGCTGTTCTGAAATTAACCAAACTGTAGTGGCGACGACTTGTGTGCCTTCCCATTGAGCCATTCAGTGCAGACGGCGGTTGATGATAACTTGCCTCCAATTTGTTAAAATAAAACCGGGCTACCCGAGCAGTGACCGGCTTTATACTCAATAAACAGCTCATGCAGACAGGTGTGGCCCGGTGTGTTGATGTAGACCAGGCCACGAAAGACAGATGAAAAAGACGACTGCAGCATCAGAAGCGGCTCGGACAGATGAGTCGGCTGCGACATTGTAAGCCGGCGCGGACGGGCGAGTTAACCACATCATGTTGGAAGAATGGCGGCTTGCAGATATATTCGTCCAGCTTGATGGTGTGGTCGGATGCTAGCACATTATAATGGTGGTGCGAGTTATACATCCATGACACGGCCATAGCTTTTGCTATGGACAATTGTCCTGCATCAAAAATATCGCAACCCAAAGTAATTGCTTTTTTTAAAGAAAGCGATATATAATATAAATATATAATGGATGGATTTCACTTGATACGTCAGGCCAGTAGTTATCCTCCTCATTGTAAGCCGGTGTGGATGCGTGAACCGGCTGCGAAAGCGGACGAGCGAGTCGTCCGTGGCGTTGTAAACCGGTGCGGTCGCGAGAGACGGCCATAGAGTTGGAAGCTGGTGTGGGAGTTCGTTGAGTAATAGCGACCACCTGTGCTGAAGGATGTTGGCACGCCTTCATCTCCGCAGTATAATGTCATTTTGTAATGAATAATTCTCCTGATGCCAGATGATCTTTGTGTGGTTCATAAATCAACTCAAACATGGAGACCCAGCAATGGCGTGGATGGGCATATCACTACTGCCAGTAACAATAGATGACCCTGAGTTTTTGAACCGAACTTTTTGATTGTCTGACAGGAACTTTTTGATAATCAGGAATTTTTTGAGTTGGAACCTCTTGATAACCCGTCCGGAACTTTTGATAATTCGGAACTTTTCGAACCGGAACCTCTTGATAATCCAGCCGGAACTCTTGAATCGGAACCTCTGAAACCAAACCTTTTGATAACCCGGCCGGAACCTTTTATAATCCGAAACTAATTTAAAGGAAAGTTATTGATAATCCGGACGGAATATTTCATAATCTAAGTCAGAACTCTTTATCAACTTGGACGGAACCTTCCGGCAATTCGGCTGGAACCCTTTGGCGATTCAGACAGAACTTTTTGTCGAGTCGATCGGCACTTTTTTGGTGATTCAGACAGAAATTTTCGTCGAGTCGATCGGAACTTTTTGGGTGATTCAGACGGAACCTTGTGTCGAAGTGCTCGGAACTTTTCAATAATCCGGCTAGAACCTTCCAACGAACCGGCGGAACCTTTTGATGAGTCTGACGGAGCTTCTCCTCGAGCCGGTCAGAACTCTTTTGCGAGCCGGCTTGAACTCGTCAATGAGCTGGATGGAACTTCTCGATCCCTATAATAGCGCCCTCCAAGAACTAAACACCACTGTGCGCGAGCCCCACGGTGGGAGCCAACTATCGTGGAATTGTTACGGCAGATGTGCTAGTGTGAGGACTTAGTCGTGAGACTGACGCATCTATGTGGTAGCTTGAGAGGGGTTGAGCGGAATCGAGAGACGCAACACAGGACAAGGATTTAGACAGCTTCAGGACCCAGGAAACATCATCCGTTATAGCCCTACATGCTGTTTGTGGCTAGGTCTCAT
Organism: Triticum urartu; assembly: GCF_003073215.2. NCBI lineage: Eukaryota > Viridiplantae > Streptophyta > Magnoliopsida > Poales > Poaceae > Triticum > Triticum urartu. The sequence goes on along the minus strand of NC_053024.1, from coordinate 708,908,492 downwards.
TACGCTCACGAGGGAGTCGCTGCATAAACCGGCTCTCCTCTTAGTTGTGTCTAGCCGTAGAGATTATTTTCTTTCCCTGCCCCTCTTTGGGGAGCCCTCACTAATAGGAAAGGTTTATACATAGAAGTTTACCAGTAGCATGTGTTTTGGCGCCCACGCTACTGATAATTAACAGTAGCGTGTGTTACAAACCACGCTACTGGTACAACTTAGCAGCAACGTTGGTTTCTAGAGGGCACCCTACTGGTAAGTTAGGCACACCACGCCCCCCGGCCAAAAAATAGTAGCAGCGTTGGTACCCTAAGAAGCGCTACTGTTAAGAAAATATCAGCAGCGCGGGGCCAATGAGAAGCGCTACTGCTACTTCTTCTATGTGTAATCTTTTACTCGTAGCGTGTTTTCTGGGCAAGCGCTATATAGCTAGTTTTATGTACCAGTAGATATTTTGGCTGGTATGGTCGCCAGCCAAAATATCTGCCACCTCCCCCCTTCTTCTTCCTCCCCCTCCCTCTTGCACTTGCTTGTCCTTCAATGCTTCCCCCTCTTCTTTGCCCCTCCTCCCCCTCCATTAATGCCCTCCCTCCTTTCTCTTCCTTGTTTTTGCCCCTCCTCCCCTTCTCTTCTTTTCCCCCCCCCCCCCCCCTCCATTAATGCCCTCCCTCCTTCCTCTTCCTTTCTTTCGCCCCTTCTCCCCTTTTCTTCTTTTCCCCTCCACCACCCCTCCATTAATGCCCTCCCTCCTCCCTCTCATAGCTCTATGTAGAGCTACTAACTAGTTATAAGAAGGTGCTTGATATTCCTCTCGACAAATAGGTGAGCAAAAAAAGAGTTGTGCAAGAATGGAAATATGTGTGTTTGCGATTAGGACCGAAACTATGTGCGATATGAATATACCGAATTGTGTGTGCCATGTGAGTGACATGAGTTGCCTATGTTTTGCCGAAATGTCGATTCATTTCTGTTTCGGCGAATTTCGGGCAAACTCAGTATGTCCTATGTTTAGGGAAGGTCATGACGAATTTTTGTATGAATTTGATGCATGCATGCATATATACGTGGTTATAATATTTGCTCCGCGCGCAGGTGATCATGAAGGTCAATGGAAGGATGGTGGAAAGATACTAACAATCCGCTGTGGATGACATGTATGAAAAAAGACTGAGGGATATTTTATGTCCGTGTCCAAAATGCAAAGGAAGAGTAAGGCTCGACCCCTTTCAGGGTGGTAAATTCAAGGCGCACCTGCTCATGCATGGTTTCATGCATGGCCATACTCGATGGATAAGTGAAGATGATGATGATGATGATGAGGACGTCAATGGGGCAGGAAATAACGACATGAGGCCACAAGACGGAGAGATGACCGATTATGTGCCCGAAGAGGAAGATGGCCTCGGAAATGTCGATGGCAAAGAGGCAACTCAAGGCGGAGAAGACGCGGACACGCGACCGTCTTCGTCGCTACTAAGTTCAGTCATGCGGGACCCGCATGTTCGAGATCTGCTTCTCAAGAAGACGACACTAGCGACAGAGCTGCTTCTAGAGAGGAGGCCAAACTGGCGCAACTAGAGGTAGACTCGATGACTCCTTTGTATGATGGTTGCAATCCCGAGGTGACCCGCTTGAGTTTCACACTAGAACTTCTAAAGATGAAGGCATAAAACAAATGGACAGATACAAGCCTGGATGAGCTTCTGAAGTACCTAAAGAAGGTTCTTCTCGCGGGAAGCATGTGTCCTTACTAGTGTCGAGGAGGCAAAGAAAATCGTGTGCCCTCTTGATCTGGCATATTAGATATCACACATGCATCAATGATTGCATCATATATTGGAACGGGCATGCGAAAAAACCATCTGTCCAAAGTGCAATGCTTCGCGATATAAAAAGGCCGGAAAGAAAGCTCCATAGAAATTTTTATGGTACTTTTCGATCACTTCGCATCTACAACGGTATTTCGTAGATCCTAAGGAAGCAAAGCTTATGCGCTGGCACGCGGAGAGGGTGAAGCCAGATGACAGAGATGAGCCGAAGCTGAGACACCAAGGAACATCGTGCTTGGCGCTAGTAGTGATGGCATGAATCCATTTGGCAACCAGAACACCAATCATAGCACATGGCCCGTGTTTGTATGGATGTACAACCTCCCCCTGGTTGTGCATGAAGAGGAAAAATACATACACATGGCTATGCTTATTCAAGGGCCGAAACAACCAGGAAATGATATAAATCTGTATCTATGGTTACTGAAAGAGGAGTTACAGACCTTATGGATAACGCCGGCCAAGACACGGGATGCAAGCAAAGGAGACTATTTCTATATGAGAGCCGTGCTGATCACGACGGTGCAGGACTATCTCGGTTATGGCTATCTCTCCGACCAGGTGTGCCACGGATATTGCGGATGCACGAGGTGCATGGATGATACAACTTCTCTGCAGCTATCGAAAGATGGCGGGTCTTCGATAATCATGTACATGGGGCATCGAAGATGGCTCGAGAAGGATGACCCATGGAGAAAGCGTGGAGATCTATTCAATGGTAAGGGTGAGCATCGAGGTCCTCCACGTAAGCGTAGCGGTGCAGAAATATATGAGTTATTGAAGAACTGGGAAGAGTGCCCCTCGCCGGGAAAGATGAAGAAAAAGGCGCCGGAGCCCCTGCTGAAGATATCGAAGACAAGACCTGTTTTTTGGGACTTGGAATACTGGCCCATACTCGACACGCCTCATAGCCTTGATCAAATGCATATCACAAAAAATATCCTTGAGAGTTTGCTTGGGACATTGATGAGCATGCCGGAGAGGACCAAGGATGGGCCGAAGGCAAGAAAAGACTTGGAATTTTTGAAAATCAAGAAAGATCTCCAAATGCCTGGTAAAAGGTCGTCAGAGGAGACCGAGACGGAGATGGAGACAGAAGATAGGGGAAAAAAGTAAACAAGAAGGAAGAACAATATTGCCCCCCCTCTTGCTTCACCATAGATCCGAAGGAGGTCGATCAATTGTTCAAGTGCCTTGTCGGAATCAAAGTTAATTCCGGAAACTGTGGGAAGATAAGAAGATATCTGGACACTAAGAAAAAAAGGTTCAGTGGGATGAAGTCTCACGACTGTCATGTGATGATGACACAGTTACTCCCGGTTGCACTTACAGGGATTATGGACACACATGTGCATCAGACACTTACTGACCTATGCCACTTTTTTATGCTATCTCTCGAAAGTCGATCTGTGTGAAGCAACTCCATAGGCTACAGGAAGAGATCATTGTCATACTGAATGAGCTAGAGATGTACTTCCCGCCCGCGTTCTTTGATGTCATGGTGCATCTATGTGTCCACATCGTGGACGACATCATCGACCTAGGGCCAACATTCCTGCATAGCATGGTGCCGTTCGAGAGGATGAATGGGGTCATCAAAGGATTCGTTCGTAACATGTCCCGTCCAGATGGAAGCATAGCCCAAGGATATCTGACCAAAGAGTGCATCTCTTTCTGTGAGAGTTATCTGACCAAAGACCCTGTTGTTGGTTTGCCCCGTCAACAAGCACTGTGGAAGGCTTGATGGCGAAGGTCACACCAACGGTTATAGGGATGTGAATGTGTTACGCTTAGGCCGACAAAACGACCTTGATAGGGCAAACTTAGTAGTGCTACAACACCTAGATGTGCTAGAAGATTTCGTGACACTGCACAAAGAGACCATCGCAAAGAAGTACCGTGACCGTGGGGTGCACAAGACGGATGCTGAAGTTATTAGAGAGCACAACTCCACTTTCGTGTGTTTGTTCAAAGAGCGAGTTCTGGATAATCCCCCGAAAGAGGTTTGTCTGAACGGAACACTCATATATGCCTTAGCACATGGCCCCTCGACCAACCTCGCGACTTATCAAGCATACGATATCAACGGATACACGTTCTACACGGAGGAGAAAGATATAAACAGTGATGACCAAATCTCAGGGGTGACGATGGAAGCCATGACCAGGAATGTAATTGAAAGATATTACGGAAGGGTCGAAGAGATATGGGAGCTTAACTACTTTGGATTGCATAGCACGACGATGTTCCGTGTCAGATGGGCTAAGAATGTACACAGAGAAAACCGACATTTCACTACCATGTGTATGCCCAACTCCGATAGCGGTACCGTCAATGCTATCGCCAAAAATGAGCCATGGGTACACGCTAAACACGTGACACAATGTTTCTTCATAACTGATCCGATCAATCCCAGCCGTGTTGTCGTGAGGAGAAGCAAAAGGAGCATCGCCAGAATGGATGGAGTCGCCAACGAGGAAGACTATGACCAGTACGGTGATCCGATGAGGGAAGATGATGCTGATGACGACGAAACATATGTCAAAAGAAGAATGAAGACTACATTACCTACGAAAGATCGTAATCCCTGGAGAAGGAAAAGTCAAGACCATGGGCTCAATTATTCAACAATGAACAAAAGAGGGAAGAAGATCAGTCTGAAGCATCGTCGTCGCCCAAGCTGACAAACTAATCCCCAAAAAGTGCAAAAGGAAGAAAAAGGAAAGTGCAAAAGAAAGATAAGAAAAAGAAAAGTGCAAATGAAAGAAAAAGAAAAATAAAAAGAAAGGAAGTTTTGCAAAATGAAATGAAAATAAAAACAAAAAGGAACTAATAAGTTGTGGAAAATGAAATGCAAGAAAACACTAGTAGAAAACAGGGCTTTGGTCCAGGCCGGGTCAGCCCATTAGTCCCGGTTCAGTCTAGAACCGGGACCAATGTGGGCATTGGTCCTGGTTCGTGAGCCCAGGGGGCCGGCCGGGCTACGTGGGCCATTGGTCCCGGTTGGTGGGATGAACCGGGACCAATGGGCCTCGCTCCTGGACCACCACCATTGGTCCCGGTTGGTGGCTTGAACCGGGACCAAAGGCTCCCCTTTAGTCCTGGCTCATGTCACCAACCGGGACCAATGAGGTGCCTATATATACCCCCTCGCGCAAGAGCAGAGCACAGTGCTCTGTTTTTTCTGGCCGAGGGGGAGAGGGCTTTGTGGTGCTCTAGCTCACCTCCTATGCACATGAGATGTTCGATGGAATGCCCGAGCCACACTACTTAAGCTTTCTCCTCTCGAAGCTCGACCTCCAAGCTCCATTTTCCTCGAGATTTGTCTAGATTTAGCGGTCCGTCACGCCCCGTCCCCGTCTTCACCGCCATCGATCACCCGCGCCGATCTCATCACCGACACCACCGTGGTGAGCCTCTTGTTCTTATCTTCTTTCTGAAAGGAAAAATATTCTTACTTGTATGTTTAGATAGATACTTTTATCATTTTCTTACATTTATTATTGCATCTTATATAGTGCGATGGTTTTGGTATCCGCCCCCTTCGGCCCTCGTCCTGTCTATGATTCGGATGTGGTATGTATATTATCTTTATAACTATTGGTTCATTTATTGTTTATGAAAATTATGCGGACCAACGTGACATAGATTTTGTTTATCTAGGATGTATGTGAATCGGAAATGCCAACCGACCCTATTGTCGAGAGGTTAAATTTAGTTGAAGAAGAAAACAATTTGTTGAAGGAAAAAATAGAAAAAATTGAGGAGGAGAAGATGATATTGGAGTTGCATGTTGCGGATGTCGTCGATGATCACAAGATCAAGATGGATGCAATGCGCTTGAAGATTAGAAAGATTAGAAAATATGCCATTCATACCGAGGCTTGGTATCATTATGTCGTTGGATCAATTGTTACCTTGGTTGCGACTATGATCGCATTTGTTTTCGCATTGAAATGTTTTACATAGTTTCAATGTATGGTTTAATTAATTAGATGCTCTGGAGAGCTATATGTTGTTAGATGAGAACTATGTATGCACTTTGGTTTTAATGTGATGATGAACTTCTATTAATTTGGACACTTAATTATATATAATGCACGCAGATGAACCGGCAATGGATGTATGGTGATAGCGAGTACATTAAGGGCGTGCATGAGTTTCTCGATGCGGCTGAGGCAAACAAGAAGAATGGTTTTATGTGTTGTCCATTCACAGAATGTGGGAATACGAGGTATTACTCTAACCGGAAAATCCTTCGCTCCCACCTGCTTTACAAGGGTTTCATGCCACACTATAATGTTTGGACGAGGCACGGAGAAATAGGGGTTACGATGGAAGACGGCGAAGAAGAAGACTACGATGACAACTATGTGCCCCCTGAATACAGTGATGCTGCAACGGGGGGAGCTGGTGAAGATCAAGAGGAACCAGACGATGTGCCCAATGATGCGCTGCAACGGGTGAAGCTGCTGAAGATGAAGAGGAACCAGACGATGTGCCCGATGATGATGATCTCCGCCAGGTCATTGTCGATGCAAGGACGCAATGCATTAGTCAAAAGGAGAAGCTGAAGTTCGATCGCATGTTAGAGGATCACAAAAAAGGGTTATACCCCAATTGCGAAGATGGCAACACAAAGCTCGGTACCGTACTGGAATTGCTGCAGTGGAAGGCAGAGAATGCTATGGCTGACAAAGGATTTGAGAAGCTACTGAAAATATTGAAGAAGAAGCTTCCAAAGGATAACGAATTGCCCGACAGTACATACGCAGCAAAGAAGGTCGTATGCCCTCTAGGATTGGAGGTGGAGAAGATACATGCATGCCCTAATGACTGCATCCTCTACGGCGGTGCATACAAGGATCTGAACGCATGCACGGTATGCGGTGCATTGCGGTATAAGATCAGACGAGATGACCCTGGTGATGTTGACGGCGAGCCCCCCAGGAAGAGGGTTCCTACGAAGGTGATGTGGTATGCTCCTATAATACCACGGTTGAAACGTCTGTTCAAAAATGAAGAGCATGCCAAGTTGATGCGATGGCACAGTGAGAACCGAAAGAAAGATGGGAAGTTGAGAGCACCCGCTGACGGGTCGCAGTGGAGAAAAATCGAGAGAAAGTACTGGGATGAGTTTGCAAAGGACCCAAGGAATGTATGGTTTGCTTTAAGCGCGGATGGCATTAATCCTTTCGGGGAGCAGAGCAGCAATCACAGCACCTGGCCCGTGACTCTATGTATGTATAACCTTCCTCCTTGGATGTGCATGAAGCGGAAGTTCATTATGATGCCAGTTCTCATCCAAGGCCCTAAGCAACCGGACAACGAAATTGATGTGTACCTAAGGCCATTAGTTGAAGAACTTTTATAGTTGTGGAATGAAAACGGTGTACGTACGCGGGATGAGCACAGACAGGAGGAATTTAACCTTAAGGCGTTGCTGTTCATGACCATCAACGATTGGCCCGCTCTCAGTAACCTTTCAGGACAGACAAACAAAGGATACCACGCATGCATGCACTGTTTAGATGACTATGAAAGTATATACCTGGACAAATGCAGGAAGAATGTGTACCTGGGCCATCGTCGATTTCTTCCAACCAACCATCAATGTCGAAAGAAAGGCAAGCATTTCAAAGGCGAGGCAGATCACCGGAAGAAGCCCGCCATGCGCACCGGTGATCACATGCTTGCTATGGTCAATGATTTACACTACGTAATCTTTGGAAAGGGTCCCGGTGGACTAGCTGTTCCGAATGACGCTGAGGGACACGCACCCATGTGGAAGAAGAAATCTATATTTTGGGACCTACCCTACTGGAAAGACCTAGAGGTCCGCTCCTCAATCGACGTGATGCACGTGACGAAGAACCTTTGCGTGAACCTGCTAGGCTTCTTGGGCGTGTATGGGAAGACAAAAGATACACCTGAGGCACGGGAGGACCTGCAACGTTTGCACGAAAAAGACGGCATGCCTCCGAAGCAATATAAAGGTCCTGCCAGCTACGCTCTTACGAAAGAAGAGAAAGTAATCTTCTTTGAGTGCCTTCTCAGTATGAAGGTCACGACTGGCTTCTCGTCGAATATAAAGGGAATAATAAATATGTGAGAGAAAAAGTTTCAGAACCTAAAGTCTCGTGACTGCCACGTGATTATGACGCAACCTCTTCCGGTTGCATTGAGGGGGCTTCTACCGGAAAACGTCCGATTAGCCATTGTGAAGCTATGTGCATTCCTCAATGCAATCTCTCAGAAGGTGATCGATCCAGAAATTGTACCAAGGCTAAGGAGTGATGTGGCGCAATGTCTTGCAGTTTTGAGCTGGTATTCCCACCATCCTTCTTCAATATCATGACGCACGTCCTAGTTCATCTAGTCGACGAGATTGTCATCCTGGGGCCTGTATTTCTACACAATATGTTACCCTTTGAGAGGTTCATGGGAGTCCTAAAGAAATATGTCCGTAATCGCGCTAGGCCAGAAGGAAGCATCTCCATGGGCCATCAAACAGAAGATGTTATCGGGTTTTGTGTTGACTTCATTCCTGGCCTTAACAAGATAGGTCTCCCTAAATCGCGATATGAGGGGAGACTGACTGGAAAAGGCACTCTTGGAAGAGACTCAATATGTCGATGAACACAAGAACAGTCTGCGCTCCAAACACACTACACAATTCTACAGAACTCTACCTGGGTGACCCGTATGTCGATGAACACAAGAACAGTCTGCGCTCCAAACACCCGGAGCAGTGCAACGACTGGATTACATGTGAACACATCAGGACTTTTAGCAGTTGGTTGGAAACACGTCTCAGAGGTGACAACACTGTTTGTGATGAGTTGTACTTGTTGTCTAGGGGACCATCTTTGACTGTATTGACTTACAAAGGATACGAGATAAATGGGAATACATTTTACACGATCGCCCAAGATCAAAAGAGCACCAACCAAAACAGCGGTGTCTGCTTTGATGCAGTAATCGAGAGCGGAAATGATACATATTATGGTTACATAGTGGACATATGGGAACTTGACTACGGACCTGATTTTAAGGTCCCTTTGTTTAAGTGCAAATGGGTCAATCTATTAGGCGGCGGGGTACAGGTAGACCCACAGTACGGAATGACAACAGTGGATCTGAAAAATCTTGGGTACACTGACAAACCGTTCGTCCTAGCCAATGATGTGGCACAGGTTATCTATGTGAAGGACATGTCTACCAAACCGAGAAAAAGAAAAGATAAGGAAGCGAATACATCATACGATGAGCCAAAGCGCCACATAGTTCTTTCAGGAAAAAGGGACATCCTGGGAGTGGACGGCAAGACAGACATGTCTGAAGATTATGAAAAGTTTCATGAAATTCCTCCCTTCAATGTCAAGGCTGACCCAAGCATCCTGATAAACAATGAAGATTATCCATGGTTACGGCGCAATAAGCAAATGACACAAGCGAAGAAAAAGTGAAGACTTTCTCCCGCAACTTTGTAACACATGAACATGCTACCATTGTCCGTTTTGTACATGCACATGCTATGTGGGTGAAATTATGATACCATCCCAACTTTCAACTTTTTCAGAGTTCATTTGAAATGCTTTCATGTCTTATGGTTCGGCCCTCGTAATACCATGACCATTAGTCCCTGGCTCATGCCAACTTTCAACTTTCTAAAACTAATGGCACTATTATCCATGACAAAAACATTCAACTTTCATCTATTCTCATTTTTAGTAAGTTAATCACAAACTTGTGATTCAAACAATTTTCAAAGAATTCAAATTTTAACTATTCAAATTTGAAAACTAATGGCACTAACAGAAAGTTTATAATTTTTCTAAAACTAATGGCACTAACAGAAAGTTTATAATTTTGCTAACCTAAAAGCAAACAGAATTAAAAATTAAAGCAAAAAACAAAAGAAAATAAATAATGCAAAAAACAAATCAGAAAAATAGGAAAAAACTATTTTTATAGTAAAGTTAATCACAAAATAAAATAAATAAAGCAACAAAGAAAACAAAAAAACTAAAAAAGTGTTTTCAAATTTGAAAAGTAATGGCACTAACAGAAAGTTTATAATTTTTGTAAAACTAATGGCACTAACAGAAAGTTTATAATTTTGCTAACCTAAAAGCAAACAGAATTAAAAATTAAAGCAAAAAACAAAAGAAAATAAATAATGCAAAAAACAAATCAGAAAAATAGGAAAAAACTATTTTTATAGTAAAGTTAATCACAAAATAAAATAAATAAAGCAACAAAGAAAACAAAAAAACTAAAAAAGTGTTTTCAAATTTGAAAAGTAATGGCACTAACAGAAAGTTTATAATTTTTGTAAAACTAATGGCACTAACAGAAAGTTTATAATTTTGCTAACCTAAAAGCAAACAGAATTAAAAATTAAAGCAAAAAACAAAATAAAATAAATAATGCAAAAAACAAATCAAAAAACAGGGAAAAACTATTTTTATAGTAAGGTTAATCACAAAATAAAATAAATAAAGCAACAAAGAAAACAAAAAAACAAAAAAATTATTTTCAAATTTGAAAACTAATGGCATTAACAAAAAGTTTATAATTTTTCTAAAACTAAAAGCATAAAGAATTAAAGAATAAAGCAAAAAACAAAAGAAAATAAATAAAGCAACAAAAAAACAAAAAAATGCCACCTACTGGGCCACCACGGCCTGAATACGACTAGAAACCCTACCATGGGCCAGGATTCAGGCCCGCAGCGGGCCCAGTAGGCCCAGAGGCATTGCAGTGACAGATTAGGCCCGAAAGCCTGCAGTTGAGAGGAGCTCGGGAGGGTGCGCGCAGCAGCGCTTATAAACCACTCCCGAGCCCTCTCAACTAGCAAGGTGGGACTAAACTTTTGGGCGCGGTGCAGCACAAGGCCATTGGTCCCAGTTGGTGGCACCAACCGGGACTAAAGGGGGCATTGGTCCCGGTTCGTGGCACGAAACGTGACCAATGCCCCCCTTTAGCCCCGGTTGGTGCCACCAACCGGGACCAAAGGGGGGCGCTTCCCGCCCTTTGGGCTGCTGAAAATTGGCATTTGGTCCCGGTTGGTGCCACCAACCGGGACCAAAGGGGGGCATTGGTCACGGTTCGTGCCACGAACCGGGACCATTGCTCTGGGTATATAAGGTAGCACTTGTGAAAATTTCGCCAACCGCTCCCATTCGCCCCCGACGCCCCCAGGACGTTCGTCGTCGTCGTCGCCGCCCCGAGCCCGTCGTCGCCCGCTCCCCGTCGCCGTCGCCTCGCGCCGCCGCAGGCCTTGTCCCCGTCGCTGCTTGCGCCGTCGCCGGCTTCCTCCTCGTCGCTGTGTGCGCCATCTCCGGCCCCCTCCCCGTCGCCCCGCGCCGTGTCGCCGGCCTCCCCCGCGCCGTCGCCGGCCTCCTCCCCGTCCCCAGCCTCCTCCCCGTCGCACCCCCCAGTGAGCTCCCCCCTTCCCATCGATCCCTGTCACTCTGACCATCGCCGCCGAGAGGCTCATATGTATGGCTATGTTTGTATGTATGTATGTATGGCTATGTATGTATGTATGTATATGCTCATATGTATGTATGTATGTATATGCTCTCTGTATATGGATTTGGCTATGTATATGCTCTCTGTATATGCTCATATGTATGTATGTTCATATAGCATTTTTTCTATATATGAATTATTATTTTGTTCATGGATATATGCTAAAGAAAATGAGGGGGGTGATAGATGATGATGAGGGGTCGAGAGTGGGACGAGAGGTCGAGAGGTGGCGAGGGGAGAAAAAAATGTTATCAGGGACGAGGGTCGTCGAGGGGTCGAGAGAGGGACGAGGGGTCGAGAGAACTAAATAAGAAGAAGAAGAGGAGAGGAAGAAGAGGAGAAATAAATAAGAAGAAAAAAGAAGAAAAAGAAGAGGAGAAGAAGAAAGGAATAGTGGAGAAGAAGAGAAAATAGAATATATTCTATTTTTTCTTCTTCTCTACTATTCCTTTCTTCTTCTCCTCTTTTTTTTCTTTTTTTTTTTTCGTTCTTCTCCTCTTGCTTTTCCTTTTTTTTTTTCCTTTTTTTTTTCTTCTTCTTCTTCTTCTGCTTCTTCTTCTTCTTCTTCTTCTTCTTCTTCTTAATTTTTATCGGGAACGAGGGTGTCGAGGATCGCCGAGGGGCCGAGGGTCGGGAACTAGGGTAGAGGGTCGAGGGTCGTTAAGGGGTCAAGTGTCGAGGGTTTCAGGGTCGAGGGTTCGAGGGTTCTATAGGGTCGAGGGTCGAGGGTTCCAGGGTCGTCTAGGGGTCGAGGGTTCCAGGGTCGTCGAGTGTTCGAGGGGTCGAGGATCGCCGAGGGGTCGAGAGAGGTTTCCTAGTGTCAAAGTATTGAAGAAACCCATGGCTTCATCATTAGCCGGAAGTAACCAGGGCATGACGAAGTCCTCCAAAATTATTTTGGAATGGTGTCCCGGATAGGATAATTTGCCTTTTTGTATGAATTTCAGCAAAGGCCTTCCAAATAACGATATTTGGAAGGTTCTTGCTGAACTTTGTACCAAAAAGCGAATTATCCTATCTAGGACTCCGTTCCAAAATAACTTTGGAGAGCTTCGTAGCATCATGCACATGTTACTTTCGCCTAATGATGAAGACATGGTTTTGTTGAATCCTTTGACACTAGGCAACCTCCCGACCCCTCGGCGATGCTCTCGAACATGAGAGCAAGAAGAGGATAAAAAAAGAAGAGGAAGAAGAAAAAAAAGAGGAGAAGAAAGAATAGAGGAGTTCTTCTCCTCTATTCTTTCTTCTCCTCTTTTTTCTTCTTCTTCCTCTTTTTTTATCGGGAACGAGGGTTGTCGAGGGACATAGATGTAGTGTCGTCGTTGTCGATATATACCCCCTCCCGATAGCTTACTATGATTAGGTAGCTAGTTCTACGTTTGGCACTAATATATCCATCTGTCATGTTTGAATAATAATTCCCATGTTGTAAATATTTGTAGAAACTATGGACACCGCCCTAGACGAAGCAAAAGAAGCGTTGTTGAGGGACATAATCGCAGAAGGAAGTGATGCCGTCTCGTTGTTTCTCAATGAAACCGATGGTCTGGAAGGAGAAGGTGAACAAGCTGGCTACGGTGACCTAATGCCGGTGCAAGAAGAAGAACATGAGGACGGCTCCGGTGACCCAATGCTGGTGCAAGAAGGAGACCGTGATGACGGCTCTGGTGACCGAACCGAGTCCGGCCAGGTATATATATTAGTTAAGCCTGTGCTGACAAGCTGATTGATGCATTCATTGTTTTGGTATGTACACATATTAATTAAGTCCTTGTTCTTTTTTCTAGCCCTCTGGATCGAGCACAACTTTGGTAAAGAGACGAGGCCCGAAGAAAAAGTTGAGCTCGGATGAAAATTTTGAGATCATAGCAATCGCGCCCGACGGCCAACCGATTGAACCCCTCCGGACAAAGAGCGCATTTGTTGCTCAGTGCGGGGTTCTGGTTAGGGACAAGATCCCGATAAGCATCCAGCAATGGTTTAAGCCGGCTACAGAAGACCTTGAGGTGTCTTATGTCAATGATATGCAGAAAAATGATCTTTGGACTGAGCTGAAGTCAAATTTCACCCTACAGCCAGAGGATAATCCAGAGAACCCAGTTAAAGAGAAATTAATCAAATCTTTTGCTCTTAAGAGGATGGCAGAACTATTCAGGAGGTGGAAGAAAGAGCTGAATAAGTTTGTCGAAAATAATGAGACACCAGAATTCAAGGGCAGATATGAGAAGATCAGAGATCACTGGCCCGCATTTGTGGCCCACAAGACATCGGAAAAGAGTAAGAAGATGTCGGCGACAAACAAGAAAAATGCTGCGAAGAAGATGCTTCACCATCGCACGAGGTCAGGTGGCTACCTTGTAGCCCGGCCTAAGTGGGCCAAGACTGAGAATGATCTGGTTGATAAAGGGATCGAATCAGAGACAATTAGCTAGCCAGACCGTTGCCGGACTTGGTTCTTCGGGGCTGGCGGAACCTTGGACCCTGTAACAGGGAAGTGCATTTGGACGAACGATCAAATGGACATACCAGTCAGGAAGCTTAAGCAGTATATCGAAGCAGCGCAGCAAGCGAAGTTCTTTCCAGACAGAGAGAACGACGAGCTCACAATGGCCCTCGGGAATCCTGAGCACCCTGGACGGACACGAGGCACGCCAGGCTCCATTCCGTGGAAGGTTGGGTTTCCGGACGAAGGCGGTTACAAATCCCATGAGAGGAGGAAAAAAGTGTAGCAGACACAAATGCAGGCGCTGCAAGCAAGGGTAGACGCGATAGAGGAACGAGAAGCAAATCGTAGCAAACGTACTGCCGAAGCCTCCCCCGAAGCTACCCCACCATCTCAGCGCAGAAGCAGCGTGGCTTCCACCGAGCTGCTTCAGCCGAAGCATGCCTCGATGGCTCCTGCCAGCTATCCCATGGATGCTATCACGGAGTCTCAAAATTGCCACCTTATGACGCAATGGATGAATTTGAAGGTCAAGGCGGCTGTTGGCTCTGTTTATCCTACTGAACCCGGCGCAACTTTTCAATGCTGGCCGATTCCAGAAGGATATGCTAGGGTGATGGTGGATGAAATAACGGAGGGATTTGAGGACCTCCACCTTGACCACCCTACCGGTGAAGGGAGACTCGGCTGGGGTCTGCTCTGAAGACTCCATGCCTATGGCGGAAGGATCTCATCAACCTTCCGAACTGGACGCCTCCGCCTCCTCCTCCGACGAGTCAGGGCACTCCGCCTCCTCCACCGCCTCCTCCTCCGGCGAGTGATGATCAGGGCCCTCGGCTGGCTCCTTCTCCTGCGCGTGGCGGCACTCCGCCTCCTTCTCCGCCTGCGCCGACGCGCCCGAGCAGCCAGCCTCCTCCTTCTCCGCCTCGTCAACAAGGGCTGAAGAGACCTGCCGCCGCTCCAGCTCCTCCGGCGCGTCGTAGTCCTTCTCCTCCGCGTCTGCTTGGTCGGCGTCTAGCAGTACAACCAAAGGCGGGAGGACATACAGATTTGGTCCTTCTCCGAAGACTCCAGAGAAGTTACCATATGAGAGGACCCCGGAGGAGAACGCCGAGATCGCGCGAACCGAACTGGATGATTGGTTTCAAGGGTTGAGAGCAAAGAGGCATCCACCTCCGGAGGAGAAGGTAGATCCGGTGAAAGTGAAGCGCACTCTGGCTGCCCTGGCAAAACCACCCAAGTCTCCGTCGAAAGGCAACTATGAGCGCATTATTGCAAAGACATGGGCCGAAGCGGAGCGGTCGGGAAGTACAGTCAGTGATCAAAGGCTGAAAGAACGACGAGCGGCTGGGAAACAAATTGCCCAGCTCGGCGAACAAGCGAAGCAATCGTGCCCCCCCCCCCTCAAGGTGCCTAGAGACATCGTCGATCCGAGGATGGTGCCCGGTTATGGCAATGTTGACGATTACCTGCCCAACGATGTACATTATGATACCATGGAGGTGCAGATACACAGATACGAGTATGGGAAGCCTCTCGTCAAAGATGAAAAATCTTTAACAACGATGATGCAAAGATTACATGATTGGTACTTGAAAATCTGCAGAGAGTCTGGGGGGAGGAGTACTTTGTATGCGAGAGTTAAACCGGAGCATGACCTCGTTGGAATTGAACTGTTGCCTATTCCATTTGAGGAATTCTATCAGTTTTTCAATCAATTGGCCCTCGATAAAACAACGATCACCTGCTACTGTCTGTAAGTACTACTACTTCTATCATTAAGTCTCTCTATATAGCTCATCTCTCTCATTGCATGTATTTATAATTATCCTCACTATATTATGCAGAATGAAGATCGCCGAATTGAAGAAAAGACAAATCGGTGATATTGGGTTCGTTAACACATATCTCATAGATGCAACTGAGGTTCAACATCGTCCCGGAGATACCGAGGCCAACTTGCTACGATCATTCAAAAAAATGAAAACAAAGATATAATACTCTTTCCTTACAACTTCAACTGAGTGTTACTGTCTTGTGCATATTCGGTTTCCCTTCTATATTAGTCCAGGTTATAGTAATGTAATTGATGAGTTATGCATGCGTGTGCAGTTTCCACTATATTCTCCTAGATATTAGGCTTGAGCAGGGAGTAGTAACCGTCTTGGACTCTAAACGAAAAGATCCCCAGGAGTATGCGAACATGACTGAAATCCTCAAGAAGTAAGTTAAATTGATCATTATCCACCATATCAGCAACTTTGTTCATTTCCTGATATCAAGTAATTGTTTTCTTTGTCCGGCAGGGTTTGGAGAAAATTCAGCAGAACAGTTCCGGGACTACCGAACGAGCTGGAATTTAGACACCTGAAAGTAAGTACTATAGTAGCATGTTCCGCGCATCTCCTAGTGATTCAAGCGCTAGTTTCATCAATACCATTTAGCATTCTTGCTTATCAGTTTGATTGACCTCTATTTCTTGTAAAGTGGTTGTGGCAGGAAAAAGGGAATGATTTCTGTGGATACTACATCTGCGAGTCCATCCGCCACACGACCTGTGAGCGGGGCGGGTACTCTGACGAACAATATGAAGTACGTAAATAACAACATTCACAATTTTATTTTATTACCATCATTTGTATTGAGTTTCATTCATTCATATATATATGTATTGACCCCCTTCTTCAAATTAGATGTTTCAGAAGCGGGATGAACTCCTAGCACCAGCTCGCATGCGAGCAATTCAAGAGGAATTGGCGGAATTCTTTCTTGACCAAGTGATCGCTGAAGACGGAGAATACTATGTGGACCATGAGTCTGTATGATTATATTTGTAAGAGATAATTATTGTATATATGTAGCTGGTAGTGTCAGATAGATATACGAGAACTTTTTGTTCGACCAATCTCTCGGAGAAGGAGAGGTGGTCGATATCACTTCTCTCTGTATGCATATATGTTCACGACGATCTTCTGTTTCCTTCGTTTGCTTACTAGCTAACTAGCGTGTCTAGTCCTCTCTATACATATGTATAGTACGTAGCGTCGACCAAGCACGGACGTAAGAGAGGACACTTCTCTCTATTAATTATAGCTAGCTAACACAATATATGAAACACCTAAATTAACCCCCCAAAACCCCCAAACCCCCCCCCCTTTCAAAAAAACAAAAACCCCAGCCACAGAAATGCTGACGCGTGGATGCCTATTGGACCCGGTTGGTGCCACAAACCGGGACCAAAGGGTCTCCTGCCTGGGCTCTGCGCACTGCCCACGTGGAGGCCCATCAGTCCAGGTTCTGGATTGAACCGGGACTAAAGGTACAGGGCATTAGTACCAACACTTTAGTCCCGGTTCAGGAACCGGGACTAAAGGCCCTTACGAACCGGGACTATAGGCCCTTTTTCTACCAGTGAAAATAAAAAAAGAAAGAACAAAAATCAGCAGTAGCGCGTTTTGGCCTGGGCAGCGCTATAGCTAAGAAAAATAAAAAGAAAAAGAAAAAGAAAAAAAATAAAAAAATAAAGAAAAAAGTTTGCAGTAGCGCGTTTTATCTTGGGCAACGCTATAGCTAAGAAAAAGAAAAATATAAATATAAAGAAAAAAGTTAGCAATAGCGTTGTTTTGCTAGACCAGCGTTATAGCTAACTTAGCTATAGCGCGTTTTGCCCACACGCGCTATAGCTAAGTTGCCTACAGCACCGGTCCGCTAGCTCCCCTCCTTCCTATCTCTCACTCGCGCCGCTTGTCAATCCCCTTTTCTCTGACGCCACCGCCGATGCCGCACCGCCCACGCTGCTGCCGACGCCGCCCCGTCCTCTTGAAATGAAAATTAGCTTATGTTGCCTTGTTTTTCAATCCTCTTGAAATGAAAATTAGCTTATGTTGCCTTGTTTTTAAATGAAAATGAAAATGAAAATTATAGTTTTTGCAAATTATCTTATGTTGCTGTCCATTTTCAAAATGAGGATTTTTAATGGAAGTGTATGAAAATTTGGTCACACACACACACACTCTCTCTCTCTGACGAAATTAGGTCTTTCTGCAGATCGAAGCTAGGCGCAGATCGATGAGGAGGAGAAGGACGCCCTCAACCACGGAGACGCTGACCCCGATCCCAAGCCGGAGGTGCGCCACCCCCTCGTCCCTCCCTCTTCATATGTCAGCACATAATGATGCAAGGGGGAGTGTTCATAATGTGGTTGTTAAAGTGTTCATAATGATGCAATGGGGAGTGGAGCTGTTAGATTGGTAGTTGATCTTTTTTGCATCAGTTGGGCAGCAATGTTCATGATTGTGTATATGTCAACAGCAACAAAGTCTATGATGTTTGTTTCAGCTTCTTAGAGTGCTCATAATGTGGCTGTTAAAATGGTTGTTAGAGTGCTGAAATGCTTGCTGTTAAAAAAGTGACCTATGTTTTGCTGAAAATGTTGATTCATTTCCATTCCGGCAAATTTCAGGCACTCTGTATGTGCACTTTCTAGCAAAGGTCATGCCGAAATTTTCCGTGAATTTCGGCATGACTTGTGCTAGAAAGTTGGACATATCCAGTCCTTGAGATTTGTCGCGGCGGGAATGAAACAACATTTCTGGCAAAACAAAGGTCACTTTTTTTGTCATTATTCACTTTATTATATAAAGCTCGATAATTTGCGGTGAACCCTTGGAAACATGACCGACACCGATGAGGCCGGAGGTTCTCGGTCCCAATTAGGTCGAGCACACGCCTACCTCGACTTTCTGGCGGATCAGGAGAGACAGCAAGCTTGGTGTCCAGACCGCCTTGTCATGACGGATGACGACAGTGGTGGCGCTGGCGCCGACACTGATGCCACCAACGACACCGGCACTAAGACTAGCGCTGATGATGTTCCTAACTACAGCACGGAAGGTGGGACCTCCCAAGCCAATGAGGGAAAGAAGGAAAAGAGGACATGACACCCAAATGAGCTCGGCAGCGGAAGACTGGTGGTCACGGTGGTGCACCCTGGCGAGTTCGAGCCAATAGAGCCGTGAGAAGTGGCAGTGTGTGACGGCAACCAACTAGCATGCATCCTATGGGATACCGCTAACGTTAACACCACAGAAATACGGAAGAATGAACATTTGAAGAAGCTACTTCTAACTAGGTTGCACACAAGATTCCTGTCCCCCGGTCGGAATGACGATGTCGACCCATGGGATGATGATGGCATGAAAAAAAAATCAACAACAAAGCCGTAGGGAAGTTCAGCAACGCATTGAGCGCTTGGAAAACTAGGGTGAAAATGGCGATTCAAGTAGACCATGAAACCTATGCCGATATTGTTGTAGACAATCCAAAAATTACGATAGAGGACTTTGAAAGGTTCAAGGATACTTGCAATGAAGAAGCTGCCAAGGCCAGGTCGGAGAGAGGCAAGCAGCTGCAGGCAAAGAACATGGGGAACCACCACCTTGGAAGTCGTGGTTACACGGGAAAGCGGCCCGTGTGGGCTAAGGATCACGCATAACATGAACGTTAGGGGATCCCAGACCCATTGGCTGACTTCACCGACCAGCAGGAGCACGACTTCATCAGGGCCCGATTCTCATGGGACCCCAAGAAAAAGATTTTTTTTCACCGACGGGCCGACTAGGAAATTCATGAGAATACTGGTAATTATCCTTTTACCACCTTACATATTAGGTTCTGATCAATGAAGTCTACTACATTCCAGTCGCATTTGTAAATGATTCACGGTCCATTTTGCATATAGACCAACACAAGCTTGCGGTCGAGAGCGACTCGTCGACTCGTCGACTCGGTCGACTCAGTCGTCGGTGAAGTACAAGTGGGACACTCCTTTCAACCGGGCCATGAACATAATGATGGGACACCCGCCCGACCAGCAGCCGCAATATGGACGTGTGCACGGCGCCGGGGATGGCGCCACATGGAAGTACTATTATAACAAGGACCCCGAGGCTAAAAGCCAGAGAAAGAAGTTCAGTCAAGTGACTATCGACGAGAAGGTGGCGCGGGCGATGGAGAAAGCAAAAGCTGAGATAATCACTGCCTGTAGAGATGATATGGTGGCTTCCATTACAAGCTTGATTCCAACAGTGGTCACATGGGTGCAACAAAATCCAAACGCGCCACCAAGTGATTTTCCCATGCCCAGCTTCACCGGGAGCAACTCAATGAACACCGCACCCATACCCATACCTAGTATGGCAACCGCACCCGCACCTCCTCCAGCACCTGCTCCTGCACCCAACTCTCACAGCAGCCCTAGCTCCGTCTCTGGCTTGAATGTCGGGCCGTCGCATTGTCTGAGCTCGACGCCCTCACAGTAAATACGTGTCGCACCTTCATCATCTCAACCAATTAATTAATCTTCTTTTTGGATATTTTTGGATCTCTGACGCTGCACGTATATGTCTTTGTAGGCTTACTCCACTCCGTGCACCCTCCTTTACAACATGAAGGGCGGGTTGGTGGATGTGGGGAAGGGTACTATAGTGAAGCCTAATGATCGATTGTTTCACCGCCGGCAGATGGCTGGTAACGCCTTAAGGGTCTCCGTGGCGAGTGTGAAAGCAGGCCACACGGGTCTCCCTCATCCGATACAAACCGATGGAGAGGATGACGAGACCCCCACGTAGCTTTGCCAATGCAAAAATTGGCCGATCCTATGGCCGAAAAATCTTCTTCGTGTCGAGTTGGTCGGGAGCACAACAACGAGACCTCAGGAAGGTATGACCACAACCCCTCCTACACAAGTACAACCATCATCTGTGCTGCTTGCTGAGATTGAGAGACATAAGGAAGGAGGGCCAACCGTTCCGGCAAATGATGTCATCTGCCCCATGGAAGAGGATAGGGATCATGACATGGAGGAGGCCGATGACCCTGACCAGTATTTCAATACTGCCTTTGACAACGAAGTAACAATGAGTCAACCATATGAATATGAGATGCATGTACCAGAGCCGGAACGTCCTCGGGGGTGCAAGAAGTCTTTGTTGATGCAATCCTCGAAGGACACGCCTCCAGATGATGGTTCCACCCAAGCTCAACTACTTAGCCAGAGTCGTCCAATGCTGAGCCCGACAACACTAGGGGTGGTGCTCAGGGAGGGTCTGACAGACCCACCAGCACCTCAGCCCACCAAGAAGAAGCAGAGGAAGAGACCGACGGCGAGAAAATCGAATAAAGCTGGCAATGTTGGTTCTAGCAGCCGGCTGCCTTCGACCAAGGTTGACAGTGTACCGATGAAACATGCGCCATTAATCCATGTCGTGGGAGAGCCAATGGTACCAGCGAATGCAAAAGCTGCCATAACAGGGGATCTCAGGAGACTCCATGACCATGTGCTTTCGACAGAGAGAAGCCTCCTCGCCTCGGATGATCCAGGATACCCACTTTATACGGTTCAGGTGCCGAGCAGTTGCAAGATGTACATCCACACAAGCCCCGCGGACCTCTTCTTCCTGAGGTTTGATTACATCTCCTAGATGTTTCAAATGAGGACACTCGATTTTACCTTCGTCCGCCTGTATGCGCTGCACATGAACTACATCGTTAGGAGAGAGCAAGTCACCGGTCTTGCGGGCGCGGATCCATACTACATGCATGAGGGCTTCTTGTCAATAAACGATGCCAACCGTCAATATGCGAGTCAGTACATCAAAGAATTCTTGGTCAGCAATAAGGACAAAGAAACGATTCTCCTACCTTATCATCCCGGGTAAGTCATCCGCGGTTAGCGCTATTACACATACATGCATTTCAATAGTTACTTTGCATGCATGGAGGCTAACTTGATCGTGTATTTTGCGTAGCGGGGTGTGTCGTGCCATTCTCATCGTTCTTTACCCGCGTTACTCCCGCGCTCTATATTTGGACCCATCGAAGAACATAGAGAAGAAAGATTACACACACATAAAGCATGTTCTAGACAGAGCTATGCTGGGCTTTAGCATGCGGGGTGGCTACAACCAATGCAAAAAAACAAATAAGGCCGCTCTTTGTTTCGGCCACAAGACTGACTTCTGTTGCATCCAGCTACCGGCAAGAAGTGCGAATGATGGATTCTACGTCATCCATCTAATGATGGAGTACAGAAGGGATGTGCAATCACTTTGCATGAAATCTTCATCTGATACCCATATCCAGAGATGGGCCGAAGCCTTTGGAGCCGTGCCGGATAATCAACTTCGAAATGATTTCTACTGGATCCAACAGGAAATTGCGTCCATCATCATGAAAGATGTCCTCGAAGAGAATGGGATGTTCTACGGCGGCCCAATAACGCGAGCTGATGTCCGAACCCGCATTGCCCTACAGCGTCAGGACATGACGCCTTTCACTAAGCTTGGTGACACCCTTCCGGATATGGACAGATGGGAAGAGTGCACTGCTTAAAAACAATGTGTCTATTTAGTTACTTGTTACTTTCTGTATGATGAAACTTCGAATGTCTCAGTGTATGATGAAACTATTAGATGTATGGTGCCGCGCTCTAGTTAATTACTTTCGGTACGATGAAATTTGTTAACTATGTTTACTATATATGTTGCTTCTATTTCATAACTGTTTCGTTCAATTAGCTTCATGATATATATATATATGTGTGTGTGTGTGTGTGTGTGTGTGTGCATCTCTGACAGGTATATAGATCAACGATGGCGAGGAAGTGGTATGCCGTGTATGTAGGGCATGTTCCGGGTGTGTACGATGAGTGGCCACAGTGTCAGGACCAAGTCTCTGGCTTCTCCGGCGGAAGCCAGAAAGGGTTTGATAGCAGAGCGGAAGCCAAAGCTAGTTACATGAGATTCATATCACAACAGGGCATTCAGAACCAGCGCTGCTGCAAAAACTACTACATAATGCCGCTTTTGATCATTGTGATCGCTCTTATCTTCTATGCGGTCATATCATAGTCTACATAGATGATGAAACATGAGTATGTTACCATGTAGTTGCATGTGTTGAGAACTTGTAATGACTTGTAACGCTATTTCGAGACATGTGTTCGACCATGATTGATGATGATCAGATACTTCAGACATGTCGAGACTTCTAATAACTTTGGCTCATCGATGACTCACTTGCTTTTCAATGAATATGCATGTTATTGTATAAACGATGGATCTGTTTAATTGTGTACAGAGCCAAAACGCAATCTTTTTTTACAAAAGTTAGAAGTGGCGTGGGGGTAAACATTACCAGTAGCACTCAAGTAACAGTAGCGCTGGCTAGTGCCACGCGTTGTAGATAATTACCACTAGTGCTGGTAGGAAGCGCTCGACAGCTAGCTTTATATACCAGTAGCGCTGGGCCAAACAAGCGCTACTGCTAAAAAATAGCTGTAGCGCCGTAGCAGTAGTGCGCTTTCCCGCGCTACTAATAGCAAAAAAACTAGCGCTACTGGTAAGGGTTTTCCTAGTAGTGCCTGCCCCTCCTTATATATGTTGAAGGGGCGGGTTACATGTGGAGTCCTATTAGGATTAGGACTAGTCTATCTTCTAATACAAACTGGATACAAGTGTGGGTCTTGACTCCTTGTAAGGGAAATATTTCTCACACCTTTTATCTTAAACCGGCCCACCATTAACATAAGCCGGCCTTCTGGGCCTTGGGCCTTGTCATCCGTCTGCCCGTCCACCGTGTTACCAGTGAGTCATAATGTTCAGTCGGGTTGCATGTAAACCGTCTGGTCAGTGCGGGTCGCCGGTGAATCGCCAAGTCCGACCGGGTTATACTTCCGTCCAGGTTACGCCGCGGGGTATATCCCCGACTTGATATTTGTGGGTTCAAAGTTTTAATCGGACACAAATAAAGATAGGGGCTTATAGTTTCCCCTCCCAACCTTTTACCTCAAGGGTAATGTCAACAGTGATAATTTATGAAAACCTACATCCAAGTGGATATATATAGCCAGATCGCTCCAACACAAAGTGCTTGCCAAAGGAAAAAGTGTAAAAAGGGAAAGGTGATGATCACCACAACTCTTGTATAAGGGTAGAAGATAAAAGTAA
Source organism: Triticum urartu (assembly GCF_003073215.2). Lineage (NCBI taxonomy): Eukaryota > Viridiplantae > Streptophyta > Magnoliopsida > Poales > Poaceae > Triticum > Triticum urartu. The sequence goes on along the minus strand of NC_053024.1, from coordinate 708,884,679 downwards.
AAGATAGGCCCTTCGCAGAGGGAAGTAGAGGTTGTCATGCGCTTTTATGGTTGGATGCACAAAACCTTAATGCAAAAGAACGTCACTTTATATTGCCACTTGTGATATGGACCATCATTATGCAGTTTGTCACTTTTATTTCTTCCACATCACAAGGTCGTATAAAGCTTATTTTCTCCACACTAATAAATCATACATATTTAGAGAGCAATTTTTATTGCTTGCAACAATGACAACTTACTTGAAGGGTCTTACTCAATCTATAGGTAGATATGGTGGACTGTCATGGCAAAACTAGGTTTAAGGATATTTGGAAGCACAAGTAGTATCTCTACTTGGTGTAAAGAATTTGGCTAGCATGAGAGGGAAAGGCAAGCTCAACATGTTTGATGATCCAAGACAATATAACATTTCGGATATAGGAGAACATATCCCATTAAGATGTCTTCCTTGTCCAACATCAACCTTTTAGCATGTCATATTTTAACGAGTGCTCACAATTGAAAAATATGTCCAAGATAGTATATTTATATGTGAAATCTCTCCTCCTTCAATATTCTTTCATGAATTGTTCAAGTGACAAATTCTGCGTTTGCTAACTTCCAATAAGTTTACTACCTATACTTATTATGTGTGAAGTCATTACTCCCCATGTTGTAAGCATATGAAATGTATATAAATTCAGATTTATGATATTCAATTCATTCAACCATTTACTCATAGGATATATGTGAAGCACGTGAGTAAATGACAAACTACTCCAAAAAGATATAAGTGAAGAATACTGAGTAGTCAAATAATTAAATAGCCATGGGAGGATTATTTTTCATTCAAGATTTCAGATCCAATGATTTTATTCAAAGAGCAAGTAAAATTGAAAATATGCTCCAAGCAAAGCACATATCATGTGACGAATAAAAATATAGCTCTGAGTTAGGTATACCGATAGTTTTGAAGACGAAAGAGGGGATGCCTTCCGGGGCATCCCCAAGCTTAGGCGCTTGATTCTTCCTTGCATATTACCTTGGGGTGACTTGGGCATCCTCAAGCTTAGGGTCTTTCCACTCCTTATTCTCCTCATATCGATATCTCACCCAAAGCAGAAAACATCAATCACACAAAACTTAACGGAACTTCGTGAGATAGGTTAGTATGATAAAGAGTAAACCATTTACTTTGGTACTGTCAAAGACAAGGTTCATAATTGTTCTCACACAATTCCTACTGTACCATATCAATTTTACAATTTATATTGAGAAATATAATCCATAGAAACTAGAAAACAAGCAAACTATTCAATGAAAACAGAATCTGTCAGAAACAGAACATTCTGTAATGATCTGAACACCAACCATACTTCTGCTACTCCAAAAATTCTAAAATAAATTTGTGGACGTGAAGAATTTGTCTATTAATATTTTGAAAAAATAATCAACTCAATCGCACTTTTCTTTAAAAATTGGCAGCTAATCTCGTGAGTGCAAAGTTTCTGTTTTTTACAGCAAGATCACATTAACTTTCACCCAAGTCTTCCCAAAGGTCTTACTAGGCACTTTATCGAAACAAAATCTATAATACATGATTAATACAGTAGCTTAATCATGAGAACACACAAAAAGAATAAGGGTAAATATTGGGTTGTCTCCCACCAAGCGATTTTCTTTAATGCCTTTCAGCTATGCATGATGATTTCAATGATGCTCACATAAAAGAGAAGAATTGAAACATAAAGAGAGAATCATGAAGAATATGACTAGCATATTTAAATCTAACCCACTTCCTATGCCTAGGTATTTTGTGAGCACATAATTTACAGGAACAAGAATCAACTAGCATAGGAAGGAAAAACAAGGATAACTTCAAAACTTTAAGCATATATAGAGGGAACTTGATATTATTGCAACTCCTACAAACATGTATTCCTCCCTCATAATAATTTTCAGTAGAATCATGAATGAGTTCAACAATATAATCATCACATAAAGCATTCTTTTCATGATCTATGAGCATAGAAATTTTACAACTCTCCACATAAGCAAAATTCTCCTCATTCGTAATAGTGGGAGCAAACTTCTTCTAAATCCACTTTAGATGACAGTATTATTCATACTCCAAAAGATATAAGTGAAGTTCATGGAGGATTCTACAATTAATATATACTAACCAATATCCAAGCTCAAAATATATAAGTGAAGCACGTGAAGCATTCTATAAAACCATACTCAAAAGATTTAAGTGAAGTAGGAAGAGCAATTCTATAAGATCATACTTAAAAGATATAAGTGAAGCACATGAAGCATTATATAAACCAATAAAGGGCTATTTCATACTAGCATGGTTCTTAAAGGAAAAACAAAAAACACAAAGGACACAAATCTTGTGAACAAAACAAAAAATGAGGCATACCGATAATTGTCGAAGAACAAAGATGGGATGCCAACCGGGGCATCCCCAAGCTTAGATGCTTGAGTATCATTAGAATATTTACTTGGGGTGCCTTGGGCATCCCCAATCTCGAGCTCTTTCCTCTCTTTATTCTTCTCACATCGGTAACTCCTCGTTCTTCGAACACTTCATCCACACAAAACTTTAACAAAAACTTTGTGAGATCCGTTAGTATAATAAAGCAAATCACTACCTTTAGGTACTGTTGCAAACTCATTAAAATTTCATATTAGAACTATATCTATTGTATTCCAACTTCACCATGGTTCATACCGACCGATACTACCTATAGATTCATCAAAATAAGCGATCAACTCATAGAAAACAAAATCTGTCAAAAACAGGACAGGCTGTAGTAATCTGGAAGTTTAGTAAACTTATGTAACTCCTAAAATTTTTAAAAAAATATGAAAATTTAAAAAATTTGTACAGAAGTAATGTGCAAAAGGTTTCAGACCCATTTGACTTTCCACTAAAAAATGTAAAATCACGCGCTACAGCCAAAGTTTCTGTTTTTGTACTGTACATAGTAAACAAGCAATCTAATCATCCTAAAACCAAGGCTTGGCACATTATTTTCATAATACAATGGATATATACAAGGGGATAATTATTTTCAGAAAAGCTTCCGTGAAATATTTTACATTGTTTCCATGAGAATGAACACAAGTGTTCAAGGTCGACCCTCATTTCTCCAATGCATAACCTTCCAATCACTTCTCTTGTTAAAAAACTTTTTAGGTATGAGAGGCAAGTAATTTTTTTTTCTATTTTCATTCTTTAACTAAAATTTTTTGTTTCACCCATAACTAAACAGAATCAAAAAGGAAAAACAAAATCTAATTAGTGAAGAAAGCAAACAAGCATACACAAGAATATTAACCCCACGCTATTGCTCCCCGGCAACGGCGCCAGAAAAGAGCTTGATAATCCCCAAGTGCAGGGAATCATCGTAGCAATTCCCAATGGTGGAAGTGATAAGTATGGAGTGTCGAACCCACAAGGAGCTGAAGGTAAGATCAATATTCTCTCAAGCCCTATCTGCCACTGATATGACTCTACGTACACCGAACGTTTGCTTCCAACTAGAAATGAGAAATAAAACTACATTGTGGGTATGAAGAGGATAACTTTGCATGATATCGGAGAGATAAAATATAAAAGTAGGTTCTGTTATCATAAAGTTAGAATATATTACTAAATATTATAAATAGCGAGTGTGGAATAATGATGGGTCAGTATGCAGAATTGTCCAAGGCAATTGTTAACAAGACCGATAGTCGTCATTGCAATTTCATATGAGGGAGAGGCATAAGCTAACATACTTTCTCTTCTTGGATCATATGCACTTATGATTGGAAATCTAGCAAGCATCCGCAACTACTAAAGATCATTAAGGTAAAACCCAACCATAGCATTAAAGCATCAAGTCCCCTTTATCCCACACGCAACAAGCCCCTTAATTACTCGAGTTTATGCTTCTGTCACTCAAGCAACCCACTATAAGTGAATCATGAACGTATTGCAACACCCTACAGCGGGAATCCCTCACACTTGCATGACATACAGGCCACAATAGGACAACACCAAAATAAAACATAGAACTCATACCAATCTAGATCATCAATCAACCCAAAGACAAAGGATATCTACTCAAAACATCATAGGATGGCAACACATCATTGGATCATAATATGTCGCATAAAGCACCATGTTTAAGTAGGGATTACAGCGGGGTGCGGGAGAGTGGACCGCGTAAAAGAGATGAGGGTGATGATGATGAAGACGATCACCGTGGCGATGATTCCTGTCCCGATGGCACTCCGGTGCCACCGAGAGAGAGGAGGAGAGGTTCTCCCCCTTGTGCTTACTCCTCCATGGCATCCCCTCTGGATGGGGAGAGGTTCCCCCTCTGGTCCTTGGCCTTCATGGTGATGATGGCCCCTCCGAGATCCTACTCCATGCACTCCGGTGATGATGGCCCCCTCCGGTAGGGTGCCAGAGAGGGCCTAGATTGATTTCTTGTGGCTACAGAGGCGTGCGGCGGCGGAACTTCCGATCTAGGTTATTTTCTGGGGATCTCTGTATTTATAGGAATTTTTGGCATCAGTTTCACGTCGGGGGGGGGGGGGTCTCCGAATCGTCCACGAGATAGGGGCCCATGCCCAGGGGATAGGGCGCGCCCCCACCCTCGTGGACAACCCGGGACTTGATAATCCCCAAGTGCAAGGAATCATCGTAGCAATTTCCAAAGGTGGAAGTGATAAGTATGGAGTGTCGAACCCACAAGGAGCTAAAGGTAAGATCAATATTCTCTCAAGCTCTATCTGCCATTGATACGACACTACGAACACCGAACGTTTGCTTCCAACTAGCAACGAGAAATAAAACTATGTTGTGGGTATGAAGACGATAAATTTGTATGATATCGGAGAGCTAAAATATAAAAGTAGGTGTTGTTATCATGAAGTTAGAATATATTCTTAATATTATAAATAGCGAGGAATAATGGTGGATCAGTGTGCGGAATTGTCCTAGGCAATCGTTAACAAGACCGGTAATCACTATTGCAGTTTCATATGAGGAAGAGGCATAAGTTAACATACTTTCTCTACTTGGATCGTATGCACTTATGATTGGAACTCTAGCAAGCATCCGCAACTACTAAAGATCATTAAGGTAAAACCCAACCATAGCATTAAAGCATCAAGTCCTCTTTATTCGCATACGCAACAACCCCCTTACTCGGGTTTGTATTTCGGTCACTCACCAACCGACTATAAGCGAATCATGAACGTATTGCAACTCCCTACAGCGGGAACCCCTCACGCTTGCGTGACATGGAGGGCACCATGGGACAGCATCAAAGTAAAACATACAACTCATACCAATCTAGATCATCAATCAACCCAAAGACAAAAGATATCTACTCAAAACATCATAGGATGGCAACACATCATTGGATCATAATATGTCGCATAAAGCACCATGTTCAAGTAGGGATTACAGCGGGGTGCAGGAGAGTGGACCGCGTAAAAGAGATGAGGGTGATGATGATGATGCTGATGAAGACGATCACTGTGGCGATGATTCCCCTCCCGATGGCACTCCGGTGCCACAGAGAGAGAGGAGGAGAGGTTCTCCCCCTTGTGCTTCCTCCTCCATGGCCTCCCCCTAGATGGGGAGAGGTTCTCCCTCTGGTCCTTGGCCTTCATGGTGATGATGGCCCCTTCAGGATCCTCCTCCATGCCCTCCGGTGATGACGGCCCCCTCCGGCAGGGTGCCAGAGAGGGCCTAGATTGGTTTTCGGTGGCTACGGAGCCTTCTGGCGGGTGAACTCCCGATCTAGGTTAATTTTCCGAGGTTTCTGTAGTTATAGGAATTTTTGGCATCGGTCTCACGTCAAGGAGGTGCCCGAGGCGTCCACGAGGTAGGACCACACGCTGGGGGGGGGGGGGGGTGGGCGCGCCCCCATCCTCGTGGACGCCTCGGGACTCTCCTGGCCCAACTCTTTTACTCCGGGGTCTTATTTTGGTCCGTAAAAATTGTCAAAAATTGGCACGTCAATTGGACTCCGTTTGATATTCCTTTTCTGTAAAACTCAAAAACAAGGAAAAAAATAGAAACTGGCACTGGCACTAGGTTAATAGGTTAGTCCCAAAAATCATATAAAATACCATATAAATGCATATAAAACATCCAAGTTTGATAATATAATAGCATGAATACTTCATAAATTATAGATACGTTGGAGACGTATAAGCATCCCCAAGCTTAATTCCTGCTAGTCCTCGAGTTGGTAAATGATAAAATAAATAATTTATGAAGTGTGAATGCTAGCAAGTGCATAAGTTTCATCAATGATAGTTTCAATCACTATAACATCATTATATATCATAACTGTAGCTCATCTTCATAAAACTTTTCATGATCAAGTAACAAGCTATTCACATGTTAAAGTATAGATCATAAACTTTCTTGGAACTAACAAACTATATTCTCAGTCATCAAACAATTGTAATTCATCTTATTTTTAGGAAGGGTCTATGTCAGAGCTTTGGTTTAGCAAACTCCACATACTCAACTATCATATCTTTCACAATTGCTAACACTCACGTGATATTTATGGGTTCAAAGTTTTAATCGGACACAGAGAAAGATAGGGGCTTATAGATTCGCCTCCCAACCTTTTACTTCAAGGGTAATGTCAACAATAATAGTTCATGATAACTTACATCCAATTGGATATATATATATATATCAGGATCTTTCCAACACAATGTGCTTGCCAAAGGATAAAATGTAAAAAAGAAAGGTGAAGATCACCATGACTCTTGCATAAGGTAGAAGATAAAAGTAAAAGATAGGCCCTTCGCAGAGGGAAGCAGAGGTTGTCATGCACTTTTATGGTTGGATGCACAAAATCTTAATGCAAAAGAACGTCACTTTATATTGCCACTTGTGATATGGATCTTTGTTATGCAGTCCGTCGCTTTTATTTCTTCCACATCACAAGATCGTATAGAGCTTATTTTCTCCACATTAATAGATCATACATATTTAGAGGGCAATTTTTATTGCATGCACCGATGACAACTTACTTGAAGGATCTCACTCAATCCATACGTAGGTATGGTGGACTCTCATGGCAAAACTGGTTTAAGGAATGTTTGGAAGCACAAGTAGTATCTCTACTTGGTGAAAAGAATTTGGCTAGCATGAGGGGGAAAAGCAAGCTCAACATGTTGGATGATCCAAGACAATATACTTTATTTCGGATATAAGAAAACATAACCCATTACGTTGTCTTCCTTGTTTGACATCAACCTTTTAGCATGTCATATTTTAATCAGTGCTCACAGTTACAAAAGATGTCCAAGATAGTATATTTATATGTGAAATCTCTCTTCCTTCAATATTCTTTCATGAATTGTTCAAGTGACCAATTCTACGTTTGCTAACTTTCAATAAGTTTACTAACTATACTTATTCTATGTGAAGTCATTACTCCCCATGGTATAAGCATATGAAACATATATAAATTGAGATTTATGGTATTCAATTCATTCAACCATTTACTCATAGGATATATCTGAAGCACGTGAGTAATGACACACTACTACAAAAAGATATGAGTGAAGGACACTGAGTAGTCAAATAATTAACTAGCCATGGGAGGATTCTTTTTCATTTAAGATTTCAGATCCAATGATTTTATTCAAACAGCAAGTAAAATTAAAAATACCCTCCAAGCAAAACACATATCATGTGACGAATAAAAATATAGCTCCGAGTAAGGTATACCGATAGTTTTGAAGACGAAAGAGGGGATGCCTTCCGGGGCATCCCCAAGCTTAGGCTCTTGAGTCTTCCTTGAATATTACCTTGGGGTGCCTTGGGCATACCCAAGCTTAGGGTCTTTCCACTCCTTATTCTCCTCATATCTATATCTCACCCAAAGCTTGAAAACTTCAATCACACAAAACTTAACGGAACTTCGTGAGATAGATTAGTATGATGAAGAGTAAACCATTCTTGTAGCGACCAGACCTCAAACAGTCTGATCTTTGTGCTTCAGTGTCATCCCTGGATAAGTAATGCTGACAAGCACAGTACTTGAAGGATTTATAACAGAGTAGCAATCACACACTTATTACAACGAGTGTCTCAAAAGAGAACTTATTACAAATAATATGGCTTAAGGCCATCTAATAACGATAACAACGGAAGGCTAGGAAGATAAGTGAGTCCATCAACTCCAACGGCATCACTGAGTATAGAACCACGACCTAGAGGCACCTTACTCATCGTCTGAAAAGTATGCAACATGAGCGTTGCAGCCCGAAAACGGGTCAGCACATGGAATATGCTGGCAATGTAACACATAGAGAGTAATGAACAGAAATAAGCTATACTGCATGCTTATATGGCTGGTGAAAAGCTCTATGGTTACAGTTTTGCGTAAGGCCAGTTTTTCCCAACTGCAAAGGAATAAATTTTATTTAACTATCATGGTGGTTGTTAAACATTGAGAGTGTAGACACCCTCTCAATCCCAATTAAACATCATCATTAAAACCCAACAAAATTAATTAAAGTCACATGATGATATTCACATGATAATCCAAGTACTAGATACTCAAGACGTCCATAACCAGGGACACGGCTAATCATGATTAGTTTATACACTCTGCAGAGGTTTGCGCACTTTTCCCCACAAGACTTGATCTCCTCCGTTGGGATTCTCGCACTACATGGTGTTTGACAAACAGATGACCGAGACATAGTCTTTCAGAAGCGCTAGCACCTTACGATCGGGTAGACCGTTACACCTACTTTCCCCTACATCTGCTAGTCTACCACTTTAAGAGTTCGCACGACTTAATCAACTATGCTAGAGCCCATAGTAGCTTGTGGCTGCACACGGAAGTTTCTAGTATGAAATAATCTCATGATCCCTTTGAGCCTGGGTGGCGGTCCATAAAGAAAAACAGGCAATCGCTGGAATACCCAGGTGCCTCAATCCACCCAGTATGTATTAAAGTTGCCACCTTAAATAAACCATTAATTAACAATCTCACATCTGTCATGGATACACTCACCCAATCACGTCTACTAGCATAGCATGGCAATATAAGCAAACGTATAAGTAACTTCCAAGGGTTTGATAATAGAACAGATAATAGGTGCTACCTCATCTACTTCCCCACCCACAATTTATTCAGATCCTAACCATGCAATTGTTTGAGGATTGATCTAATGCAATAAAACTAGGTAGTAAGAGGTATGATCAAACTGTTACTTGCCTTGCTGATGATCCGTGAAACCTAGAGATTCAAAGTAGCAAGCGGCGCACTCCGAGTACTCTATCGCAAACAAACAAGCACACAATAAGCACTCATCTAAAGAACAAGTAAAACTCAAATAAGAGATCTAACTAGAAAGTTCAACTTAAGAACTCCGGTTTGCAAAAAGAATCCAAACAAACGAAGCAACGGAAGTAAAACGGCGAAAGAAACAAGCTTCGTTTACTAATTAGGATCTAAGTCAAATTTTACAGAAGCAAAAACTTGTTTGAGTTGGTTAAACGGAAAGAGTGCTTCGAGACGAAACTCTAGGCGCTTGAATCGCCTGATTCTGGTAAACAAGCGAAAAGTTAAACTAAAACGAAAATCGGATCAGAAATCACGATCAGAAATAATAGCAGAAAATCCGAGAAAAAGAAAAAATGACGAATAGGCTAACGAACGAACGTTCGCTGTCTGCGGCTAAACGATGAAAACCTTTCGTTAAAACAAACGTACGGACAAATGTCCGCTAAATAAACTAAACCGGAAAAAAAATAAACCAATCTAAAAAAAGAAAACGACCGCGGTTTTTATACATAAAAAAACCGGGCAGTTGACCAGTGAAGACCGGCGGCGGCGATCTCCGGCGGGGCGCTGGCGGTCGGCGGCGAGGCGGCGGCGGCAGCGGGCATCGGCGGCGGCGGCTCGGGGCGACAGCGTCTAGGGTTAGGGTGGGGCTGGGTGGCTTGGGGCTGGGCTCCCCTGGCTTGTAAAGGCCGGCCGGGCTAGAGTCCGGGTCGGGTACGACCCGGCTAGGTCGGTTCGTTTTTTTAAATAGTTTCGCACAGAAAAACAAATAAAAGAAATACTAAACGGACTCCAAAAATCCTGATATAAATTTTCCCCGACTTCTAAAATCAAGCCGGACAAGGTGAACATTTATTTGGGCTTGAATGCAATTTTCAAAAACGCATATTTTTCCTAAATTCAAATAAAACAGCGAAAAACTCCAAAATAAAATATTATTTGATTTTTTATTAAATCCTCAATATTCCTTTAATTTGGGAAAGTCATTTTATTCCCTCTCACTTATTTTTATAATTCGAATTATTGAAGATAAAATAATTAAATCAAATGATCCTATTTTCAAAATTTGAGAAAACCCCAAATATGAAAATAACGAAATCCGCAACTCTCTCCATGGGTCCTTGAGTTGCATAGGATTTCTAGGATCAAGCCTAAATGCAAATAAAATATGATATGCAATGATGATCTATGTATAACATTCCAAATTGAAAATTTGGGATGTTACAAACCTACCCCCCTTAAGATGAATCTTGCCCTCGAGATTCGGGTTGGCTAGAAAATAGGTGAGGGTGGTCCCTCAGCAGATCTTCCTCTCGCTCCCAGGTGGCTTCATCCTCGGTGTGGTGGCTCCACTAAACTTTACAAAACCTGATAACCTTGCTGCGGGTGACTCAGCTGGCATATTCGAGAATCTTGACTGGTTTCTCCTCATAGGTCAAATCACTATCCCACTAAATCGCTTCCAGCGGCACTGTATCTCTTAGTGGTGTATCAGCCATCTTTGCGTGGCACTTTTTCAACTGGGAAACGTGGAACACATCATGAACTCCTGACAATCCTTCGGGCAACTCCAACTTGCAAGCAACATCTCCCATACGCTCCAAATCTTTGTAGGGTCCCACAAAACGTGGCGCTAATTTTCCCTTAACTCCAAAGCGCTTAACTCCTCGCAGCGGGGATACACGAAGATAGAATCTGTCTCTGACTTCATAAACTGTCTCCTTACGTTTAGAATCTGCATAGCTCTTCTGCCTGGACTGGGCTACCATGAGCCTATCCCGAATCAACTTTCACTTTCTGTTCAGACTCCTTAATCAAATCTGGTCCAAACAACTGGCGATCTCCAACTTCATCCCACAACAATAGTGTTCTGCACCATCTTCCGTACAAGGCTTCAAAAGGGCCCATCTTCAAACTGGATTGATAACTATTGTTGTAAGAGAACTCCGCATATGGCAAGTTGTCATCCCAACTAGATCCATAATCTAGCGCACAAGCTCTCAGCATATCCTCCAAAATCTGATTGACTCTCTCTGTCTATCCATCGGTCTGCGGATGAAAAGTTGTACTGAACTCTAGCCTAGTACCCAAAGTTTCGTGCAACTGATTCCAGAACCTTGAGGTAAACTAGGTTCCTCTATCTGATACATTGCTCCTCGGAACTCCATGCAAACATACGATCCTGGTCATGTATATCTTTGCCAACTTAGCACTGGTGTAAGTGGTCTTTACTGGGATGAAATGTGCTACCTTCGTCAAGCGATCGACTACAACCCATATCGAGTCATAGCCTGAGCGGGTCCTGGGTAATCGCGTGATAAAATCCATGCCTAGCTTATCCCACTTCCATTCGGGTATCGGCAATGGCTGTAGCAATCCTGTTGGCGTCTGATGCTCTACCTTTACTCTCTGGCATACATCACAAACGGCTGCATACTCTGCAATATCCTTCTTCATTCCGGTCCACCAAAAAGTGTCTTTCAAATCAAAATACATCTTGGTATTTCCTGGGTGAATTGAGTACGGCGAATCATGGGCCTCTTGCAAAATTAACTTCCTGATCTCTGGGTCATTGGGCACATAAACGCGGTCCTCAAACCATAAGGTATCGTTTTCATCCTCACGAAATCCTTTAGCTTCCCCCTTGCTCATTTTCTCTTTAATAGAGGCAATCTCCTTGTCGGTCTTCTGAGCTTCTCTGATCATATCCACAGGAGTAGACCGAATCTCCAATGCTGCTACATAGCCTCTCGGAACTATCTCCAAACATAGCTTACGAAGATCCTTGGCTAACACCTTTGGTAACTCTCCGGTCATTAGTGTGTTGACATGGCTCTTGCGGCTCAACGCATCGGCTACTACGTTAGCCTTTCTTGGGTGATAATGCAATCTCATGTCATAATCCTTGATGAGCTCCAACCATCTTCTTTGCCTAAGATTCAACTCCTTCTGCGTGAAGATGTACTTCAACTCTTGTGATCCGTGTACACCTCACAATGGTTTCCAATGAGAAAATGTCTCCAAGTCTTCAATGCATGCACTACGGCTGCTAACTCCAAATCATGTGTCGCATAATTCAACTCATGGGGCTTAAGCTGTTGTGAAGCATACAAAACAACTCTTCCCTCCTGCATAAGCACTGCTCCAAGTCCTCGACGTGAAGCGTCGCAATACACCTCATAATCCTTGCGCTGATCTTGCAGAATCAATACTGGCGAGGTAACCAAACATTTCTTCAACTCTTGGAAACTGGCCTCACATTCCTTAGTCCATTTGTACTTGGTATCCTTCTTCAACAACTCCATCATAGGTTTTGCAATCTTCGAGAAATTTTCAATGAATCTCCGGTAGAATCCTGCGAGTCCAAGAAAACTACGGATCTCTCCAACTGTTGTTGGAGCTTCCCAATTTGTCACAGTGACAACTTTGGTGGGATCTACTACTATTCCTTCTCCTGATATAACATGTCCGAGGAATCCAACTTCCTTGAACCAAAACTCACATTTTCTGAACTTGGCATATAACTGATGTTCTCTGAGCTTACCAAGTACCAAACACAAATGTTCTTTATGTTCTTCTTCATTCTTCGAGTAAACCAGAATATCATCAATGAATACTACGACGAACTTATCCAAAAACTCCATAAACACTTTGTTCATCATGTTCATAAAATAAGTAGGTGCGTTAGTCAGACCAAATGACATAACGGTATACTCATACATCCCATAGCTTGTGGTAAAAGCTGTCTTAGGTATGTCCTGCTCTCGAATCCTCAACTGGTGGTATCCTGATCGCAAATCGATCTTGGAAAATACCTTAGCTCCTTGCAATTGGTCAAACAAATCATTGATCATCGGTAGTGGGTACTTATTCTTGATCGTCACTTCATTCAATCCTCGATAATCAACAACCATCCTTAACGATCCATCCTTCTTTTCCACTAGAAGTACTGGTGATCTCCAAGGTGACGAACTTGGGCGAATATATCCCTTATCCAGTAACTCCTTAATCTTCTTAATCTCCTCCAAATCCTTTGCAGGCATTCTATACAGTCTCTTAGATATTGGTCCTGTGCCTGGCAAAAGCTCAATCAAAACCTCAATGTCTTTATCCGGTGGCATGCCGGGCAATTCTTCTGGAAATACATCCGGAAAATCCTTTACCACTGGTACCTCCTCCTGTACAACTCCTGATAAGGAATTTACTTGAGTCCTATTCAGCACATGCCGTGATACATACTTGATCCTTCTTCCCTCTGGGTGGTAAGCAAAATCGACTTACTGGCACAATCGATGTTTCCTCCATACAAAGATAGCCAATCCATACCCAGAATTACATCCAAACCTTGTGATTCCAAAATGATTAAATCTGTGGGAAACACATGGCTACCTATACTCAATGGCACTTGAAAACATCCTTTATTGGCCATATACTCCGCTCCTGGTGAGCTTACTAACATAGGTGTTCTAAGAACCTTGGTGGGCAGTTTATACTTATCCATGAATCCCCTTGATATGTATGAATGCGATGCACCAGTATCGAAAAGAACGATTGCAGTAAAAGACTTAACCAAAAACTTACCGATTACTGCATCTGGCTGGGCTTCAAACTCCTCCACGTTAACGTGGTTCACTTGTCCCCTATTGAAAGGGTTCGGCTTCTTCCCAAAGCTTCCATTGCCATTTCCATTCTAGCTTTCAGGACATTCATTGGCATAATGTCCGGTCTTCTGACACTTATAACAAGTGACTTGGCTAAGGTCTCTCTTGGCTGGGGTTGATGGGTTGGTATGATTCTGACCGTTGCTCCCCCCATTCCTATTACCATTCTTGGGGCCATTATGATTATGCGAACTTCCTCCTCCATGGGTATGCTGAAAATGTCCTCCCGTTTTCGGGGTAAAACGTGGCTTCAACTGAGCTCCTGAATTGTATTTCCCTTGTCCATACTTCCTCTTGCGGTTCTCAATCTGTTGCTGCTTCCCTTCAATCATAAGAGCACGATCTACCAACTCCTGGTAGTTGTTGAGAGTTGTTACCATCAACTTCATACTCAACTCATCATTCAGTCCTTTCAGAAACTTCTCCTGCTTAGCTGCATCCGTAGCAACGTGATCCGGGGCATAACGTGCTAACTTACTAAAGTCATCCACGTATTGGCCAACTGTCCATCCTCCTTGGTGCAAGTTGCGAAACTCACGCTTCTTCATGGCCATAGCTCCTGCTGAAACATGGGATGTACGGAAAGCCTGCTGAAATTGGTCCCATGTCACCGTGGCTATAGGGTAGGTGACAGTGTAATTCTCCCACCATGATGCTGCTGGTCCATCCAACTGATGTGCGGCAAAACACACCTTCTCAGCGTCAGTACATCCTGTAGTGGTTAACTCCCTTCCAATCTTGCAGAGCCAATCATCGGCTACTATAGGCTCGGTGCTACTGGAGAACACCGGCGGATTCAGTCTAAGGAAACAGGTTAAGTGATCAACAGGTGGTGGTGGTGGTGGGTTTTTGTTGTTGTTGTTCCCCTGATTCTGATTCTGGACTAGCAACTGCATCAACGCATTCTGCTGCTGGATCATCTGAGTGAGCTCCGTGGGAAGGCAAATCCATTGTCACGTCTCGGAGGCATCTGATGGGTTTAGAGGGGAGAGATTAGAATAGAATGAGGTCTAATGAGAAAACAATACCCATATGCACATGAGACAAACTCAAACATTTCACTCAATCAATCATACAAGGGCATACAATTCGTCTAACTATCGCAAAAGTGCTTGGACTACTCTATTTACATGGTGGAATACTACTACTGATGTGGTGGTCTACTAGAAATATTCCTCGGTTGCAGACTCCATGATATCTGCTCCAGCTTCGTCTTCAAAGTCATCATCACTCAGGTCAGAGTCGGTGTCGTCGATGATGATGTAGTCTTCCGGGCGAATCTCCTTGTGTCCTTCGTCTTCTTCTACTAGTGTGGGGTCTCCCATGAATATTCCGATCTTCTTAATCAGGTCATCATTCTTCTCCACTAGTATGACGATTTCCTCCTCATAATCTTCACGTCTAGCCTTGAGTTCTTCCTCCAGTTTCGTGATTCTTGTCATCGCCTTCTTTAGATCTATCATGTCCGGGCACATATGGTTCTCCTGACGTCGAATGTGCTGGTTTAACTCCTGGATAAAAGCTGCGATTGATCTATCCTTCTTGGTGCTGATCATCTCCCATTGCTCATCTCGGCACCCACAAATCTGGTAGATAGTATCCTTGAGATCATTGTGGTAAACTTCTCTAATACGTCCCATGGTGATGTGGGCTGCCATGCTCTTTCCTAGACTCCAGGTTGGTGCATCAAAGGAAAACTCTATGGGCTCGGTGACTGGTGCGAACGTCCTTCCTGGGACTTGAACTTCAATCATCCAGCGCTCCTCTTTGGGTAAAGTGGCGTTGTAGGTCCCGGTGAAGCTTGGTACTCCGATGTTTAGGTACTTAGTGACTTCCTTCAGGAGGCGTCCAAAGGGTGTATCTTCATCCGGTTCCGTGAACTTGTTCCTTGCATCCTCCATCCTAAAAGAGTAGAAAAGATGAGGAGTCAGAAATGAGAAGAGTGAGTAGTGATCTAGGGCTTTAGCTTAGTGGTCGTGTCCTACAGTCAGTGTGTGCTCTGATACCATCTTGTAGCGACCAGACCTCAAACAGTCTGATCTTTGTGCTTCAGTGTCATCCCTGGATCAGTAATGCTGACACGCACAGTACTTGAAGGATTTATAACAGAGTAGGAATCACACACTTATTACAATGAGTGTCTCAAAAGAGAACTTATTACAAATAATATGGCTTAAGGCCATCTAATAATGATAACAGCGGAAGGCTTGGAAGATAAGTGAGTCCATCAACTCCAACGGCATCACTGAGTATAGAACCATGACCTTAAGGCACCTTACTCGTCGTCTAAAAAGTCTGCAACATGAACGTTGCAGCCCGAAAACGGGTCAGCACATGGAATATGCTGGCAAAGTAACACATAGAGAGTAATGAACAGAAATAAGCTATACTACATGCTTATATGGCTGGTGGAAAGCTCTATGGTTACAGTTTTGCGTAAAGCCAGTTTTTCCCTACTGCAAAGGAATAAATTTTATTTAACTATCATGGTGGTTGTTAAACATTGAGAGTGTAGACACCCTCTCAATCCCAATTAAACATCATCATTAAAACCCAACAAAATTAATTAAAGTCACATGATGAGATTCACATGATAATCCAAGTACTAGATACTCAAGACGTCCATAACCGGGGTCACGGCTAATCATGATTAGTTTACGCACTCTTCCGAGGTTTGCGCACTTTTCCCCACAAGACTCGATCTCCTCCGTTGGGATTCTCGCACTACATGGTGTTTGAGAAACGGATGACCGAGACATAGTCTTTTAGAAGCGCTGGCACCTACTTTCCCCTACATCTGCTAGTCTACCACTTTAAGAGTTCACACGACTTAATCAACTATGCTAGAGCCCATAGTAGCTTGTGGCTGCACACGAAAGTTTCTAGTATGAAATAATCTCATGATCCCTTTGAGCCTGGGTGGCGGTCCATAAAGAAAAACAGGCAATCGCTAGAATACCCAGGTGCCTCAATCCACCCAGTATGTATTAAAGTTGCCACCTTAAATAAACCATTAATTAACAATCTCACATCTGTCATGGATACACTCACCCAATCACGTCTACTAGCATAGCATGGCAATATAAGCAAACGTATAAGTAACTTCCAAGGGTTTGATAATAGAACAGATAATAGGTGCTACCTCATCTACTTCCCCACCCACAATTTATTCAGATCCTAACCATGCAATTGTTTGAGGATTGATCTAATGCAATAAAACTGGGTAGTAAGAGGTATGATCAAAGTGTTACTTGCCTTGCTGATGATCCGTGAAACCTAGAGATTGGAAGTAGCAAGCGGCGCACTCCGAGTACTCTATCGCAAACAAACAAGCACACAATAAGCACTCATCTAAAGCACAAGTAAAACTCAAATAAGAGATCTAACTAGAAATTTCAACTTAAGAACTCCGGTTTGCAAAAAGAATCCAAACAAACGAAGCAACGAAAGTAAAACGGCGAAAGAAAAAAGCTTCGTTTACTAATCAGGATCTAAGTCATATTTTACAGAAGCAAACACTTGTTTGAGTTGGTTAAACGGAAAGAGGGTTTCGAGACGAAACTCTAGGCGTTTGAATCGCCTGATTCTGATAAACGAGCGAAAAGTTAAACTCAAATGAAAATCGTATCAGAAATCACGGTCAGAAATAATCACGGAAAATCCGAGAAAAAGAAAAATCGACGAACAGGCTAACGAACGAACGTTCGCTGTCTGCGGCTAAACGACAAAAACCGTTCGTTAAAACGAACATACGGACGAACGTCCGCTAAATAAACTAAACCGGAAAAAAATCGATCTAAAAAAAGAAATCGACTGCGGTTTTTCTAAAAGAAAACCGGGCGGTTGACCGTTAAAGACCGGCGGCGGCGAACTCCGGCGGGGCGGCGGCGGTCGGCGGCGGCAGCGGCTCGGGGCGACGGCGTCTAGGATTAGGGCGGGGCTGGGTGGCTCGGGGCTGGGCTCCCCCGGCTTATAAAGGTCGGCCGGGCTAGAGTCCGGGTCGGGTACAGCCCGGCTAGGTCGGTTCGTTTTTTAAAATAGTTTCACGCAGAAAAGAAAATAAAAGAAATACTAAACGGACTCCAAAAATCCTGAAATAAAATTTCCCCGACTTCTAAAATCAAGCCGGACAAGGTGAACATTTATTTTGGGCCTAAATGCAATTTTGAAAAACGCATATTTTTCCTAAATTCAAATAAAACAGCGAAAAACTCCAAAATAAAATATTATTTGATTTTTTTATTAAATCCTCAATATTCCTTTAATTTGGTAAAGTCATTTTATTCCCTCTGACTTATTTTTATAATTGGAATTACTGAAGATAAAATAATTAAATCAAATGATCCTATTTTCAAAATTTGAGAAAACCCAAATATGAAAATAATGAAATCCCCAACTCTCTCCATGGGTCCTCGAGTTGCATAGGATTTCTAGGATCAAGCCAAAATGCAAATAAAATATGATATGCAATGATGATCTATGTATAACATTCCAAATTGAAAATTTGGGATGTTACACATTCACCTTGGTAATGTCAAATACAAAGATCGTAATTGTTCTCACACAATGCCTACTATACCATATCATTTCTATAATTTATATTGAGGAATATAAGTCATAGAAACTAGAAAACAAGCAAACTTGTGACACTCCAAAATTTTTATTTGGTTTTTCAGAAAAAACTTTGTTGGTTTTTGAAAAGAGGCCATTTAAATTTTTTCCAGAAAACCTTCCTCTTAAATACTTCTTTGGCAAGGATTTTTATTTTTGTATCTTCTTCAAACTATGGTGTTTGATCATTTAAAACTCTTTCTCTGATGGTTCCCTTCTCAAAGTATATTTTTGGAAATTATTCTTTTTCTTATAAAAAGAACTCTGTGAATTTTGAGGTTTTTCTTATCTTGAAACCACCCATGGTTTTACCATGTCTCTTATAGTAAATCTTCTCAAAATCCCTCCCTCCACCTTTGAACAATCTCAATTCTCTGTCTCAACAAGTCCAAACAAGTTTTGGATTTTATTTCAATTATTTTTATCTCTCAAATCATTTCTACCAATTATTTTGAGCCTGAGTGATTTTCAAAGCAAGTACCTCATTGCCTTTGAGTTTTTATCCCAAACCAACTCCCCTGGATAGTCCTTAGTACCCAAAACCTAGAACCATCTTGATCCACTCTTCTTCTTTTCAAATTTTTCAAATTTCAGTCTCTGCATGTTTGGACCAGATTTGCCAAATTTGGTGAAATTCATATCTACACTTCTCCAAAAATTCCACAAAAATTCAGGCAGTCTCCTGGAGCAATGAGAGGCCACCCCACCAAGTTTCAACTCAAGGAAAAATCCCTACATGCCTAGATCATTCTGTCGAACACCTTGCATGCACTGTTTCTGTTCATCTTCAGTTAAGTTCAGAGTTTTAGTGTCGATCTTCGTCAGGAATTCAGTCACATGCTCACAGTGCACTTGGCACGTTGCTCACGGCCTAGCTTGCTTGTCCAGAGCCGCACACGCGCGCTTAGCACGTTCCTGGCGTCGGTGGCACCCTGGCCCGCCTGCGCCGGTGTGTCTTGCGGCGGCCGAATCACCGTAGCACCGACAGGGAGCAGAATGGCAGCTCAACGCCGTTCGGCGCCGCCCAAACCCCCTGCTGGCACCGCGTGGCCACTTCCTCGCCAGCGCACGCATGCAGCACCGTCGCCGTGGCGCGGCACGCACAGAGCGCGCTCCCTGCCGCCGACGGGCCCGCGTCGCCCCGTTCCGTCGAGCTCCCCCTAAGCAACCAAATCCCGCTGCGGTTAGCACCTAAATGGGACCAATAGACCTCCACGATGACGCCCAACTCCCTAATCTCCCCGTCCAGCCACTGCGCCGCCGTAATCCACCACCAGACTTACCCGTCCACGGCCACCACCTCGGATCCCCTATAAAAGGGGACCCCGAGCTCACCCTCGAGCACGCACCACCACTGCACCTCACCAAAGCCCCGCCAGGCCACTAGGAGGACCTCGAGGAGGTCTCCTCCCCCGACTCCGGCCACCCCGTTCCGCCTCGGCCTCCATCTCGATTCGCTCCGGTGAGGCCGTCCCCGGCGCCCAAACTTCGTCAGTACCCTCCTCGAGCAACCATAGAACTAACCCCCACTTCAATTCGATCCTTGCAGCCCTCCTCGACGAGCTTCATCAACGCCCGAACCACCGTCCGCCGGAGCAAGGGCCGCCGTCGACGTGGTGCTCGCCGGCGACCACCACCACCTCCCACAGACGCGGAATGTCGCCCTGAACACGGAGCTACTCTCCGATCTCCCTGCCTCGCCGTAGATCGCCGCCGGCGACCACCGCGGCTCTGGGGCACCGTCGATCTCTGCCGCCTCTTTTAAAAATTCAAACCTGACGGGCGGGACCCGCCTGTCAGCCTCTCTGTCCCTTCTAAAGCGAACCCTTTTCTGAAAACGTCTTCTGCCAAATCCGTTTTCCCGCTGGGCCGGCGTATTCTTTATCGAATCGTTTTCTGTTTTTATAAGTTAGCCCCTGGAAGTTTTCTGTTTCATTACAGATGGATCCTTGGGTTAAAACCCTTATAACTTTTTAACAGAAAGGAATTTTTGAGTGATTCTTTTTCTGTCCTCTTCAAATTTTTGTCTAGTTTTTTATCATATTTATTTGAAAAAAATTTGGGATAATTTTTTGCACCTCACGGTATTCACGATAGCGCGCATATTTTCTTTATACCGTAGATACCGAAGGAGGTGACGGGACCGCAAACTTCACCGAGCTAGGCTCCGACTACTCTGAACCAGGCAAGTATATTTGAACTTTTGATATGATGATTGTTTTGGCATGTTTGCATTAAGTAGTTTCATGGCATGTTGATGAGCATACCGACGAATGTCATGTTACATGCAACGATGAGGCAAGTGAGTTTCGAAAGTCCATAAGTTGATGGATGTGAGTATGCATGGCCATGTGTTGGCATGAGGATGGGTAAGATGGCAGTGTTGTAGCATGCCAGTCTTATGCCAGACTATATGACTTTAGTGTCAACCCGTATCGATCCAGTTCCTTCCACTTTTCCTTCCCTGTACTACCACATGTTTTCCGCAAGGAATATGGCTTAGTAAGTTGCAAACCGCTTTCTTGGTACACACCAAATAGAGAGGCCGTGATGATGGTTCCATGGCCCTGGATTAAAGCCAGTCATCCGGTCAGGGGGCATGGGTGTTTCCGGTTGGGACCGAGAGGGGGGCACCCCTTAGAGCGCGCGTAAATAAATTTGATCCCATGCTATTCGAGATTGTGATCTCACCGTCTCAAAAGTTTTTCTTGGATGATGTCTAGGGTCATTCCTGGCATCAAGAGGTAGGATAGGTGTGTACCGGTTAGCTGCGTTTTCTTCCGAAATACCGTAAACGGAACTAGTCCTTCGTGACTACGGAAATCCGTTGGCTGTGGGAAAAATTTTCGTACAAACTCTGTAGAGTCATATATTCCTTTGAATCATCTATTCCATATCCAAGTTCGGTATTATCTTATCCTGACAAATGTCAGTTTTGATGACAGAGACTCCGGTGAATCACATGAGTACTAAGTCCGGTTAAATGTTTATTCCTGTGGATGGACTAACCCGTTTATTCTCATGAATTGAATATTTATTATGAGTATTATTTACTTGTGAATAAAAGCCCTTTCTGTGATGTCGCTCAGACGTCCGACTGTGGTATTGTTATTATTTACTTTCAATAAAAGCCCTTTCTGTGATGTCGCTCAGACGTCCGACTGTGGCATTGTTATATTTTACTTTCAATGAAAGCCCTCTCTGCGATGTCGCTCAGACGTCCGACTGTGGCATTTCTTTTAAAGCCCTTTATGTGGCGTCGCTCAGACGCCCGACTGTGACATTTCTTTTAAAGCCCTTCATGTGGCGTCGCTCAGACGCCCGACTGTGGCATTTCTTTTAAAGCCCTTTATGTGGTGTCGCCAAGACGCCCGACTGCGGCATGCTTTATTTATTTATCTTCCTATCGAGGTGTCGCTTCAGACACCAGATTGGGTTTACAGTTATTTTGTTGGGGTTTTCGAGCGGACTACCGCCGACCCCTTTTTACCTGTCTTGCTTTTACGAATTAATGTGCCACTGTTAAAAATACTCATGACGCACCCATGCATGCATTTGTTATATCTTACGTCCGAACTGTCTTGCGAGTACTTTCAAAGTACTCACCTGGCTTGTTGATTTGGCCAGATGCTGACGAAGGCGATCTCATGGATGAAGAATTTGATAGCGAGTCCGACGCCTAGAGGAATCCCAGTCAGTCTAGTGCGACCCTGGACTTGGTCACTGTATTATATCCGCTTCCGCTACCAAATAAATTCATCGAGCCTCACCTCGACGCTCGATGAGATGCCAGTTTTAGAGTCATGTATCTCACTCCCCGCTGTGTTTTTTCCACCACCACCCTATCCTCGAGTCAGTAGTATGCCTCCACACCACTGTATCATGTCCGCCATTATGTATAATTATTGGCGTGCTTGTAATAATTTGGTTGAGCAACCGTAGCTCGACCCTGTAATATATTTTATGCTACTGGCTTATTGTATCAAGAATTTGTCTACCGGTAAGGAGGATTTTTCTCTTACTGGACTCAAAAGATTGGTTTCTCAATAAACATTTTTATTGGAAAACCGGTCGTGACAAGCTTGGTACCAGAGCCAGGCTGACTGTAGGAAGCCACTAGGTGCGATCGCTAATTGATTATTAGCATGATAGAGACAATTTATATTTTTTTTAGAATTGTAGTCATTTTCTGACAGTCAGCATAAATTTATGATCTGACCATTCAGAATTTTTGCCTACTTTTGTAGATGGCCGACAACAGCTGCGAGTCTCAGACCTTCGCCAACGTGCCCGATGGGTTCGTCAAGCTTCTCTCCTTCATGGTTTAGGTCGTGATGGGGCCATCTGTGCGCCCAGTCTTCACACTCTGCCAGCACCGAGTCAACGACAGTCTGACCATGCACCAGGCCGCGGTGCAGTTCAAGGGAGGGCGTGGTGAGTTACGCCGCTTCCGGTTCTTGGGAAGAGCCATGCCTACGGAGAGGCATGCTATGCAGATGGCAGCCCGCGAGGCGATAGCTCGTCTCAGGGATGTCCTCCCCGTGATGAAGACTCGTCATTACCGTTATCTTCCATGCCATGTGCCTTACACCTGTCACTACGCATTCTCCTGCCCCAGAGGAGAACGAGACGAGGCTTTTGAGATGCTTATTGAGTATCTCCGGGCCCTGGAGGCAGCCTTCGACAACCTGGTGGACGACTTCGTGGCTGCCCGCATGGACTCAGTCCATGGCTGTGCCGCCAACAGGAGGGAACTCCTACCCACCGCACCGCCACTGACTTTTGTCTCGTCCTCAGCATCTTATGCACCTACTCATCGTCTGCCTTCTACCGAAGAATTCAACCAAGTCATTGCGCCCACTCCAGCGCGCACTGCACCACCCTTCGCGCCCACTCCTGTTCGTGTTGTTCCGCCCCTGGCACCCGCTCCATCTACTCGGCGCAACACTACACGTATGGAGCCTATTAGCGAAGAGGAAGTCGAGTCCCCAGCCTCGCTATGCCTCACCCTCGGCAGGGCAAAGGAGATCGTCAACATCTCCGCCTGAGTACGCTTAGCCGCCATGCAATGTACCGCTTTGTATGATATGTTTATATGTACATAGGTTGTGAGAAGTAGCCTGTTTGCGCATCATGTAGGATCTGGAGGAGTGCACTAGCCTAAATAACATGTCAGGATCATGTACGCATATCCTGAGTGATGTATTGTATAATTACTGTCTGCGTGTAAGATATGTAATGAGCAGTCCTTCTCTGCGCGCAAATCGATTTGTTTTTCTTAAGTAAGCTTGGTTATTTAATTTATTTGCCAGCTTTGTGCATTTATGGAATTGTTTTTGCGACTCTTTTCGCTTTTCTTATGGGTTTTACAAAATATATCCCTAGAGCGAAAAATGTCTCGTCCTTGGACTCGCTCCATGCCAACTCCACCAGAGGAAAATTATGATACACAACCCAGCAACAAGTTCACACAGGGACAGTCAAGCCAACAGGGCAGTGAATCGGCACTTTCACAAATGTGTCGCCTTTATGAGCAGAGTCAGCAAAAACATCGGGAAATGATGAACCAAGTCATCAACATGGGAAATCACCATGGACAGTATCAGCAGCATTCCAAGTTATCTGAGCTACAGAAGACACGTCCCCAAAGATTTTCTCATACTGACAAGCCTCTTGAAGCCGAGGATTGGCTTCGAGATATGGAGAGAAAATTAGTTATTGCAAAATGTTCAGACCCCGAGAAGGTACTATATGCCCCGCACTATCTCACAGGAGCAGCTGCATCATGGTGGGAGAATTTTCTGCACATGCACCCCAACGAAAGTGATATAACCTGGGATGATTTCAAGGAAGGTTTCCGTGGTGCACACATTCCTAAGAGTATTATGAAAATCAAGAAGAGAGAGTTCGATGACCTCAAACAAAGGAACATGACAGTGTCAGAATACAACGGTCAATTTACTCTATTGTCTCGCTACGCCAATGAAGAACGTATGACTGAAAGCAAGAAGATGGAGAAATTCCTTGACGGTTTGGCGCCCACGCTTAAATGCCAACTGGTCGTGCACACTTTTCCAGATTTTAAGACACTAGTGGACAAAGCCATTACTCTGGAAAATGAGAGACGTAGCTTGGAGGATTTCCGCAAGCGAAAAAGAGACTAGACTACTCTTGCGCGCAACCACCGAAGCAAGACAGATTTTCAGAAAGGTGGGACACACAAACCTATGACAAACGTCTCACGCCCAACCAAGAATTTCCATGCAAGGGACAAGGAATTCACACATCGCCCAGGCGTTACTTGCTACACCTGTGGAGAGGAAGGGCACTATGCCAAGCAGTGTCCCAAGCCTAGAAACTCAACCCCGAAGCCGAACAACGGCGGCAATAATTCAGCACCCAAGCGAAACAATTTCAACACCAACAACAACCACAGGAAGGGTCATCCGAACCACGTAACCAAAGAGGAGGCACAAAATGCCCCGGATATCGTACTCGGTACGTTTCCTATCAACACAATACCTGCAATGGTTTTGTTTGATTCTGGAGCTTCTCACTCATTCATTTCGAAAAGTTTTGCTTTGCAAAATAATTTTTCGATGCTTCCTCTGGAAAAATCCATGATCATCAAGTCCCCTGGGATTCAGCAAGTTACTCAGAGTTACTGTCAGAATGTGGTTATTGAGTTCGAAGGATTGAAATTTCACGCCAATCTTATTGTGTTGGAAAATAAAGGACTGGATGTCATCCTAGGGATGGACTGGTTAACCACCAACAAAGGTTTTATTGACTGTTTCAACCGGACCATAATTCTCACACACCACCACGGGAAGACAATAGAAGTATCAGCCAAAGAAAGAAAAATACCCCGGCAGCCGAGATTGAATAAGGTGGACGTTTCTGAGCTAAACAAGGTTCCAGTAGTATGTGAATTTCCAGACGTATTTCCCGAAGAACTACCAGGCATGCCACCATACCGAGAGATAGAATTCAGCATTGAGCTAGCCCCAGGAACCACCCCCATATACAAGAAACCATACAGAATGGCACCATCCGAGTTGATTGAGTTAAAGAAACAAATAAAGGAATTGCTGGACAAGGGATACATTCGAGCCAGCTCCTCACCTTGGGGATCACCAATTTTATTTGCCAAAAAGAAGGATGGAACACTGAGATTGTGCATAGACTACCGAGCACTTAACATGGTCACAGTCAAGAACAAATACCCGATGCCACGGATAAATGATTTATTTGATCAGCTCGCTCAGGCCAAGGTATTCTCAAAGATTGACTTAAGGTCAGGATACCATCAATTAAAAGTGCGAACAGAAGATATCCCCAAAACAGCCTTCACCTCCAGATATGGACTATATGAGTTCACAGTAATGCCTTTTGGATTAGCGAACGCCCCCGCATATTTTGTTCACCTCATGAACAAAGTATTTATGAAGTTTATGGACAAGTTCGTTGTGGTATTCATCGACGATATTCTGGTATACTCCAAGACACCAGAAGAGCACGCGGAACATCTCAGGATTGTGCTAGGAGAACTCAGGAAACATCAATTGTATGCCAAGTTCAGCAAGTGCGAATTTTGGCTAAGACAAGTAGACTTTCTAGGCCACATGCTAACCCAAGACGGTATCGTAGTGGACCCGGAGAAAGTTAGGGCCATACATGGCTGGAAGTCACCAGCCAGCGTAACGGACATACGAAGTTTCTTGGGAATGGCAGGATATTACCGCAGATTTATTGAAGGATTCTCCACCATAGCCAAGCCAATGACGCAGCTACTCAAGAAGGACAAGAAGTTTGAATGGACAGAAGCCTGCGAGAAAAGTTTCCGAGAGCTAAAACGGAAATTAACGACAGCACCGGTATTAATTGTGCCAGGCATACACAAGAATTTTGAACTGTATTGTGACGCATCCCAAAAGGGCCTCGGGTGCGTGTTGATGCAAGAAGGCAAGGTTGTCGCATACGCTTCAAGGCAACTTCGCAAGCATGAGGAAAATTATCCCACTCATGACTTAGAAATGGCAGCAGTCATTCATGCACTCAAGGAATGGAGGCATTTCTTACTTGGAAATCGATGTGAAATATACACGGACCATAAAAGTCTCAAATATATTTTCACACAGCCAGAACTAAACTTGCGGCAATGACGCTGGTTGGAATTGGTAAAGGATTATGATGTTGGTATCCACTATCATCCAGGAAAAGCAAATGTAGTGGCCGATGCTCTTAGTCGGAACCCCAGCTCCGACGAAAATAGTCTGCAAAGCTTGAGACCTGAATTCCAACAAGAATTTGCCAAACTCAACTTGTTAATGATCGCGGAAGGCACCATATCAAACTTGGAAGTACAGCCCGACCTTGTGGAGAGAATTAAAGAAGCTCAGCCTGGTCACCCCAGCATTGAAGGAATTAAAAGAAAGGTGAGTATGGGCAAGGCCTCGGAGTTCGTCATAGACGATGGAGGAATATTATGGTACGGGGACAGACTCTGCGTGCCAAACATAGAGGAACTCAAACAGCAAATTCTAGCTGAAGCCCACACTGCCCCATATTCGATCCACCCTGGAGGAACCAAAATGTATAAGGATATTCAGGAAAGATTTTGGTGGCACGGTATGAAGAGGGACATAGCCACATACGTTGGATGTTGCGATTCTTGTCAACGCATAAAAGTTGAGCATCAAAGACCAGCCGGACTACTACAACCAAACAAAATACCTGAGTGGAAATGGGATGAAATAGGGATGGATTTCATTGTCGGACTACCTCGATCACGACACGGGAATGATGCCATATGGGTCATCACCGATAGATTAACCAAGGTGGCACATTTCATTCCAGTGAAGACAACCTACAACACTCAGAGGCTTGCCAGGATTTATCTCTCCCGTATAGTTTGTCTGCATGGAGTCCCGAAGACTATAATATCCGACAGAGGCACTCAGTTTGTCTCGAGATTCTGGGATCATTTACAACAGGCTCTGGGAACTCAACTGGCCTTCAGTACAGCCTACCGTCCCCAGACTGATGGACAGACTGAACGCGTAAACCAAATTTTAGAAGACATGCTGAGAGCATGTGTCCTCACCTATGGAACCAGTTGGGATGAAAGCCTACCATATGCCGAGTTCGCATACAACAACAGTTACCAGGCCAGCCTACAAATGGCACCATTTGAAGCTCTGTACGGATGGAGATGTCGTACCCCGCTAAATTGGTCAGAGACCGGAGACAGCCGTATCTTCGGCCCAGACATGCTCAAAGAAGCCGAGGAAAAGGTCAAGCTAATCAGGGACCGACTCAAGACCGCTCAAAGCCGAGAGAAGAGTTATTACGATCAGAAACATCGTGGGGTCAATTTTGAACCCGGTGAATTTGTGTACCTACGAGTATCACCTATGAGGGGACTGCAACGGTTTAAGATTAAGGGGAAGTTAGCACCAAGATTCATTGGACTATTCTGCATAGTGGCACGAAGAGGCACTGTAGCCTACCAGCTAGACTTACCCGAAGAATTGTCCGACATCCACGACGTGTTCCACGTCTCTCAATTAAGGAAGTGCGTAAGCAAACCAGAGAAGCAAGTATCCTATGAGAACATTGACGTGCAGCCAGACCTCACCTATCGGGAACGTCCAGTAAAAATATTAGAGTAGTCTGAAAGGAGAACCCGACAGAAAACCATCAAGTTTTTCAAAGTTCAGTGGAGCAATCACACCGAAAGTGAAGCAACCTGGGAAAGGGAGGATTTCCTTCGGACAGAGCATCCACACTTATTTAAGGATCAGCTGAAATCTCGGGGACGAGATTTTTCCTAAGGGGGTAGGTGTTGTGACACTCCAAAAATTTTATTTGGATTTTCAGCAAAAACTTTGTTGGTTTTTGAAAAGAGGCCATTTAAATTTTTTCCAGAAAACCTTCCTCTTAAAAACTTCTTTGGCAAGGATTTTTATTCTTGTATCTTCTTCAAACTATGGTGTTTGATCATTTAAAACTCTTTCTCTGATGGTTCCCTTCTCAAAGTATATTTTTGGAAATTATTCTTTTTCTTATAAAAAGAACTCTGTGAATTTTGAGGTTTTTCTTACCTTGAAACCACCCATGGTTTTACCATGTCTCTTATAGTAAATATTCTCAAAATCCCTCCCTCCACCTTTGAACAATCTAAATTCTCTGTCTCAACAAGTCCAAACAAGTTTTGGATTTTATTTCAATTATTTTTATCTCTCAAATCATTTCTGCCAATTATTTTGAGCCTGAGTGATTTTCAAAGCAAGTACCTCATTGCCTTTGAGTTTTTATCCCAAACCAACTCCCCTGGATAGTCCTTAGTACCCACAACCTAGAACCATCTTGATCCACTCTTCTTCTTTTCAAATTTTTCAAATTTCAGTCTCTGCAAGTTTGGACCAGATTTGCCAAATTTGGTGAAATTCATATCTACACTTATCCAAAAATTCCACAAAAATTCAGGCAATCTCGTGGTGCAATGAGAGGCCACCCCACCAAGTTTCAGCTCAAGGAAAAATCCCTACATGCCTCGATCATTCTGTCGAACACCTTGCATGCACTGTTTCTGTTCATCTTCAGTTAAGTTCAGAGTTTCAGTGTCGATCTTCGTCAGGAATTCAGTCACATGCTCACAGTGCACTTGGCACGTTGCTCACGGCCTAGCTTGCTTGTCCGGAGCCGCACACGCGCGCTTGGCACGTTCTTGGCGTCGGTGGCAACCTGGCCCGCCTGCGCCAGTGTGTCTTGCGGCGGCCGAATCACCGTAGCGCCGACAGGGAGCAGAACGGCGGCTCAACGCCGTTCAGCGCCGCCCACACTTCCTGGTGGCTCCGCGTGGCCACTTCCTCGCCAGCGCACGCATGCAGCACCGTCGCCGTGGCACGGCACGCACAGAGCGCGCTCCCTGCCGCCGACGGGCCCGCGTCGCCCTGTTCCGTCGAGCTCCCCCTAAGCAACCAAATCCCGCTGCGGTTAGCACCTAAATGGGACCAGTAGACCTCCACGATGACGCCCAACTCCCTAATCTCCCCGTCCAGCCACTGCGCCGCCGTAATCCACCACCGGACTTATCCGTCCACGGCCACCACCTCGGATCGCCTATAAAAGAGGACCCCGAGCTCACCCTCGAGCACGCACCACCACTGCACCTCACCAAAGCCCCGCCAGGCCACTAGGAGGACCTCGAGGACGTCTCCTCCCCCGACTCCGGCCGCCCCGTTCCGCCTCGGCCTCCGTCTCGATTCGCTCCGGTGAGGCCGTCCCCGGTGCCCAAACTTTGTCAGTACCCTCCTCGAGCAACCATAAAACTAACCCCCACTTCAATTCGATCCTTGCAGCCCTCCACGGCGAGCTCCATCAACGCCCGAACCACCGTCCGCCGGAGCAAGGGCCGCCGTCGACGTGGTGCTCGCCGGCGACCACCACCACCTCCCACAGACGCGGAATGGCGCCCTGAACACGGAGGTACTCTCCGATCTCCCTGCCTCGCCGTAGATCGCCGCCGGCGACCACCGCGGCTCTGGGGCACCGTCGAGCTCTGCCGCCTCTTTTAAAAATTCAAACCTGACGGGCGGGACCCGCCTGTCAGCCTCTCTGTCCCTTCTAAAGCGAACCATTTTCTGAAAACGTCTTCTGCCAAATCCGTTTTCCCGCTGGGCCGGCGTATTCTTTATCGAATCGTTTTCTGTTTTTATAAGTTAGCCCCTGGAAGTTTTCTGTTTCATTACAGATGGATCCTTGGGTTAAAACCCTTATAACTTTTTAACAGAAAGGAATTTTTGAGTGATTCTTTTTCTGTCCTCTTCAAATTTTTGTCTAGTTTTTTATCATATTTATTTGAAAAATATTTGGGATAATTTTGTGCACCTCACGGTATTCACGATAGCGCATATATTTTCTTTATACCGTAGATACCGAAGGAGGTGACGGGACCGCAAACTTCACCGAGCTAGGCTCCGACTACTCTGAACTAGGCAAGCATGTTTGAACTTTTGATATGATGATTGTTTTGGCATGTTTGCATTAAGTAGTTTCATGGCATGTTGATGAGCATACCGACGAATGTCATGTTACATGCAACGATGAGGCAAGTGAGTTTCGAAAGTCCATAAGTTGATGGATGTGAGTATGCATGGCCATGTGTTGGCATGAGGATGGGTAAGATGGCAGTGTTGTAGCATGCCAGTCTTATGCCAGACTATATGACTTCAGTGTCAACCCGTATCGATCCAGTTCCTTCCACTTTTCCTTCCCTGTACTACCACATGTTTTCCGCAAGGAATATGGCTTAGTAAGTTGCAAACCGCTTTCTTGGTACACACCAAATGGAGAGGCCGTGATGATGGTTCCATGGCCCTGGATTAAAGCCAGTCATCCGGTGAGGGGGCATGGGTGTTTCCGGTTGGGACCGAGAGGGGGGCACCCCTTAGAGCGCGCGTAAATAAATTTGATCCCATGCTATTCGAGATTGTGATCTCCCCATCTCAAAATTTTCTTGGATGATGTCTAGGGTGATTCCTGGCATCAAGAGGTAGGATG
The DNA here is from genome assembly GCF_003073215.2 of Triticum urartu. NCBI lineage: Eukaryota > Viridiplantae > Streptophyta > Magnoliopsida > Poales > Poaceae > Triticum > Triticum urartu. The sequence continues at coordinate 708,853,521 of NC_053024.1, read as the reverse complement.
GGTGTGTACCCGTTAGCTGTGTTTTCTTCCGAAATACCGTAAACGGAACTAGTCCTTCGTGACTACGGAAATCCGTTGGCTGTGGGAAAAATTTTCGTACAAACTCTGCAGAGTCATATATTCCTTTCAATCATCTATTCCATATCCAAGTTCGGTATTATCTTATCCTGACAAATGTCAGTTTTGATGACAGAGACTCCGGTGAATCACATGAGTACTAAGTCCGGTTAAATGTTTATTCCTGTGGATGGACTAACCCGTTTATTATCATGAATTGAATATTTATTATGAGTATTATTTACTTGTGAATAAAAGCCCTTTCTGTGATGTCGCTCAGACGTCCGACTATGGTATTGTTATTATTTACTTTCAATAAAAGCCCTTTCTGTGATGTCGCTCAGACGTCCGACTGTGGCATTGTTATATTTTACTTCCAATGAAAGCCCTCTCTGCGATGTCGCTCAGACGTCCGACTGTGGCATTTCTTTTAAAGCCCTTTATGTGGCGTCGCTCAGACGCCCGACTGTGGCATTTCTTTTAAAGCCCTTTATGTGGCGTCGCTCAGACGCCCGACTGTGACATTTCTTTTAAAGCCCTTTATGTGGCGTCGCTCAGACGCCCGACTGTGGCATTTCTTTTAAAGCCCTTTATGTGGTGTCGCCTAGACGCCTGACTACGGCGTGCTTTATTTATTTATCTTCCTATCGAGGTGTCGCTTCAGACACCCGATTGGGTTTATAGTTATTTTGTTGGGGTTTTCGAGCGGACTACCGCCGACCCCTTTTTACCTGTCTTGCTTTTACGAATTAATGTGCCACTGTTAAAAATACTCATGACGCATCCATGCATGCATTTGTTATATCTTACGTCTGAACTATCTTGCGAGTACTTTCAAAGTACTCACCTGGCTTGTTGATTTGGCCAGATGCTGACGAAGGCGATCTCATGGATGAAGAATTTGATAGCGAGTCCGACGCCTAGAGGAATCCCAGTCAGTCTAGTGCGACCCTAGACTTGGTCATTGTATTATATCCGCTTCCGCTACCAAATAAATTCATCGAGCCTCACCTCGACGCTCGATGAGATGCCAGTTTTAGAGTCATGTATCTCACTCCCCGCTGTTTTTTTTCCACCACCACCCTATCCTCGAGTCAGTAGTATGCCTCCACACCACCGTGTCATGTCCGCCATTATGTATAATTATTGGCGTGCTTGTAATAATTTGGTTGAGCAACCGTAGCTCGACCCTGTAATATATTTTATGCTACTGGCTTAATGTATCAAGAATTTGTCTACCGGTAAGGAGGATTTTTCTCTTACTGGACTCAAAAGATTGGTTTCTCAATAAACATTTTTATTGGAAAACCGGTCTCCCAACAAGCGCTTTTCTTTAATGCCTTTTAGCTAGGCATGATGATTTCAATGATGCTCACATGAAAGATAAGACTTGAACATAAAGAGAGCATCATGAAGAATATGACTAGAACATTTAAACCTAACCCACTTCCTATGCCTAGGGATTTTGTGAGCACACAACTTATGGGAACAACAATCAACTAGCATAGGAAGGAAAAACAAGTATAACTTCAAAACTTTAAGCACATAGAGAGAAAAACTTGATATTATTGCACTCCTACAAGCATGTATTCCTCCCTCATAATAATTTGCAGTAGCATAATGAATGATTTCAACAATATAACCATCACATAAAGCATTCTTTTCATGATCTTCAAGCGTAGAAAATTTTCTACTCTCCACATAAGCAAAATTCTTCTCATTTGAAATAGCGGGATCACTAGTTCCTAGAGTTGACACTCTTCCAAACCCGCTTTAGACGATAGTATTATTCATACTCCAAAAGATATAAGTGAAGTTCATGGTGCTTTCTACAATTAATATAAACTAACCAATGTCCAATCTCAAAATCTATAAGTGAAACACACGAAGCATACTGTAAAACATACTCAGAAGATTTAAGTGAATCACAAAGAGCAATTCTATAAGATCATACTTAAAAGATATAAGTGAAGCACATGAAGAATTCTATAAATCAATGAAGGGCTATCTCATACTATCATGGTTCATAAAGGAAGAACAAAAAAACTAACAAAAATCTTGTGAACGAAACAAAAACCGAGGTATACCGATAATTGTTGAAGAAGAAAGATGGGATGCCAACTGGGGCATCCCCAACCTTAGATGCTTGAGTATACTTAGAATATTTACATGGGGTGCCTTGGTCACCCCCAGGCTTGAGCTCTTGCCTCTCTTTATTCTTCTCACATAGGTAACTCCTCGTTCTTCGAACACTTCATCCACAAAAAACTTAACAAAAACTTTGTGAGATCCGTTAGTATAATAAAGCAAATCACTACATTTAGGTACTATTGCAAACTCATTCCAATTTCATGTTAGAACTATATCTAATGTATTCCAACTTCACCATGGTTCATACCCCCCGATACTACCCATACATTCATCAAAATAAGCAAACAACACACGAAAAACAGAATCTGTCTAAGACAGGACAGTCTGTAGTAATATGAAGGTTTAGTAAACTTCTGTATCTCCAAAAATTATGAAATAAATTTGAAAACTTTATACAGAAGTAATGTGAAAAAAATTTCAGACCCATTTGACTTTACAATAAAAAAAATGTAAAATCACGCGCTACAGCCAAAGTTTCTATTTTTGTTCTGCACATAGTAAACAAGCAAACTAATCATCCTAAAACCGAAGCTTGGCACATTATTTTTATAATACAATGGATATATATAAGGGGATAATTATTTACAGAGAAACTTCCATGAAAAATTCTACATTGTTTCCATGAGCATGAGTACGAGTGCTCAAGGCCGACCCTCACTTCTTTAATGCATAACTTTTCAATCACTTCTCTTTTTAAAAAACTTTTTAGGCATGAGAGGCAAGTAAATTTTTTTGGTATTTTCATTATTTTAATTTTTTTGTATGTTTCACCCAAAACTAAACAGAAACAAAAATGAAAAACAAAATCTACTTAGTGAAGAAAGCAAACAAGCACACACGAGAATATCAACCCCACGCTATTGCTCCCCAGCAACGGTGGCAGAAAAGAGCTTGATAATCCCCAAGTGCAAGGAATCATCGTAGCAATTTCCAAAGGTGGAAGTGATAAGTATGTAGTGTTGAACCCACAAGGAGCTAAAGGTAAGATCAATATTCTCTCAAGCCCTATCTACCACTGATACGACTCTACGTACACCGAACATTTGCTTCCAACTAGCAACGAGAACCAAAACTAGGTTGTGGGTATGAAGAGGATAACTTTGTATGATATCGGAGAGCTAAAATATAAAAGTAGGTGTTGTTATCATGAAGTTAGAATATATTACTAAATATTATAAATAGCGAGTGTGGAATAAGGATCGTTGTGCGGAATTGTCCTAGGCAATCGTTAACAAGACCGGTTATCACTATTGCAGTTTCATATGAGGGAGAGGCATAAGCTAACATACTTTCTCTACTTGGATCATAAGCACTTATGATTGGAACTCTAGCAAGCATCCGCAACTCCTAAAGATCATTAAGGTGAAACCCAACCATAGCATTAAAGCATCAAGTCCTCTTTATTCCCATACGCAACAACCCCCTAAATCGTGTTTGTGTTTCAGTCACTCACCAACCCACTATAAGCGAATCATGAAGGTATTGCAACACCCTACAGCGGGAACCCCTCACGCTTGCGTGACGCTGAGGGCACCATAGGACAGCATCAAAGTAAAACATACAACTCATACCAATCTAGATCATCAATCAACCCAAAGACAAAAGATATCTACTCAAGACATCATAGGATGGCAACACTTCATTGGATCATAATATGTGGCATAAAGCACCATGTTCAAGTAGGGATTACAGCGGGGTGCGGGCGATGATGATGATGGTGATGTTGATGAAGACGATCACCGTGGCGAAGATTCCCCTCCCGGTGGCACTCCGGTGCCACCGAGAGAGAGGAGGAGAGGTTCTCCCCCTTGTGCTTCCTCCTCCATGGCCTCCCCCCTAGATGGGGAGAGGTTCTCCCTCTGGTCGTTGGCCTTCATGGTGACGATGGCTCCTCCGGGATCCTCCTCCATGCCCTCCGGTGGTGACGGCCCCCTCCGGTAGGGTGCCAGAGAGGGCCTAGATTGGTTTTCGGTGGCTACGGAGGCTTCTAGCGGCGGAACTCCCGATCTAGGTTAATTTTCCGAGGTTTCTGTAGTTATAGGAATTTTTGGCATCGGTCTCACGTCAAGGAGGTGCCCGAGGCGTCCACGAGGTAGGACCACACGCTTGGGGGTGGGGGGGGTGGGCGCGCCCCCATCCTCGTGGACGCCTCGGGACTCTCCTGGCCCAACTCTTTTACTCCGGGGTCTTCTTTTGGTCCATAAAAAATCGTCAAAAATTGGCACGTCAATTGGACTCCGTTTGATATTCCTTTTCTGTTAAACTCAAAAACAAGGAAGAAACAGAAACTGGCACTAGGCACTAGGTTAATAGGTTAGTCCCAAAAATCATATAAAATAGCATATAAATGCATATAAAACATCCAAGTTTGCTAATATAATAGCATGAATACTCCATAAATTTTAGATACGTTGGAGACGTATCAGGAATCTTCTGGCCCAACTCTTTTACACCGCGGGCTTCTGTTGGTCCATAAAAAATCATCAAAAATTGGCACGTCAATTGGACTCCGTTTGGTATTCCTTTTATGTAAAACTCAAAAACAAGGAAAGAGCATAAACTGGCACTGGGCTCTAGGTTAATAGGTTAGTCCCAAAAATCATATAAAATAGCATATAAATGCATATAAAACATCTAAGATAGATAATATAATAGCATGAATACTTCATAAATTATAGATACGTTGGAGACGTATCGGTGTGGTTGAATTGGCAACTCGGCTGCTAATACTTGAGAATATTCTTTGGCTCTCCTTGTGTCGAATCAATAAATTTGGGTTGAATGCTCTACCCTCAAAAACTATCACGATCCCCTATACATGTGGGTTATGAGGGGCCACATGAGCTCGTAGGTCCTATGCTGCACTTTTGATCTAATTCGACCTCCATAAATTCACAAATATTCCAAGCCAATAAAGAGCCACCCGAAACACTTTTTCCGCTTGCCACAAGTTTCTGTTTTTCCGCGATCCCATCTAGAGGCCTTTTCCGATACACTGCTGGAGGTGGAATTGATCACGGAGGGCATCTACATCATCCTTGCTGCACCTCAAATGATGTGTGAGTAGTATATTTGCATGCGAGGGTTCACAATCAAAAAATATGTCCAAGGTATGTTCAAGATATTATATTTTCATGTGAAATTTCTCTTCCTTCTACTAATCATTCATTAATTGTTCAAATGACCAATGTTGTATTTGTTAAATTTCAATATATTTTACTTCCTAAACCCATTGTGAAGACACTAAATCCCATTAGATCAGCATATGAAATTGAATTGCAATGCTAGGATACACAAATAAAGATAAAACAAATAAAATACTCGTGCTATTCTTTATTATAGGTACTCTCAGCATAGGATCCAATGAAAACATGAAGGAACAATAGGGCACATTGCAATCTATTTCATACTACAAATTTTACTAAACCACGATAATAGATAATAAGAATGACAAAGGTTGTGATACGATACTAGGGCATCTACCCAAAGCTTGAAACAATCCAAGGGTGGCGCCCATACCCAACTACTCAAGTTTCCTTCTATGGTGATGTCGGCACTACTAGGAAAAGGCCTACTAATGGCACACCTAATTTGGCCATTAATGGCGCATTAGTGGTGCGCCATTAGTGCCACGCCATTAGTATATTTTACTAATGGCGCACCACTGGTGCGCCATTAGTATCTGGTATACTAATGGCAGACCTCAGATGCGCCATTAGTATATACAACAGTGCACCATTAGTATGCCTCCCAGGGGGCCATGTATACCTAGGTGCTTTGGCATACTAATGGCGCACAACAACAAGATGCGCCATTAGTAACTTCGACATACTAATGGCGCACTGTTTAATGATGCGCCATTAGTATCCTTTGGCATACTAATGGCGCACTGTGATGTGATGCGCCATTAGTATGAATATTAGGTTTTTTTTATTTTTTTATTTTCTGTTTTTTGCACAGGTTACAAAATGTATAATTGGACAAAATATAGACAGCACACATCAACAACAGATTCATCGAATACAATAGAAGATTAGTCTCTGAATACAATTCATCATATTAGTCTCCGAATACAATTCATCATATTAGTCTCCGAATTGAAAAGACCGAACAAAGATAGAAGATTATATTACAAGTCTCGAGACCGCGAGTAGCGAGTTTGTCTTCACATTACAAGTCGATATCGATCATCTAAACTACCATCACATAGAAGAGAGCTAGGGTCATCCTCGATGGCACCATCAGTGGGGAAGGCGGCGTCCTCATACAAGTGAGGTTGTTCCTCCATCTCCTGGGACAGCCCCCAGAATGCCTTGCCACCCGAACCCCCGGCCTCATCGTTGTTGGCCATGTTTCTCTCTAAATAGGAACAAAGTTTTGTCAAAAAGTTGGTTATTGTCAAGGAACAAGATCATGGTCTCATCATTTAGGGTTTGTCGACACCGAGGCATCCTAAAAGCTAAGCTTTTATCATTGAGGGTTTTTCGACGCTGAGGCACCCTAAAAGCCTAAGCTTTCCTCATTTCGGTTTTTATCGACACCGAGGCACCCTAAAAGCCAAGGTTGTATAATTAATGGTTTGTCGACACCCATGCATTAGTCACAAGTACCCCATATGTCCTATTTTTAGCAAAGTCATGCTAAAATTCACGGAAAATTTCAGCATGACCTTTGCTGAAAATAGGACATATGGAGTACCCGACTTTGCCGGAACGGAAGTTAATCGACATTCCAACAAACTCAAGGGCCTCTCGGGTGGACAAGGCAAAAAAGGCCTCCATCACAACATGGAAAATACATTGGCATGTGAAGAGGTGAAACAATATATGCATCTCCAAGCAGTATCATTCAACATTTTGGACAAACCACTACAAGCAATACTGGATCAGATACAAGAAGAATATGAGAAAATGCAGAAAAATACTAACAGATTGAGGTGTTTAACTTGTGGTGCTCTCTGTGCTATTAACATTTCAAGTCAAAACCTTTTCTGGTTAGTAAGTGTTTCTTGATCATATGTATGTAGTAAGTGTTTCTGCTCTCAGTGTTTCAGAACACATATTTTAGCTACCTAGTAACAGAGCTATTACCCAGCAGTTAATTACCTTTTGCTTTTGCTTTTCAGTGCCAAATTCTAGCTAGTACCAACAAATTAACATCTAGCAGCAATCATTTTCAAATATATATACGCTGGACATTTTAATATTAACCTAAGGAAAAATGAATAGTTAGGTTAATTACCCACTGTTAGTTATTCAGTCTGATGCTTTGTTCTACACTTTGATGAAAATTAGTATATAGAAGAAGCTACATTGATACATCATCATGCTGGGTAATATTAAACCCAAGCAACTTTATAATCAACCCAAGATACATCAACTACTGCACTGCCCTGCCTAATAAAAACAGTCATGCCAGCATATAGTATATAAATCTGAATTTGTGTTTACAAGAAGAGTGCCCATTGGAATGTAAACCTGAGAACACAACTCACCTCAAGTGCAAGATATAGCAGACACCCACTTCTTCAGTCAAGTGCAGTAAAAGACCGTTTGCAGAACCTGTTTAGTCAGAGTTGAACATTAGAATCCATACTATGCTCTACTATCCTTGTAAAGGAACACTATGCTTGTAATGGATGCAGTTGAAGCAGGTTGGGTTGCTGGACTTTGCTGTGCTTGGAGAAGGTGCATTGCGTACCGAGAGCTAAACATACGAGCACATCTCGGATTTGTTCTCAGAACATGGAAATGGAAAATGCAGGTTGACATTTCATCTAGTAGTGAGCAAGAAGAAGAATAAAGGCATTGGGAAAACTAGGTGCACTGTATTTTGGGTAACATGGCCACATGTTCTCGATTTGGCCACAATACAAGCATTGTATTCTTGGGTCAATCTGGGTCACATGGTTTGCAATTCAACCAATTTTGGGTCAATGTGGGTAACATGGTTTGCAACTGAACCAATTTTGGGTTTGTTTGACTTTGCTGCCACTGGAGAAGGCGCATTGCATACCGAGAGGTGGTCGAGGAAGGCGAGCACGGCCACGTCGTCGCCGGTGACGATCTTCTCGGCCTCGTCGACGGCGGTGAGGTTCTGCACCGCAGGGCCCAGCTTCTTGCCGATCCAAGCGACAATGGAGTCCCTGCAGCAAAGCAAAAACAAAATTCTCAGCAGATGCGGAGCGGGAACAGGGAGGGAATTGGGGATCTGCAAAAATTGCTCACTTGGTCCTCTCGCCGGAGTAGTCCCTGGGCACGCCGTCGATGAAGAAGAGGAGGGTGGGGTAGCCCTGCACGCCGTGCGCCTGCACCAGGTCATGCTCCTTGGTGGCGTCGGGGCGGCGTCGAGGCGGCGTCAAGGCGGCGGGGCAGCGGCGTCGAGGCGTCGAGGCGACGAGGCGGCGTCGGGGCGGCGTCGAGGCGGTGTTGGGGCGTCGAGGCGGCGTCGGGGCGGCGTCGAGGCGGCGGGGCAGCGGCGTCGGGAGAGGAGAGGGGAAGGGGCTCGAGGGCGAGGGCGACGGAGAGAGAGGGGATAGGTTTGGGCCGGGGAGGAAATATGGATGGGGGCGGCACAATACTAATGGCGCACCACCCCTCGGTGCGCCATAAGTACATCCATACTAATGGCGCACCTCACCCTGGTGCGCCATTAGTATTTTTTTTATTTCTGCTCGAGCCAACAGGTTATCTTCCACCTGACCTGATCCACATCAAGTTCCCTCTACTAGCTCGACTGGTCAGCAGCCAGTTCTCACACCAGGAGGTCCTGGGTTTGATTCCTAGGCTCCACAATTTTTTTTATGCATTTAAAATGCTGTTTGATACTTAATTGTGTTTAAATATGTTCAAACTTGTTTAAATCATAACAGTAATATTTTTTTATAAGACAATAATAATTTTTTTTAAAATATCATCAAACAGTAATGCCGGTGGAGCGGGGGAGGGTGCGGGGGGTGCGGGGGGTCGGCGGCGGCGGTTGAGTAGGGGAGGGGTGCAGGGGGTCGGCGCCGGCGGTTGAGTAGGGGAATCGAGGGTGCGGGGGGTCGGCGGCGGTGCCCGGTGGACCGGGGGGTGCTCGGCGGCGAGAGGGACTGGATCTGGCGAGGTGGGATAGCGATCGAGATGGAGGGGGATCGAGATCGAGTGTCCATGAAATTTAAAAATATTCATGATAGTTGAAAAAGTGCCCATGAAACACAATCGAGAAATGAAGGCTACGATTTAAAATACAATCGATCTTAGCTAGCTATCTGTTCACAATCTTCTTGCCCTTCTTTTTCGCAAATGGAGTTCTTCTGTGGAACGGACGTCCTTTAGGTAGGGTGGTCCTGCTTCTTCTTGTGGTGTATGCTGCTACTTCATCATCGTCGTCATGTTCGATCCTCGGGTCGCCGTACTTGTCGAAGTCTTGCTCATTGGCTACTCCTTCCATTCCGATGATCTTCCTTTTGCCTCTCCTCACGACAACACGACTGGGCTTTGACGGGTCGGTAATGATGAAGCATTGGTCCACTTGGGAAGCCAGTACCCATGGCTCATTTTTCGCGGTGACGTTTGCGCCCGCGGTCTTGGATTTGGCTTCGGGTATAACCATGGTGGTGAAATACCGGTCTTCTTTTAGGACGCTCTTGGCCCATCTGACAAGGAACATCGGGACCTTCTCTCCAGCGTAGCTCAGCTCCCAGATCTCCTCGATCCTTCCGTAGTATCTGTCCTTGTCGTTACCGGTGTAGGATTCCATCGTTACCCCGGAGTTCTGATAACCATCACTCTTCATGTCCTTGGCCTCGGTGTAGAATGTGTAGCCATTGAAATCGTACGCCTCATAGGTCATCAGGTTGTGCTCGGCGCCCTGTGACAAGGCGAATATGAGTTGTTCTTCCGCGGAAGAATCCTCATGTAAAGGGTACGACAGAAGCTTCTGCTTGAACCAACGCGTGAAACATGAGTTGTGCTCTTTGAGTATATCTCCGTCCATCCTCTATTGGCCTTGGTCATTGTACGTCTTCTTAATAAAGGTTTTGTGCTCTACCACCCAAGGATCGACCATGTCTATGTGTTGTAGCGCGACTAGGTTTGCTCTTTCAAAGTCGGCGAGTCGACCCTCGAAGTCGACATGCATTTCGCGGCGACCCTCATGGTGACCCCATCCAGCGAGCCTGCCGAGGTGCCTGTTGACGGGCAGACCAACGGGGTTCTCGATGCCTAGATAATTCATGCAGTAGGAGATGCACTCTTTGGTCAGAAAGCCCCTGGCTATGCTTCCCTCTGGACGTGACATGTTGCGAACGTATCCTTTGACGACACCATTCATCCTTTCGAACGGCATCATGCTGTGCAGGAACGTCGGCCCGAGTTGGATGATATCCTCCACTATATGGACCAGCAGATGCACCATAACGTCGAAGAATGCGGGCGGGAAGTACATCTCAAGCTCGCATAGTATCACCACGATCTCTTCCTATAGCCTTCTGAGTTGCCTCACGCCAATCGACTTCCGAGAGATGACGTCGAAAAAGTTGCATAGGCCAAATAGCGTTTCACGGATGTGCGCGTCCATGATCCCACGGATTGCAACTGGAAGTATCTGCGTCATCAGCACGTGATAGTCGTGAGACTTCATCTCACTGAACTTCTGCTTCGTTGGGTCTAGGTATCTGCTTATCTTCCCCGCGTAACCGTAAGGAAGTTTTACTCCTAGGAGGCAGGTGAAAAACTGCTCGATCTCCTCCTGACTTAGAGTGAAGCACGCGGGAGGGTAGTCATTTCCGGTCTTCTTGCCTTTGCGACGACTTTCTGTGTCCTGCTTCGCCTCATCATCATCATCATCATCATATATAGCGTGAAGCTCCTGCCTGATGCCGATTGATTTCAAGTCTGCCCTTGCTTTCGGCCCATCTTTGGTCCTCTCTGGCATGTTGATCAGGGTACCAAGCAGACTCTCGCACACGTTCTTCGTGATATGCATGACATCAAGGCTGTGAGGCACACGGTGGATCTTCCAGTACGGCAAGTCCCAGAAAACAGACCTCGTTTTCCATACCTTCAGCAGCCCCAGATACAGATTGATGTCATTCCCTGGTTGTTTCGGCCCTTCAATTAGCATACTCATGTGAATGTACTTCCTTTTCATGCACAACCAGGGGGGAAGGTTGTACATCCACACAAACACAGGCCAGGTGCTATGTGTGCTTCTCTGGCTGCCAAACGGATTGACTCCATCGGTGCTCGCGCCCAACACGATGTTCCTTGGATCCTTCCCAAATTCTGGGTATTCGAAGTTCAATGCTTGCCACTGGCTCGCATCCTTAGGGTGACTCAGCATCTTGTCTTTTGTATCTATCTCCGGATCATTTGCGTCATCTTCTCGCTTCTTCTCCTCCCTATCCGCGTGCCAACGCAGGAGCTTTGCTACCTTAGGGTCCGCGAAATACCGCCGCAGACAAGGAGTGATCGGAAAGTACCACACCACTTTTCGAGGAGCTTTCTTCCTCCTCTTGTATCGAGTGACGCCGCACACCGGACATATGGTAGACTCTGCGTGCTCGTCCCGATAAATGATGCAATTGTTCATGCACACATGGTATTTCATGTGCGGTAAATCCAGAGGACACACGATTTTCTTCGCCTCCTCCAAACTGGTCGGGCACTTGTTCCCCTTGGGAAGACGTTCGTGCCAGAATGACATGTTCTCGTCGAAGCATGCGTCGGTCATTTTGTGTTTTACCTTCATCTCCAGAGCCATGAGCGTTACTTTCAGGCGGGTATCCTCGGGCCTGCATCCTTCATACAATGGAGTAACCGCGTCTAACTCAAGTTGATCCATCTTGGCTTTCTCTCGGGCAGCAGCTCTTGCGTTATCCGTCTGCTTGAGAAGCAGCTCTTGAATATGAGGGTCCTGCACCCAGCCCATCGATGGTCCAGCGTCGTCTGCTCCGCCGGCATCATCATCTTCATGATCATGCCCGTCGTCTGCTCCGGCATCTTCCTCATCATCATGTCCTACATCTTCTACATGATGACTGTGTACAGCATCACCGTCATGATCATCTCCTGGGGATTCTTCGTCTTCTCGCCCGCCCGAGCCGCGCTGGTTGTCTTGCTGCCCTTCCTCATTTCTTGCCCGGCCACCATGGACGACTTCGTAGTCATCTTCATCACCTTGCCACCGATAGCCATCCATGAAACCACGCAAGAGCAGGTGGTCCGGCACCTGCCCGGAATCCGGGCCCGCAATAAGGCTCTTCAGCTTGCATCTTCGACACGGACATCTTATCTCCGTCTCGTTCTTTTGAAGCATCTCGGCCTTCGCGGACCTCAAAAACCTATTCACAATGCCTTCGGTCACCGTGCGGACCATGGTCGCCTGCGGGGAAGAGCAAAACGATATTTTAGAACCAAGAAAAAATTTGGCATGACTTTCCCTAAAAATAGGACCAAAAAGAATGCTTAATGCCAAAATTCTCGCCGAAACGGAAATGAATCAACATTCCGGCAAAATATTGGCAACTATCGCATTTCAAATACCGGTACACTTCCAAACACAAACACATATGCAACACCACAAACATACATAGATCTAGCTAGGCCATAAAAAGTGCATGTGCACATTGTTGTAGGGAGAACAACATAAATATAGCTTCCCCCCTTACTTACCTATCAAAACAAGGTAATTTAACCACTTAAATTGAATGAATCTATGGTGGAAATGAGGTGAAAAAGAGGAGGCACCCGAGACAAGGAGGAGGTGGAGAGAATGAAGTGGGGAGAAAGTGAGTGTGGGTAGGAGAGGCTGTCCAAAATATCTTGTTGCTGCCCACTTACTAATGGCGCACCTTGTGATGGTGCGCCATTAGTAGTTTTGCAAAAAAAAACATACTAATGGCGCACTGTTCCACAGTGCGCCATTACTAGTTTCGCGCTTTGTGGAACAGTACGCCATTAGTAGTTTTGCAGAAAAAGGAATAAAAAATATAATAAAAAACAACATTAGTGGCGCACTTTCTGACAGGTGCGCCATTACTAGTTACAACTAGTAATGGCGCACTGTGTCTGGATGCGCCATTAGTATGTTTGGACAGGCGCACTAGTTCAAAAAAAATTTGATACTAATTGTGCACCCTGGGCCAGGTGCGCCATTAGTAGTTTCAACTCTAATGGCGTATCAGAAGGTGGTGCGCCATTAGTATATACTAATGGCGCACCGCTTGTCTGGTGCGCCATTAGTGTCAATCCCATCTATAGCCCTTTTTCTAGTAGTACGGTGGTGATGGAACATGCTTGTCACCCTTCTTCCAAGGCATTGGTTCTCCACCATACCCAACTACTCAAATTTCCTTCTATGGTGATGGCGGTGGTGATGGAACACGCTTGTCACCCATCTTCCAAGGCAAATATTTGATTCAGCAAAGTCCACATACTCAACTATTATTTAATCTTTCACAATCGCTAACACTCACGTGATATTTATGGGTTCAAAGTTTTAATCGGACACAATGAACGATAGGGGGCTTATAGTTTTGCCTCCCAACCTTTTACCTCAAGGGTAATGTTAACAATGATAATTTATGAAAACCTACATCCAAGTGGATATATATAGCCGGATCGCTCCAACACAAAGTGCTTGCCAAAGGAAAAAGTGTAAAAAGGGAAAGGTGATGATCACCATGACTCTTGTATAAGGCTAGAAGATAAAAGTAAAAGATAGGCCCTTCGCAGAGGGAAGCAGAGGTTTTCATGCGCTTTTATGGTTGGATGCACAAAATCTTAATGCAAAAGAACGTCACTTTATATTGCCACTTGTGATATGGACCTTTATTATGCAGTCTGTCGCTTTTATTTCTTCCACATAACAAGATCGTATAAACACTACTAGGAAAAGGGCTATAGATGAAATTGACACTAATGGCGCACCAGAGAAGTGGTGCGCCACTACTATATACTAATGGCGCACCATGTGGTGATGCGCCATTAGTGTGGAAGACACTAATGGCGCACCAGGCACACGGTGCGCCACAAGTAACAAAATGTTTTTTTCATTTTGTCAAACATACTAATGGCGCATCCGGGCAGAGTGCGCCATTAGTAGTTAGAACTACTAATGGCGCACCAGCCATAGAGTGCGCCACTACTGTATTTTTTTTTACTTTTTTGCAAAACTACTAATGGCGCACCGTTGCATAGTGCGCCATTACTAGTTTAAACTAGTAATGACGCACTGTGCCACGGTGTGCCATTAGTATAAATTTTTTTGTACTTTTTTTGCAAAACTACTAATGGTGCATGTCTGTGTGGTGCGTCATTAGTATGCTGAGTCCACCGCCGCCGACGAGCACCCCCCGCACCCTCCCCCGCTCTACCGCCGCCGCCAACCCGAAAATTATTACTGTTTTTATAAAAAATATTACTATTTCATATTCATATTCATTTTTAAAAAATAATAATAAAAAAGTGTAGACTACAATTGTTGTTAAACAACAATTATTACTGTTTTTATAAAAAAATATTGCTGTTTCATATTCATTTTTTTAAAAAAAATTCTTACTTATGGCGCACGGGTAGCTGGTGCGCCATTGCTATCTAAAAACAAAGAATACTTATGGCGCACTGTCCCGCTGGTGCGCCATTGCTATGAAAAAAACATTCTAATGGCACACCGCCTGGGGGTGCGCCATTAGTAATCTTCCCCCATCCATACACCACCGACCCACTGCGCCCCTGCCGCAGCCGCCCACGCGCCCCCGCCGCCTCCCTCTCCCCTTCCTCCCCCTCGAGCGCCGCCTCCCCTCCGAGCCCCGCCTCCCCCCGAGCCCCGCCTCCCCCCTCGAAACCCTAGGAACACCGCGCCCCCCGCGTCGGCCCCTACCTTGCGTCGCCTCTACCTCAGTCCAGGCACGGGGTGCAGGACGACGACCGCGGCCGCCGGCCTCCCCACGACCATCCAAGGCGCCCTCGAGCCATCCTTTTGACGCCGCCGCCGACCCCGACCCTGACCCCTCCGGCGACCGGTCGCGCCCGCCCAGGTACCTCTCCTACTTCCTCCTTCCTCCCTCTCCTCCCTTCCCCGACCCCTCCGGCGACCGGCCGCGCCCGCCCAAGTCTGTTCTTTGCAGGATCAGAACAAGTTTGTAACAGGATGCTCTACATTTTTTTTTCAATTGTGTTGTGCTGTTTACAAGGATGTAGAAGTCACCCTAAAAAACGGATGCAAAAGTCTTTCAGTTCAGATTAACTTTGTAGGTTGGAGTTTGGTTAGCCATGGTTCAGCCAACTATTTCTAGCTTGATTATTTGGCTGGTTTAGGTGGTGTAATCTAGTGTTGTGCCACTGATGCAACTGGTGTCCATGAGTACTTATAAATCTGGTTAGAATTAGTTTAAGAATTGATCTGTGTGTATCAATGTGATTGTAGTTTTTCTTGTCATCAAGTTTAGTTGATGTTTATTTAAATATAGCTCATATGATCAGCCACTCTATGTATGATTGTGGCTTGAAGGTTCTGGAGGAACATTTTTCCTTCAAATTCTATCTGGTGGCATTGTCCTAGACTCCTTAGTTCTGTTGTTAATTGTGCTTCTATTAAAATAATTGGGAGTTACTAAGTGTACTAGAACTCTGTAGGTTCAATTTTGGTTAACTAATACTGACGTTATGAGAATGTAAGCACCTATTATTGCTACTGATATCATTGGCTCATTGCTGCCTTTGTGGAATGCAGAACTGTTAAGAGTGATTTGGAGGATTCAAGATTCTGTGAAGCTCTTTTGACATTTAAAGCTCAGAACTGAAGGTACTTAATAAACTCAAAAGCATTGATGATAACTATTGTGGCCTAGAAATAGAGGTAGTTTACATATTGCATTGCTGGTGTTTGTTTATGTTCAGAGTTTAAGCACGTGTAGTGTAGTGTAGTGTGTGTAGTGAGCTTGTTCTAGTGTAAAATCTGACTAGTATGGCCCTGGCCACAACCTGTCAACTTAGTCTTCTCTGATTTTCAAAACAAGTTAACTGCATTCACATCTCTTCATGCTCAAAACCTGTCAATTTCTATCATCTTTTGATCTATCAAGTTGATATTCAGTCAAGTTGATTTCAAACTTGATACATAAACAACAGCTTTAATAAACAGAGAGATAAGATGTAGGGTTTTTTAGCTGCTGCCACAACACAAAGTCTATAGATGCTGAAGTTGTTAGTATTAATTATCAAATCATTCAGAGTAGATGATGCTCTATTTTTCTGGACTTAGTGAACATGATAAGACAAGCCAGATGCTCTATTTTTAATTAACAGTAATCCATGATCCTGCTTACTAGTGAACATGATGTTCGTTTGTTTACAGAGATCCTGCTTATATATACTAATGATGAGTCTTGTTGAAACCTTACATATACAGTGAGGAGCTACTGTCAAAAACTTGAGCTACTGTAAAAAAATTAGTTAGGTACAGTGAGGAGCTAACTGTGTATGAAGGTAACAAGTGTTAAATCGGTGAAAGTAAAAAAGTGTAGTAGTGGTACTTGGTACCAATAATTCTCTGGGCAAAGCAAAAGAGCAAGAGGAGGGAGACATGGAATAAGTATTGACCTAAAATGTAAACTAAACCCAAAACAAGACTTTCTGCATTTAAACGAGTCCCAATGGACCTAATGCCAGCTTATTTGTTCTAGGACAGTATAGTTTTAC
>NC_053024.1:708715000-708834928 GCF_003073215.2 Triticum urartu | reverse complement strand
AGCGAAGTATTACTTTTCGGCGCTTCTTTTTCATGACTTCCAGCAGAGCCCATTCTTGTTGCTGACGGTTCAATAGAGAAGACCTTTTTTTTGCAGCTGAGAAACAATGTAGCTTGTAATATGTACGTACGAAACGAACCAAAAACATAGGTACTTTTTCTACAGACTTATACATGTAGCCAAGTTGAATTAGGATTCTTATTATGGCTACCTGCATGTTCAGCTGGCCCACAACCTCCATGTCTGGGTGTAGTCTACAACTAAGAGATAACTTTGCTTTATTCACATCATGTCGCAGGCTCAGCTGGCTAGAATGGCGTGACTTCCATCTCAGGGTTATCGAGGTCACGTGTTCGAATTCTTGCAACACGGTGCCTTTTCTTTTTATGTTTTCCTTGGATGTCCGCCTGGGTGGCCCATGGGAACAGGCTTGTTATTGGGCCGAGAATCCATTCGAGTGTACGCGTGGGCCAGTGCGCCGGTGAGTTTGAGGGACAAAATTTACGGAGGAAGAAGCAAATCCGTGGTCGATCATCGCTTTAGTCCCACCTCATGTATATGTTTTAAATTGAAACTAAAAGCGTAAATTCACTAAAAAAACGTATTGTGACGGTGAACCCACAGAGTCAATCCGTGCTTTATTATTAGGGATAGATTAGCAAACATGTCCGTGCGTTGCAACGGGAGAACAAAATATATCATATGCCTCAGTTCAATAGTACACAAAATCAAGTAAATCATCTTTTTCATGTTGTTAACCTGAGAAAAGTGGAATGCTTGATGGTTCTAGCATTAAATGTCGCACTAAGACTAACTATTGACTTATGTTTGACCTCATAGTGATGAAAATGTGGGCCATTATCAGCTAAAGACAACCCAAAAGCTTTAGTAAATCTTTGACTTATGTATATCGTTCCGCACACACCTGTGAAAGAAAGAAGGGTTAATTGGATAAATGACGCTCGAATTCTTGTGAGTCCGAAAAACACCACTACAATTTACAAACTTTGAAAATGGTCCAGAAGATCAATAGCGTCGTCAAGGATTTACAAATGGCCATGTTGTGGAGCATGTAAAGACCTCCTTTGTAGTTTTGAGGAGGTTGGTGTTAATTGGGTGCAATGGTCTGCAAATAGAGTCGTGCATGTGTTTGCTAGGGATGGCTACTTGAATAAAATTTGTAAGACTTCGTTCCGAGTTCCACCCGAGAGTTTGTGAGCTTAGTGGTGGCCTCGGACTGTAATATTCCTTGAATTAGCTACATGCAGTATGATATCCATTACCTAGGAGACAAAATCTGATGCTAGCAAGACTTTAGCTCGAAATTCTTCCATAAGATGGAAATTGGAGTAGTTTAGTGCAACATGGATGCAAGGGGGTTACAATACATAACCTATGTAATCCAGGGATATTTAAGGCTGCTCGGTGCTTAATATTTGATTCCAGTATGTGAATTACAGATCAGACTATACATGCACACTATTCTCTAGCTTGAAACAGATTAAGGGGACCACCTATAATGTAAAAGCAGCGTATCTCTCCTTTTCATTTACAAATATTGGGTTACATAAAAAAATTTGTTCTGTAAAGAAAACATATAATTATTCAACTATTGGTACTTAAAAGTTGTCAAGGTACATGAATATGTCCTCGCAAAAAAAGGTAGATGAATATGTTGCCATTACGCCAAGGTTCTTTCTTTCCGCATTTATAGAGCTCTTGGTGCACATATATTTTTGAGGAGTGCAAAAAGAAAATCATGAGTGTCAGGCCCAAGTAATATCATCTGATTGGTATCTTCGCGATATTAATATATTCCCTTTCTCAAAAAAAGTAATATCATCTGCCAATCCATTGTACTAACATTTAGTAAAAAAATGATGTCACTTAATAATTAGCATATCCGACTCACTGGAATACCTGCACTTGAACTTCAATTAACACGTGGTTACGAAAGTCGCAACGTGATAAAGAACCACATCAGTTGCCTCTCTCATCTTACACATGAAAACCAGGCTCCGTTTGCTCCCTGATGCAATGCCGCGGGAACCAATCTGCAAGTACAAAGCTAGCTTGTGCAACCAAATCAATCCACCTGCAATGCGCCAATAGCACGCGCAAAGTACATCATGCCGGAATCAATCTATGGTCAAGTATACCTGCATGCCTTGTATATGGTGAATCCATCAGCTAGCTCCTCTGCACTTGCATATCTTGCCGCGTAAGGTCAGTTCGGAAAGTAGTCCAGTTAACCTCCAGAGGTGTGTGATCGCTATGAAAAAAACTCCATATGTCTCATCGGCGAGGTCAGGCTGTGCCAACAACACTCAAACTATAAGTATCCTGCACCTCGGCAACAGCGGCGCGCTCGGCAGCGGCTCCCTGGAAGACCCGCGTGTTGCATCCGAGCACCTCGTTGAGTGGGTAGCCCGTGAAGGAGGCAAGGAGGTCATGCAACGGACGGCGGTGACGTGGTCGGATGTGGACAGCTCCACGGGCAGCAGGGGCGGAGACAGGGGGGGCGAGCAGGGGCTAGACCCCCCCCAACCGATCGCACCCCCAACTAATTTCAGCGAGCGGTGTGGTACTATTGCTGTGCTAATGGCCGGGGGTAATAATAATTAAGCCGCTAATTAGCCCAACCTTGATCAACAACGTACAGAACTAAAAAGCCCAGCCCATGTAACATCGTGGCTTTGCCCTGCCATCGATCAGAATCATCAGATCGACCGGTGTACCTGCGTCTGATCAGGTCGACCGTGTATCTGCCTCTCGCTGCTATATGGGAGTCTAGGTCTAGTGCACTTCCCGTGGCCGCTTGCCGCCGTCCAGAGTCACATACAAGAGCACCGCGGGAGGACAAGAGATTGGAGACCTGCTGTGAGTATCTATATATACTATCTTCAACCTGGCCACTTTAGTAGTCCTGCAACAACGGCCTCTTATTACCGTCGCCGGCTTTCTGCACGCAGTTGGCGCCGTGAAGTGAACTCTCTGGCTAGATCGTTCCTTAAGGTATATACATTACAGCTAATCTACTCTTTGATGCACCAATTTTAAATCACTTAATTCATAAGAATAGTTAATTACAACATGTACTGAGAGAGATAAGATCTAATTTTTCCTGTTGCTTCCATTTAGCTATACAATATTGTCTAGTTTAACCTTGAGAGGAATTAAGAATGGTACAGATTATTACTCTCTTCATTGAGCGACACTTAATATGGGTCTGAGGGGTTACTCTTATGATCTTATAGATAAATGTGTGCATGGCTAAATTTAAACAAACAGTATGACAACATTTGTTGTTGCGACTTGTATAACTTACATGTAATGTTATTCGAAAATGAATGTTGCTATGCGAGTGTGAGACTTGATCCTTGCTTCTTCGCCCCCCTTATATTCAAATCCTGGCTCCGCCCCTGGCCATTACACCTCACACAAATGGAAAGAAAATACAATCCTACTCTCGCGGCATCAAAGAACCCAAATGCTTCACCCCTGCGATAATCCAGAGTCTCGCCTCCGCTTTAATAGCCTCGACCAACACGCATGGTAGCCTACATACATGGTGGAACACCCTTGCGTTTCTCTCTTTCCACACTTCCCAAGTAACAAGCATGATGAGTGATGAAATCGCCTTCCTTCGATGTCCACGCCTAAGGACCACTGCCGACCACCACTCTTTGACCGTGGGGATCCCGTTCCAGGCCGCCACATCCAGTTCAGGGGCATCCACCCAAACTCTGATTGCTTCAGCATTGTAATTGTTGCAGGTTTATGTCAGATAGATTACATTGGATTTTACTGCAGATTTACACTGTAATTTGAATGCTTTTGCACTGTAATTGCTGTAGGTTTATGTCAGATAGATTACAGTGGATTTTCCTGCAGATTTACACTGTAATTTGTATGCTTCGGCACTGTAATTGCTGTAGGTTTATGTCAGGTAGATTACAGTGGATTTTCTTGCAGATTTACACTGTAATTTGAATGCTTCGGCACTGTAATTGCTGTAGGTTTATGTCAGATAGATTAAAGTGGATTTTACTACAGACTTACACTGTACTATGAGTTCTTCCTATGACATTCTCAGTAGATCCTCTTCAGTTACTGTCCTTATCATGCTCCTCATTCGACATATTTGAAAAGAGGAATGTCAGTGTTAGCTTAATTATGAGCAACAAACCATTTAGAAATAGATGGAAAGTTTGGGTAATTAAAATGTTGCTCTGCCTGCATTTACATTGTAAATTGTAGTACACTATCTCTGAAGTTTCACTGTAATTTTGTTGTGTTTTTATAGCATATGCTCGCATACTTTCAACTTAAACTCCTATGTATGTAGTATGTATTTTTTGGACTCCAGTAACTGTAGTTTCTTTGCTATTTTACTCTGTACTTCTTGGTGATTTACACTGTACGTCTTGGGTATTTACAGTGTAAGTTCATCAGTCTTTACAGCGTAACTCCCTGGGTTAATGTATAATGTATTTTTTCAGAGGATTTACACTGAAATTGTTGGGTACTTACAGTGCAAGTTCATTAGTTTTCACAAGTGTAAATACCTGATAATAACAATGCAATTCTAGGGGATTTACAGTGTAATTTGTGGGTGTTTACAGTGTAACTTCATGAGCAATACAATTATAAATCGATGTGAACTTGCAGTGGCATTTCCTTTGTATTTTACAGTGTACATCCACTGTATGTTTTTTCAGGATTGTAGTGTAATTTCCATACCTTTCCCATTGTAGTTTTGGGCATTAGACATCAAAATTTCTGAAATTCCAGAGCTTTACAATTGCTAGCGATCACACATTCCAGAGTCTCCTGTTGTCTTTGGAATTTTTTTTGTAACTAGTTTCTCTGATGGTTCTTTTTATAGTTGTTTTTCTCATGTAATAGGTCAAGTGCGGTGAAGGGGATGAAGAATGGGTGAAGCTGGTGAAGGGGGTCAAGAATTGGTGAATGACAGGTGTTTGGTGTGTTTTGTGATCCCTCCTTTTCTGTTTTTGTGGAACCGGGTTGCGGTCCAGGTTTAGTTGAATTGGGTTTATTCCTGACCCGTTTTATTTTTGAAATATAACTACATACAGTGCAGGGGGGGGTGGGGTTTGGACATACAAGTGGCAGCTGCTTATTAGTTAGGAAATTTGAATGTTTTCCAATTGTAAATCAGTCAAATGCTTATACTGTCAACCATGAAGATGAAAGGAATGCTCATATGCGGAATGGGTTACGTATCACAAGAGGATGGGGCATGCTTTCCAGCGCCTCCTGATGCATGCATCTTTTTATAGTAGTCCTCCATCTAATCCAGATTAATTGACGCTGGTTTAATACAAACTTGAACTAAATTTGTACTACTAAACAAGTGTCAATTAATAAGGATCAGAGGTAGTATGTGATCAAAATTAACTCAAAAAGTAGTATCAAGAGGATACAAAAGCATGATGAATAGCACATGGCCAGCATAGTCAAATTAACAGTCCGGCAAACTAAAAAGAAGACATTGTACCAACAGTAAAGTCCTATGTGACCGAAATTATACCTATGTCGTGGGAGGTGGTGGTTTGATCCGGAGATCATGTTGCCAAAATTTTCAGCAGCATACACACTGCATTGAACAATGGTTGGTACTCCATTCGGTGTAATGTAGACCACATACGCTAGTGCATAAAAGCTTAGCTATGGCGTGGCAAAATTGGCCTTACTGATGTTGGGTGCCAACACCACCAATATGGCGCCAGTGATAAAATTTACTGGTGGCGTTTGTGCACACGTCAGCAGTATTTGTGTGCTAATGGCGTGCCACATGGCCAACCCCAGCAGTAAATATATGTTACCACTGACATGCCTTGTTGGCGCCACGCCACCAATTAAATTTTTTGCATATAGAAAAAAGCGTAAAATGCATCATAAGTCCTAAAACTATAGGAGGTGTCAGTTTAGTCCTATAACTTCAAAACCGCACTTTTAGGTCTTAAAACTATTGGAGGTGTGTAAGTTTAGTTCTATAACTTTAAAAGTGCAGTTTTAGGTCCTAAAGCTATTGGAGGTATGTCAATTTAGTCCTATAACATAGAAATTGCAGGTCACCAGTGGCATAATGGCTTGAGCTCCAGTGAGGGGAGTAGACCGGTCATCTCAACCTCATCCCACAGTAGCAGAACGACACGTCGCACAACGTCCAATTTCTACCCACATGTGGCTACTGCTGGGCCTGCGTTACTCCTCTTCATCGTCCGGCAGCAACGATAACTCCCCACCCTTGGCCATGCTCGTGCCCAAACAACAACCTCTAGGACCAGCTCTGCGGCAAGGGTGTAGGGGCAATGATAGTGTCATGAGAGAAAGGTGGGATGGCGTCCTCCATCTCGATTGGCTCGGTGTTGCCCCGGCGGCCATGCCAAGGGAGAGGGATATCGTCCTCCATGCCGACAGACTCGGGATCTCCCCGGCGGCCGCGGCAAACCTCCCAGCAATGCTGCATTGAAGCTCATGGCCACGCAAGTAGTGGGTGTGCAGGTTGCAAACACACACAACAAACGTGGAAGCGTGTGGACCACTTTTGGGGAAGTAGACACATATAAATGGCTCATTTCAAAAAAATGCACCATCGATGCTGGCCATGCAAGCTTAGCACCTGAGATGAACAAACTAACATAGTTTTGGGACCTAAAATTGCAGTTTCAAAGTTATAGGACTAAATTGACACCCATCAGTAGCGCCTGTCTTGTACCAGTGCTAGAGCTATTGACTTTAGCAGTAGCGTTGGGCCTAAACACGGCTACTACTAAGCCCATCTTATCATCGTCCTCCGCGCCTGACCTCTCAGTCTCCCCTCCTCACTCTCCATCTCCACTCTCTCTCCCACTCTCATCGGCGGCCTGCCCCCACACTGCTCCGGCCGCCCTCCCCCGTCCCACACCCGCCCTCCCCACGCGCTGGCCCTCCCCCATGCGCCGCCACCCTCCCGCGCGCCTGCCCTCTCCATCCCCTTCTCGGCCCTGGGCTACCTACCGTGTGAGTACCTCCTTCTCCTCTCAATTCACCCAAAAGCTAGGTATCTCTGAATGTGTTGGATGAATTAGCAAATGCAATATGCTCAGATTTTTTACTAATTTTGTTCATATATATGCGTAGGTACTGCATCATATCGGAGATACTCCCACTTTTGTTTCGTACGTTATATGTAGTATTTATCATATAGGAGAGTATGTACACGTAGTATGTAGTATATAAGAATGTTTAGGTAGTATATGTACTACTTTCTGGTAGTATGTATTATATTTTGTTCATACTCCATTTTGCGTACAAATATGTACGTATTTCACAGATACAATAAAACTATGAGCTCACTTGCAATTTTTCCATATAACTCAACTTGGAGTATCTTAGGTATAGTATATGAATATACCAAAAATTTAATTCTGAGCGCGAGCTCAGCTGCTCCCGGAATCTCAGCCGCCCAGTCGCATTAGGATCAGCGCCCCTCTTTGTATTCGCGGCTGTAGTCACCACGTATTTCGTATGAAGTCTTCGTGGGCCTGGCAGCATTCATTGTGACGGTAGGCACCATCTCGCTGGCAGATCAGGCAGATCCTATTTGACGCCCGCAGGCGTCAAGCCTTCGCTGAAGCAAGTCCCACTTGGGCCGGCCCACGTACGGATTTGGTTCGCTGCTGTTTCCTTGTTTCTTGGGGGTTTTTTCTATGGTTTTTTTGCTTCCAGTTTTTCACTGTTTTTGGCCGGTTTTCGGTTGTTTTTTTCCCGATTTTTTCTTTTCTTTTTTATTTCTGTTTTTTCTTCCCTTTTGTGTTTCATTCACATTTTTTTGTTTTATTTTCTCCGATTTTTCGTATGGTTCTTTCTTCTCCCCTTTTTTGTTTATTTTTTCTTTTCCTTCTTTTGTTCCGTATTATACGAAAAGTTCATTGTATATTGAAACAATGTTCATTGTATATTTAAGAAAATGTTCACCGTATATTAACAACATGTTCAGGGTATCTTAAAAAAATGTTCATTACGTATTTCAAAATTGTTCAACATACATCATTAAAATGTTCAACGTGTAATTAAAATTGTTCAGCGAATATAAAAAAAAGTTCAATGTGTATTTATAAATTGTTCAGCATATATTACAAAATTGTTCAGAGCTTAGAAAGTTGTTCATGTTATTCAATTTTTGTGCATTTCTTACAAATTTGTTCCCTTTTAAAGGTTTTCTTTGAATTTGAAAATTTGTTCACATTTTCAAATAGTATTCGCATTTTTGAAAGAAACTTCGTTCACAGTTTTCCCTTGAATGTTAATTTGTTTTTTTTTTGAAAAAAGACGGATCTGCTACTGTATCTAGTACTTAAAACTTTAGCGCTACTTTTTACCATAGTGCCCTACCAGTCCGAGTGGTTACCACTGGTGCTCTTCAACAAGAGGTCGGGAGTTCGACTTCTCTCGGCACGTTTTGTTTTTCGTGAATTCTAGGTTCGACGCTGCCAATGGGCCGGCCCGTTTGCGTGAGCTTCAGCGAAGGCTCACGGCCTAGCTTTCTTCCTGAGCCATCACGATCCGTCAGAAAGAATCCTTCACGTCCACTAACTCAGACGGCCTTATCCATCTTTTCACTGGTGAATCCCTTCAGAAAACCCTAGATCACGCGCTCACCTATATCACCCAGCAAAACCCGCCGCCGCTGTCTTCTTGCTACAATTTCAGCCATGACTGGCAGTCCACAAACATTTTCTACCTCTCCTCATCCCTGCATGCAAGCCATGGCAGCACCTACGACATGCATCATACAGTTCCCTCAAAAAAAAAAAAGACATGCATCATACAGGCCTTTTGGCACGCACCCTCTTTGGGACTCGCATGAGTCGTACAACAGCATACAAAATTCAAATGCCAAGTAGAACAATTTTGTTATTGTTCTCCCAATGGATAAGGTCTGCCGAGTTACACTACAGCACGAAACAACACAGCAATACTAAGATTACGCACTGGAGGAACAGGCGTGGAGTGGCTCACAGAACACACGAGAAAATCCTCGAATCACAAACTACACGGCCATATTTAAATCTTTCTCACCTAGCAGCGCACAACTCGCCATTAGAGCTATCAGACCGGCCGACAGGTGCTCGAGCGCTTCAGCAATACCATCCCCCATCCAGGCCATCCTAGCAGCATCCATTGCCTGCCTACAAAGACTTATCAACAAATTGGTCCTTCTGATAATGCACGAGATGCCCAGGCAGAATGTCCTTCGCATCCTTTGTCCACCTCTTGTTTTGCTGGAATCTCCTCAATGTGAAGGACATCCATGACCTGCAAAGGATAATAATAAATATCTCAGCACATGTAATTTTCAGTTAAACCAAGCATGGCTGCCATGTATGCAACGCTACAAAAATAGCAGGCTCACCCTTAAGACATGTCAGCATAGCATCCCTGTATGCTGGAACCGACCACTACACACTAATTCAGATCCGCAGTCCTTGATTGTTACCTCATAAACAACTCAGACTCCACTTCTTACGGTTTGACGCATTGCTGTGCCTCGCTACATACTTCATCTTCTCAACCTCTATAACATTGTATGCAGAGCCTTAGATTAAGATCCGCCCACATTGCTCGAACATAGCACGCACTGTACATTTAGCTTGGGTGCCGCTCTATTGTGAGATTTGTTCTCCGCACGACACCTCTCTGCCATCACCAAAAGATACAAATTTTTATGCCAATGAAAACTGAAAATTAATTAGCAACGTAAACTCGTTGACTAACAGGCAGGCACTTACTATCATGGTTCTCTTCTCTTCATTGTTTCCTCCCTCTCACGGTTAAACTGGAGCCTCATATTTTGTCTAACAAAAAAGTGCATCGGGCTAACAGGTGACATGTAACTCTCGCTTCGTTGGATGCTCGTCATTTTAGCGCAGAACACACCCTTTAAGTACGGCTTAGCCCACTTAGTTCTGATTTCATATATCCGGGTCATGTATGGGTGCTTCCTCAGATTGTATTTATCCATTCATTCTTTATTTAAAGAAAAATCCTTCCAGTTCTAGATGCGCAAGTTAAACCAAACAGCGGATTAATACCTTTTAGTCCAGCCAGGTGCTTCAGGGTTGACTCTGTCAGTCGACTGTGCGGACCTGGTTGGAGATACATCCCTTCTCCGTCGCCCCTCTCCTCCAGCCCACGTAGGGCTGCAGGCACCATCATCTTATGTGTTTTGAAAATGATCTTCAAGAGGATGACTTTTCTGAACATTTCAAGTTTGACTCCACACCTCCAAGAAGGACTATACTGCGACGAACTCCGTCTCTTGAAGACTCTGAGTTCTCTTCCTCCGTGGAAACTGTGAATGCCAGAGTGATTGAGGATGAAGACGATGCCACTTCACCGCTCCCTACTTCTGCACGCATCGACACTGCCTCGAGTTCGTCTGCACCGCCGAACAACACCGACGACCTTCTACAACCTGGAAGGTCTCATCACTCATATCATGGTTCAAGGGACAGCCGTGGATGAGCCTGCAGATGACGCTGAATCTGATGAAGCGCCTGCACCGCCGAAGCCACAGAAACTGAAGAAGCCTAAAGCTTCAATGCCTGCCTCAGCACCAAAAATCTCACGGGCGAAGCCACTGGCTACCGCACCTCCTGAAGACAGTGTGCAGTCTGAAGATTTGTCACGCATCTCCAAGCCCTCGAGAGTCAAGATGCCTTTGCAACACGCCAGCCAAGAACTGACTGCTACTGCTATTCTGCGCAACGACGCCATTGATCTGTCCAGCGATGAAGATCTTGCAGATGACGCTCTTGAGCAACTGATCAAGAGCAAAGAAGAAGCAGAAATCTTCAATGATTTGCCTCTCTTTGACGTGGCAATTATCCACAACTTCATTGATGAGTGGTTTGACACGCCCAACCTCAGCTTTGAAGATCTGCAACTTCCAATTGGCCTCAGTGTCGCCTTCCATGGCGCCATTGCTTCAGAGCTAGCTCTAGCTCAGCGCATCGTTGAACTGAAGCAAAAGATTGACTTTGAGAAAGCTCAGTTCAAGAAGCACATGGCCAAGCTCAGCGTGCAAGAGGTCAAAATTTCAAGATCATGCTGCACGAGCTCAAAGAAGCCTTTCTCAAGAAGCGTGAAGAAGCTCAAGGTTCTTGTGAGCGCATGAAGAGCCTGGCTGACAAGTGTGTGCAACCCTACAATGAGGGTGAGAAGCACAAGGCCCTTGGTCGTCCTGGCATCGATCCCAGGATGGCTGCAAAGAAGAAGAAGAAGCCAGCTGTGGCCGAACCCGACGCACAAAGGCAGGAAGCACATCCCATTGTCTTCCCAGCCAACATGACTGGCTCGAAGCCAAAGGTCAGGTCAACCGCTTCAGAACTGAAGAAGACGAGGACTGCTGAGGCTGAAGCCAGAAAGAGGAAACATCCTGAAGCCTCTGATGCTGCTCCCTCCAAGAAGAAGCGCAAGACCAAGAAGGATCGGCTGCTCCCACAGAGCCCTTAGTTGTTGAACCTATCTCAATGGTTCGCCCTGCATCTACACACCAAGAGCGCCAACTGATTTTCCATGACCCCGCTTCCACAGAGGCTCATGCAGCTGAAGACATTCTAGCAGTTGATCCCACCGCTGCTGAAGACATTGGTCACCATGACAATGTTGAAGATGATGTAGTTCTTCCTCAGATCGAGCACCAACAGGTATCATCGCCTGTGCTTACGCACAGCGAACTCATCAGTATTGGTCGTCCTCTGATGCCAATTACCCAGGATGCATCATGGGCTGACCACCCACAACAACAAGTCACACCACCCCGGCAAGAAGAAGAAGATGAATTTGAGACCCAGCCAACTCCGTCTCTAGAGGCGTCGCCAGCGTTACGCAGGCTTCGCAAAGGACCAAGGTCTCAAGTCCCTCTTTTGAGCGTTCCAGAAGGAGAAGTGCCCCACCAATCTGTTGCATGTCAAGTGTTTCCAGTTGCCACTCCTACTGTGAATGTCTCCGAGTCTGAGGCTAAAGCTGCTGAAGACATTCCGGCTGCATCAGCCAATGACACACAAAAAGAAGAACGTGTCCCTACTCCCCCCCATTACTGAAGAAGCCGTTCTCGAGGAGAACGTGTCTGTGCCCGACCCTCCAGCTCATCAAGTGGAGGTTGAGAATCTTGAGGCTGCCACCACCAACATAAATGAAGCCAATGACGTAGTCATGGCTGAAGCAGATGTGGAGCCTGCACCAATAAATGTGCCAGAAGTCAGTGAAGCCAATGATGCTACTGCTCCTGTTCCTGCGCCTGCTGCTGGTCCTCAGTTTGACTATCACGTTGAGCATAGGCCTCAGGTACAGAAGCCAATGCCAAGGTTGCCCAGGTTTCCAGGTCCTGCATCAGCACCCGGATCCTTTAATGTCAACGGCTTCAAAGCAGACAACACCTTCTTCAATAGCGCCAAGAACCCCTACTCAAGGGAAAGAATATCTTCTGATCGGTTCTGGAGCTATCCGTAGCAAAGTTATTACTCATGCATTCTGTACAATTAAGGTCGCATTTTCCCTCATATGCGTCTTGACACTGAAGCCATAACTAGTCTGCCTTGCTTGGAAGAAGCTCTGGATTGCTTCAAAGAGTCTGGACTGTTGCCTTTCGTCACCGACCAAGAGCACTGGAACGAAGAGTTGCTGCTCCAATTCTATGCCACTCTTCACATTCGTGGCTACAACAGACATCTGAAGACTTGGGTCCTTGAGTGGATGACCGGTAATGTTCATCACGAAGCCAAAGCCTTTGCAATCATTGAGCTCACTGGTCTGTCCACTCCTGGAGATCTTTATGAACCTGGTTGTCAGCTTCACAGTGCAGCTATGGAGAGCATCTTTCAGAAGCCTGAACCGAACATGATTCAGATTCTTAGCATGATGAAGCCTTTGCCTCCAGATGCTGCATATCCTAAGGAGTTCTTTGTTGAAGACCTTGAGTATCTGCCATGCACTATCTATCACATTATCAGGCGAACTCTCTGGCCCATCAAAGGACATTCTCCACATGCAAAGCTGGAAGGTGCAATGAAGACTTTGGTCTTTTATATTCTTCACGGCAAATGCTTCAATGCACAAGACTTCTTCATCCGCCAACTTGCTGCATCAGGATCTGATGTTTTTGGCTTGAAGTTTTACGCTCCATGGATAATGCGGCTGATCAAACTACACTCAGCAGTCTCATATCAGCCATCTGCTCGCAATCATCGGATCTTTCTGCCTGACATTGATATGTCCGTTGAAGCCATCTATCCAGAGCCAGCCAACGAGCCTCTTAGTCTTCAGAATGCTGAGCATCAAAGTTTCTCTCAAAACATTGAAGGAGTTGAAGCAGTCACTCGTGTTTATCCTCTGGCTGGTACTACACGTGCACCTCATCGTGCCCTCACTGAAGCCATTGAAAGCACTATTTCCCAATGCCCCAAGAAGCGATCTCGTGTTCTCAATGACCGAGAGCTTCTGGTTGCCCTTCATCAGAAACAAGATAGGCATCATGACTGGCTGAAGCGCCAAATGCAAAGCCTCTTGGTGGATGTCAACCGCATTCGCAATCTTGCCACCAAGAATGCCTTTGTTGCCCATGAAACCTGTCGGCGTACATGGAAAGGGCTGATGCTTATGTGTTCTGAAGATGATCTTCAAGAGGATGGCTTCTCTGAACATTTCAAGTTTGACTCCACACCTCCAAGAAGGACTATACTGCGACGAACTCCGTCTCTTGAAGACTCTGAGTTCTCTTCCTCCACGGAAACTGTGAATGCCAGAGTGATCGAGGATGAAGACGATGCCACTTCACCGCTCCCTACTTCTGCACGCATCGACACTGCCTCGAGTTCGTCTGCACCGCCGAACAACACCGACGACCTTGCTGCTTCACCTACTCCTCATGGGAACGAGTAGACGCTCTATGTCTTCAAACCTTTTTGGTCCTTACTGACAAAAGGGGGAGAAGCATATGAGTTTGATAGTCTTCAAGCGGGTCCATATGGGCGGTTGCTTTATGTTTTGCCTAGTGTTTACAACTCTCGTTTTGATACATTTGGTTCTTTGAGTTGTAACACTTAAACTCGATGGTCGTCTGCTACTTATTTGCTATTCTGTGATGCGATGATAAATTCCGCATGTGCGATGATAAATTCCGCACTTAGATCATTTTGCAGACGTCCATTTTTCATTATGCATGTCATTATCTTCACATACTTTTCATGCATGATGAATTGTCATCATAAGTTGAAGAGGATCTCCACAAGTACAACCTGCCATGTGCATTTGCATTCCAAAAGCAAATTACTTATACGCACATCTTCAGGGGGAGCCCTTGCAACTTATGAAGACAATTCCCTATCCTTTACAATTTCACAGATTATATTCCCCGTTGAAAACTTCAACTAGTTTGTCATCAATCACCAAAAAGGGGGAGATTGTAAGTGCATCTAGTGCCACCCCTAGTTGGTTTTGGAGTATTGACGACAAACCTAGTTGAGGGACTAATGTGTTTGTGAGAATTGCAGGATAACACAGGTAGAAGTCCCTCATTGATTCGGTTTTCCTACCAGAGATGACCCCTAAAAATGTATGAAGACATTGATGTCAAAGGTGGTATGTGAAGACATTCACATTGAAGACTATGACAAGAGAAGACATCGCGTGAAGACTATGGAGCGCGAAGACTTAGCAGTTTCGTCGTTCTGTGTTTTTCTTTGTTGAGTCATAGGAACCACCGTACTGTTAAGTGGGGTCCAAGAGAACCAGTCAGAATGACTGAAGTGATGCTTAACCAAAATCCTATGTCTTCGAGTGAAGACTTTGATAGCAAATCTTGTCCAGAGTTGGATAAGTCAGCTTTGCTTGTAGCCCAAGTAAAGTTGTCGTGTGTGTTTGAAATCTGACCGTTGGAACACGTGTCAGTTCCTTAGTGACCCAGGGTCATTTCGGACAAATCAGGTCGGGTTGCCTAGTGGCTATAAATAGCCCACCCCTACAACCATAAACGGTTGGCTGCTCAGAGTTAGAGTACGGCTTTTGTCGTTTGAGAGCAACCCACCTCGAAGTCTTTGAGAGAGAATTCCTTGCGAGGATAAAGCCCTAACCACCTAGAGCCAAAGAGTGTTAGGCATCACTGAAGTCTTCCTGTCTGTGTTATCTGAAGACTTATTACACTTGAGGACTGTGAATCCTCCAGCCGGCTAGGCGTCGCGTTCTGAGCATCTGTAACGCCCTCGATGCGGCTATATCTCCCACGTGTCGAAGCACAACTTAGAGGCATAACCGCATTGAAAGCAATGTCGCAAGTGAGGTAATCTTCACACAACCCATGTAATACAATAGGGGAAAAAGATACATAGTTGGCTTACAATCGCCAGTTCAAACAATTACATGAATAAAGCATTACATCAACCAGATACACACAAGGTCCGACTACGGAACCAAAATAAAAGAAGAACCCCAAATGCGACAAAGGTCCCCGATCGACCCCAACTGGGCTCCACTACTGATCAACTAGAACGAAACATCACAAAGGACAAGATCTTCATAGAGCTCCTCCTGAGCTTGGTTGCGTCATCTGCACGGACTCATCGGCACCTGCAAGCTGGTTTTGGAAGTATCTGTGAGCCACGGGGACTCAGCAATCTCGCACCCTCGCGATCAAGACTATTTAAGCTTATGGGTAAGGTAAAGGTATGAGGTGGAGCTGCAGCAAGCGACTAGCATATATGGTGGCTAACATACGCAAATGAGAGCGAGAAGAGAAGGCAAAGCACGGTCGATAAAAGTATGATCAAGAAGTGATCCTAAAACAACCTACGTCAAGCATAACTCCAACAACCGTGTTCACTTCCCGGACTCCGCCGGAAAGAGACCATCACGGTTACACACGCGGTTGATTCATTTTAATTAAGGTTAAGTTTAGGTTTTCTACAACCGGACGTTAACAAATTCCCATCTGCCCATAACCGCGGGCACGGCTTTCGAAAGTTCAAATCCCTGCAGGGATGTCCCAACTTAGCCCATCACAAGCTCTCACGGTCAACGAAGGAATAGACCTCCTCCCAAGATATTCCGATCAGACTCGGTAACCCCGTACAACAAGACATCCTCGAAAATGGTAAAACAAATCCAACAAGACCGCCCGATGCGCCGACATCCTGATAGGAGCTGCACATATCTCGTTCTCAGGGCAACACCGGATGAACACTACGTACAGCTAAAACCAGTCCTCATGTTTCCCCGAGGTGGCGCCGCAAGTGGCTCTAGTTTGGATCAACACTTAGACAAGCACTGGCCCGGGGGGGTTAAAATAAAGATGACCCTCGGGATGTGCGACTCCCATGGGAAAAAGGCTAGGGGGCGAATGGTAAAACCAAGGTTGGGTCTTGCTGGAGGAGTTTTATTCAAAGCGAACTGTCAAGGGGTTCCCATTATAACCCAACCGCGTGAGGAACGCAAAATTCGGGAACATAACACCGATATGACGGAAACTAGGGCGGCAAGAGTGGAACAAAACACCAGGCATAAGGCCGAGCCTTCCACCCTTTACCAAGTATATAGATGCATTAATTAAATAAGGTATATTGTGATATCCCAACAAGTAAACATGGTGCAACAAGGAACAACATCTCCATGTTCCAACAAGGAACAAAACTTCAATCTTCACCTGCAACTAACAACGCTATAAGGGGGGCTGAGCAAAGCAGTAACATAGCCAAACAACGGTTTGCTAGGACAAGGTGGGTTAGAGGCTTGGTTCAACAATATGGGAGGCATGATAAGCAAGTGGTAGGTATCGCAGCATAGGCATAGTAAAAGAGCGAGCAACTAAGCCAGCAAAGATAGAAGTGATTTCGAGGGTATGGTCATCTTGCCTGAAATCCCGCAAGGAAGAAGAACGAGTCCATGAAGAAGGCAAGCGGAACGTAGACGAACGGTTCCTCACAAACACGACGTTATCGGAACCAACCCGAAGAAGCAACACCGGAAAGAAACAAACAACATAGTAAACAACCACCACATAGACATGGTATGATATGCGGGATGCGGTATGCGATGCATATGCATGATTGGACAAGGAATGCATGAACCTGGCCTCAACTTGGAAAACCAAGTGTGCCACTAGAAAGATGAGATGAAATCGCTTGAAAACGATATAAAGAACGCCGGAATCGGAGTTACGGTTTGGAAATGGCAAGCGATTCAAATATGACCGCGATCTGCAATTTATAGCAAGTAGTCATCTAAATGCAGCGAAATGAACATGCTACAGCACTCAAACATGACAACAAAATACATGGCAGGGATGCATTCAAGATGCTTAACAAAAGTCTAGCACTGAGTCTCGGCCAAAACATCCCTTAACAGATTCAAACAAGCATGGCAAAAATGCAAATGGCAAACAGATCTCAGACTTAGTGAAATTAACACTTGTCTGGAATTTCAGACCAAGTAGCTCTCTTCAGAGCAACAAAACAACATGCTACAGGATCTGAACATGACAAAGTAAAACATGGCATGGAGCTAATCAAATAGCTTAACAAAATTCCCTTAGTGACCTTGAGCCAAAAGGAATCAAAAAATATACTAACAAGCACACGAACATAGCAAAAACATAATCAGTTTTCAGACTTAGTGAAAACTGACACATTCTAAAATATAACTCAAGTAGGCATGTTTACGAGCTCGATGCACTCACTACGGTGCAAGTCATGGCAAAAAAAGCATACATCCATTAAGAAGGCACAAAATGCAAGCTAGACATGGCAAGAACAATAGCATAGCATGCACGGATCAACTACAACAACAACGGCAAAATCGCAAACAAGTTGACGATCTGCCCAGATTCACAAAGTAGCAAAAGTAGAGCTCGATTGACTTAAGCTAGGATGCTCCATAATTGCAAACAAAGGCATGGATGGATAGAGCACTACAATATTAACAAAACTCCTTTACTGATCATCCTCAAAAGAGGCACGGATCAC
Organism: Triticum urartu; assembly: GCF_003073215.2. Lineage (NCBI taxonomy): Eukaryota > Viridiplantae > Streptophyta > Magnoliopsida > Poales > Poaceae > Triticum > Triticum urartu. Next base: position 708,816,902 of record NC_053024.1, on the reverse strand, counting down.
TAGGAAACAACATGAACATATGATAACATGAGATAAACAGGACAAGGACTTAGTGGAAATTCTAAGTCCCTGAAAACAGAATTAGCAAGTGCACCACTTTGCAAGCTTGCAATAGGCACCACACACCTCACAAAAATACATGGGTTGCACCTCTGGAAAGATGACAAAACTCTTAACAAAACATATGTAGAGCATCAGGGCATATCATGCACACAATAATCATGGCAAAAATGACAAAATTCTAAGATGGAGTAGCAGATCTGACAATTAACTCAAGTAACCCTCTTATAACAGCATTTCGGACATCAAGATGAACTCAAATGAAAATGATGCAATGGAATGAAATGATGTGCTCTCTGAGACGAACATTTTGATATGCTATATGCATGAATCGGAGCTATGGATGCAAAGTTACGATGCGATGAATAGAGGCACATGGATCTGGGATTTTTGGGACTTAGTGAAATTTTACCTCCGCGAAAGTCAACGCGGGACGGAGGTATCCGGGACGAGGTGGATCCGGACGAGGGGAGGCGTTTGGATCGAGGACCGGTGGATCTGGTCCCGATCCAGATCGGATCTGGCCGAAGCTCTGGCGAGGCGGGCGGCGACTCCGGCGAGGCGCGGTGGAGATCCGGCGGCTCGGTGGCCGGGAGACGGAAAGGACGGCGGCGAGGCGAGCTAACCGCGGCGGGGTGGCGAAGCCGCGCCGGCGTGAAGGATGGTGGTGCCGGACGGCGGCCGTGGAGACGAGGTGGCGGTGACGGCGAGGCGGACCGTGGCGGCGCCGGCGAGGGAGAAGGGCGGCACGGTGGTTGGCAGGCGGCGGGGTGAGGTGCGGGCTCGGCGGCGTGGCGTCGACGAGAAGAGCGCGCGGCGGCGGGAAGAGGCGGGGCTGGCGCGGGCGCGTGAAGCTCGCCGGCGGCGTCGGGCGGCCGCGCTAGGGCGGTGGTGGTGAAGTCCGGCGAGCAGCGGTGCCGGTCGGCGTTGGAGAAGGCGACGGAGCAACGCGGGTCGGGCGGCGGCGAGATCCGGGCTCGCGCGGGCCCCGGATGGGCTCTGCGGGCCGCGGCGGCGGTGGGGCGGCGGCGTGACAGGTGGCGCGACGCGATTGGTGCGGACGGCGGCGGAGGTCGAAACGGACATGTCCGCCGGCGATGTTTTTGTCCGGCGCGCGAGGAGAGAGAAGGATCTAGGGTTTTATCCAAAATTTCGGAGGGGAAGGTGTTTATATAGGTAGAGGGAGCTAGGAGAGTCCAAATTGAGCACGGTTTGCGGCCACGCGATCGTGATCGAACGCTCTAGATGATGGAGCAGGCTTAGGTGGGTTTTGGGCTGAATTGGAAGGGTGTTGGGCTGCAACACACACGAGGCCTTTTCGGTCCCTCGGTTAACCGTTGGAGTATCAAACGAAGTCCAAATGGCACGAAACTTGACAGGCGGTATACCGGTAGTAAACCAAGGCCTCTTGGCAAGTCTCGGTCCAATCCGGAAATGTTTAATCCCCACACATGAAATGACCACCGGGGGAGAACGAAGCGCCGGAATGCAAAACGGACAACGGGGAAAATGCTCGGGTTCAAGAGATGAACACGTATGCAAATGAAATGCACATGATGACATGATATGCAATTCATGACCCACAAGCAATGAAAATGCAACAACAGCGAATAACTGGACGACACCTGGCACATCGGTCTCGGGGCGTTACAGCATCCAAGAGTCATTGTGGATCGCCGGTGAACGAAGTCTGTGAAGGTTTGGAAGTCTACCTTGAAGACTTACCAGAGTGATTGGGCGAGGACTGGGTGTCCTTAGCTCAAGGGGAATAAGGTGAAGACGAGGTCTTCTGAGTTGAATCTTAGCCTCCCTAACCAGACGTACAGTTGTCACAGCAACTGGAACTGGTCCAACAAATCATTGTCTTCAATGAGTCACTGGTTTCATCCTTCCCTTCCCTTTACTTACTGTTGGTCCTTGTGAAGTCATTATACGATTGCATCACCATTTGGCTTCACTGAGTGATTACTTGTTCTGATTGACTTCACAATATCTTCCTACCTGATCCTTACTGCCTAGCTGCTATTAGTCATCGTGCTTTCACTTCATTGAATACTTGACTATGGTTTGCCTAGTGTAGTCTACCTTCCGCTGCATGGTAATAGGTTTATTTCTATCGTTTGTCTTCGAAGCTTACATGTTTTGAAGACTTCAATAAAAATCGCCTATTCACCCCCCCTCTAGTCGATCACTAGCACTTTCAATTGGTATCAGAGCAAGGTACTCCCTTGTTCCGTGTGATTCGGTTTAACCACCTGGAGTTTTAGCTGTGTCGACTGCAGGGATAATTAAAGTCTCCACTGCGTGCCCCGTCTTCGATGGAACTGAATATCCCTACTGGAAGAAGAAGATGCGCATGCATCTTGAAGACATTGATGTCGACTTATGGTATGTCGTCAAGAATGGCGTTCCCAAGACTGGAGAAGGTGTCACTGTTTCTGATGTCAAGAAGTTCGTTCAATTGGACTCTACTGCAAAGAATATCATCTGTGGTCATCTGACCAAAGGGCAGTATGGCCGCGTGAGTGCTTTGGAAACATCTAAGCTAGTCTGGGACTGGCTCTCCAAGGTCAACGAAGGCATCTCAACCCAGAGAGATCAGAGAATCAGTGTCCTTCGCAACCTCTTCAACCGCTTCAAGAGAAATGACAATGAGAATGTCCAGTTCACATTTGATTGACTCACTGACATCACAAATGAGCTTCAAGCCCTCGGCGCTACTGAGATCACCAAGCATGAAGTCGTCAAGACACTCCTGAGATCACTTGACAGTTCGTTTGACACCCTAGCCCTGATGATTCAAGAACGTCCTGATTTCAAGACACTCGATCCGTCTGACATACTTGAGAGGCTCAACACACACGAGTTTCAGCTTTCTAAGAAAAGAGACATCTACGGTCCCAACTATGGGCGAACTCGTGCCTTGAAGGCAAAGGTTGTCTCCTCATCTGAAGAAGAATCTGACAGCAGTTCTGATGATCCTGAAGACATTGGAAAGGAGCTTGCTATGCTTGTGAAGAAGTTCCAAAAATTCACCAAGAAGAAAGGCTTCAGAAAGTCTTCATGATCAAGCTCAAGGAATGATGAAGCTTCTGCTCATGACTACAAGAAGAGAACATGTCACAAGTGCAAGAAACATGGCCACTACATCTCTGAGTGTCCACAGTGGGACAATGAGAACAACAAGAAGAAGAAGAGAAAGGAGTATGACTCTGATGACAAGAAGAAGAAGAAATACTCAAAGTCTTCTTCCAAGTCTTCCTCCAAGTCTTCATCACACAAGAAGAGCTCATCTGGCAAGGCACGTGCGTTTGTTGGCATGGAAATGGATTCCGAGGAGGAGTCCGCTTCTGAGGAGGCGGAGGTGGAGTCTGAGGAGGAGTCTGATTCTGGCGTTGCGAATCTGGCTACAACATACGTTGCCAAGTCCATCTTTAACACTGAAGACAATGACTTCATCACCGACACCGATGCAAATGACAAGGACTACTCCGCTCCTTCCTACTGCTTCATGGCATGCGGTGCCAAGGTAAACACACGCACTACTCACTATCAAACATCTAGTGACGATGACTCTGATTGTGGTTCCAAACCCAGCTACAAAACACTTGCTAAAATTGCAACTGAACAACAGAAAGCTATGGAACATATTCAAAAACTGTTAGACAAAAGCGATGATCTGTTAGACGCTGAAATGACTCGATCTCAGTCCTTAATTGAAGACATAAAAAATCTTCACGGTAAGTATGAGGAACTTGAAAGTTGTCATGAAACGCTCTCAACAACTCATGAAAGGCTTTCCTATGATTATCTTCAAAGGAAGCAAGATCTTGAGAAATTGAGAGAGGCTCATGAAGATCTTCAAGAGGAAAATGAGTCACTTCGCGCCGAACAGATCAGTTCAGCTCAGGAAGGATTTGAACCACCATGTCTTAAATGCATTGAGCGTGATAACGCTACTTATGTTGCTGAATGTTCTACTGCTGCTACTATTGCAATATCTTCAACTGTTGATGTGGTAACTAACCCCTCTGCCGAGGATACCACTGCTATTGCTGATGAGAATGCTAGGTTGAAGACACTGCTTGAAACAGGGATGTACAAAAGTCTCAAAGGGCATCAGACACTATGTGATGTCCTCAAAAGGCAGATCCTGAACCGAAACCCTAGGAAAGAGGGTGTTGGGTTCGAAAGGAAAATGAATGATGATGGCTCTTACTGGAAACCTGAGCAGTACCCCAAAACCACATGGGTTGCTGCAAAGGAACCTTCAGCGGATCCATCCACCCTATCTGGCTTCACTTGTGCTAATCCCATTGTTATTGATGAATCCTTTGATGCAAACTATAAACTGTTTAAGAATCAGAATGGTGAAGTGTTTGCCAGGTATATTGGTACTAACTGCAGGAATGGACCGCCTATGAAGAAGATCTGGGTGCCGAAAAGGTGTTTGGAGAATCTTCCTGTGAATGTCATCATGACACCACAGGTGAAGAAGACAAACCCCAGACCACAGGCTTCATACGGTCCAAAGGCTTCATACAGACAGAGGACTCACCTGAGTCGCACTAACGCAAATGTTTTGCAGGGAAACCATACTCAGGCCTATGAATATGAGCGCGTTTCATCAAACCGCCATGTTCATAAGACCAAGAACTATTCTGCTTATTCTTATGAGTTCTATTGTCCACCTGCAAGACTTTTTGCTAGGGCTCCAAAGCCAAAGTTCTCAGATGCTGCACTTAGACTCATTGCTTCGAAGCCACCCTTGAAGATGTGGGTGGCTAAGAAAGCTTAACTCTCTTTTGCAGGGAAAGGTCTCCAGCCGAAAACCAAAATCGTCTGACACTATTGCTGGGGACCTTAAACATCTTGTAGGGCGCAAGATCAAATGCCCAAATGGTCTTATTATGTACTTTGTTCCTGAGTCGCTTGCTACTTGCCCTATCAATCCTAATCTCGATCTAAGCTTTAATAATCCACTGGTTCGTCAAATGTTTTTGCTTCACAATTCTCTTCGTGAAGCCTATCCCCTAACTGCACTATAGGGTACAACACCAGCTGCTTCAGAGTGGATTATTGATAGTGGGTGTACAAATCACATGACTGGCAAGTGAAGCCTTCTCATGGACTCAACTTTACCTCCATCTGACAAAAGTCACATCACATTTGCTGACACTGGTAAAAGCAAGGTATTGGGTCTAGGTAGAGTTGCAATCTCAAAGGATCAACACATGGATAAAGTCATGCTTGTTGAATCCCTTGGCTTCAACTTAATGTCTGTCTCAATGCTTTGCGATTTAAACATGATTGTGATGTTTGGAAAATATCGTTGCCTTGTTCTAATGGAATCTGACAAGTCTCTAGTGTTTGAAGGGTGTCGGAAAGATGATTTGTATGTGGTAGATTTCTCAGTAGGACCACAACTTGCAGTATGTCTTCTAGCAAAAGCTTCTGAATGCTGGCTCTGGCATCGGAGGCTAGGGCATGCTGGCATGAGGAACCTCCACACCCTTGCAAGGAAGAAGCATGTCATAGGCATCGAGGGCGTCAAGTTCAAGAAGGATCACTTATGCGGTGCCTGTGAAGCAGGAAAGATGACGAGGGCCAAGCATCCCTCAAAGACAATCATGACAACGACTCAACCCTTCGAACTGCTCCACATGGATCTTTTCGGCCCCACTCATTACTCAACTCTTACTACTACTGCTTATCTCTATGGCTTTGTCATTGTTGATGATTATTCAAGATATACTTGGGTGCATATAATCCTCTACAAGACTGAAGTGCAGGATGTCTTCAGACGCTTCGCCAATCGAGCAATGAACAACTATGGCGCCAAGATAAAGCACATCAGAAGTGACAATGGCACTGAATTCAAGAACACCGGCCTAGATACATATCTTGATACCTTAGGCATCACACATGAATTCTCAGCTCCGTACACGCCATAGCAGAATGGCATCGTCGAACGCAAGAATAGAACACTTATTGAGATGGCCCGGACGATGCTTGATGAATACAAGACTCCAAGAAAATTCTGGCCAGAAGCCATTGATACTGCATGTCATATCATCAACCGTGTTTATCTTCACAAGCTTCTGAACAAGACATCCTATGAGCTTCTTACTGGCAAGAAGCCAAATGTCAGTTACTTCAGAGTATTTGGCGCCAGGTGCTGGATCAAGGATCCACATCACACTTCAAAATTTGCACCAAAAGCACATGAGGGTTTTATGCTTGGATATGGAAAGGATTCGCACTCCTACAGAGTCTTCAACCTTTTTCACTATAAAGTGGTTGAAATAGTGGATGTACGGTTTGATGAGACGAACGACTCACAAAGAGAGCACCTGCCAAATGTGCTAGATGAAGTTCCGTCCAGTGAATCAATCAAACTTATGGGAACTGGAGAAATCATACCGTCTGAAGCTCAGCCTAAAGAGGAACTTATCATCTCCGCACTTGATCAACCTGAAGACAATGCTCAGCCTGAAGACAATCCCTCTAACAATGATAATGATCAGCAAGAGCAAAATCTTCGTCCTGTACATCCTCGTGTTGCAAATGAAGTACAGATTGAGAGAATAATTGATAGCATCAATGCACCAAGTCCACTCACTCGTTCAAGGGCAACACGGCTAGCAAATTTATGTGGGAACTTCGCATTCATCTCAATATCTGAACCCAAGAAAGTTGAAGAAGCCTTCATGGAACCTGAATGGATTCAAGCTATGCAGGAAGAGCTTCAACAGTTTGAGCTGAATAATGTATGGGAACTGGTTAAGCGTCCTGATCCTCGCAAGCACAATATAATAGGCACCAAATGGATATATCGCAACAAGCAAGATGAGCATGGTCAAGTTGTTAGAAACAAAGCTCGTCTCGTTGCTCAAGGGTACACTCAAGTTGAAGGGATTGACTTCGATGAAACATTTGCTCCTGTGGCTAGACTTGAAGCCATACGCATACTGCTGGCCTATGCGAATCATCATAACATACTTCTATATCAAATGGATGTGAAGAGCGCTTTTCTCAATGGCAAGATTGAAGAAGAAGTGTATGTTGCACAACCGCCTGGCTTTGAAGATCCAAAACATCCTGACATGGTGTACAAGCTCAACAAGGCACTGTATGGCCTCAAACAAGCCCCTCGGGCTTGGTATGACACACTCAAAGACTTCCTGAAGAGCAAAGGCTTCAAATCTGGTTCCCTCGACCCCACTCTCTTCACGAAGACATATGATGGTGAACTGTTTGTGTGCCAAATATATGTGGATGACATTATCTTCGGCTGCACCAATCAGAAATACAGTGAAGAGTTTGGATATATGATGCAAGAGCAATATCAGATATCCATGATGGGTGAGCTGAAGTTCTTCCTTAGTCTTCAAATACGTCAGCAACGCAACAGCATCTTCATATCTCAAGAGAAGTACCTCAAAGATTGCCTGAAGAAATTTGGTATGCAAGACTGCAAATGCTTCACGACGCCAATGCCAGCCAAACATCATCTGGGTCCCGACGACAATGGTAAAGAGTTCGATCAAAAGACTTCTTACAGCATCATATAAATTCTCCCGAAGCCAGTTCCTGTTTGTCCAGCAAGCGAAAGCCTTTGAAACCTTTGAACGTGTTGAAGCCATTCAGTTTGAAGTTCATGGCTGCAGAGAAATCAGTAAGGAAGGGTGGCAGACAGCGTCCTGGGGGAACGTCAAGAGATTTGCCCGATGACCTCTCAGAGCTTTACAAGACAGATCCTGAAGAGGATTACAATCAGCGCAAGACCCAAATCTAATGGATTCGAAGATATTGGGCTGAACAATGGTTCAAGTACAGGTTTGTGACACAGGAATATGCTGAGAAAAACGCCATCAAGCGACCATGGGGAGACATCCTATACAAAAATCTTCAACCCAGGTCCAGAGATGAAGCCATTGAACAAGACTTCTATCCTTGCATGGTCCGTGGACCACAGCCTGCGGATGCACACCCATCGTCATTGCTATGGTGTCGTGATGACAATCTGTTCAAACGCAACTTCCAATTTGCCAAGAATTCGTCTAAGCAAAACAAGAAGTCATTGGGACTAGACTTCAACCCTGGCCCTTCTGCTCCCCGTGCCGATGGCACCCACGAAGCTGAACCCAATCTTGTTGGGCCCTTCTACAACCTTGAAGGTCTCATCACTCATATCATGGTTCAAGGGACAGCCGTGGATGAGCCTGCAGATGACGCTGAATCTGATGAAGCGCCTGCACCGCCGAAGCCACAGAAACTGAAGAAGCCTAAAGCTTCAATGCCTGCCTCAGCACCAAAAATCTCACGGGCGAAGCCACTGGCTACCGCACCTCCTGAAGACAGTGTGCAGTCTGAAGATTTGTCACGCATCTCCAAGCCCTCGAGAGTCAAGATGCCTTTGCAACACGCCAGCCAAGAACTGACTGCTACTGCTATTCTGCGCAACGACGCCATTGATCTGTCCAGCGATGAAGATCTTGCAGATGACGCTCTTGAGCAACTGATCAAGAGCAAAGAAGAAGCAGAAATCTTCAATGATTTGCCTCTCTTTGACGTGGCAATTATCCACAACTTCATTGATGAGTGGTTTGACACGCCCAACCTCAGCTTTGAAGATCTGCAACTTCCAATTGGCCTCAGTGTCGCCTTCCATGGCGCCATTGCTTCAGAGCTAGCTCTAGCTCAGCGCATCGTTGAACTGAAGCAAAAGATTGACTTTGAGAAAGCTCAGTTCAAGAAGCACATGGCCAAGCTCAGCGTGCAAGAGGTCAAAATTTCAAGATCATGCTGCACGAGCTCAAAGAAGCCTTTCTCAAGAAGCGTGAAGAAGCTCAAGGTTCTTGTGAGCGCATGAAGAGCCTGGCTGACAAGTGTGTGCAACCCTACAATGAGGGTGAGAAGCACAAGGCCCTTGGTCGTCCTGGCATCGATCCCAGGATGGCTGCAAAGAAGAAGAAGAAGCCAGCTGTGGCCGAACCCGACGCACAAAGGCAGGAAGCACATCCCATTGTCTTCCCAGCCAACATGACTGGCTCGAAGCCAAAGGTCAGGTCAACCGCTTCAGAACTGAAGAAGACGAGGACTGCTGAGGCTGAAGCCAGAAAGAGGAAACATCCTGAAGCCTCTGATGCTGCTCCCTCCAAGAAGAAGCGCAAGACCAAGAAGGATCGGCTGCTCCCACAGAGCCCTTAGTTGTTGAACCTATCTCAATGGTTCGCCCTGCATCTACACACCAAGAGCGCCAACTGATTTTCCATGACCCCGCTTCCACAGAGGCTCATGCAGCTGAAGACATTCTAGCAGTTGATCCCACCGCTGCTGAAGACATTGGTCACCATGACAATGTTGAAGATGATGTAGTTCTTCCTCAGATCGAGCACCAACAGGTATCATCGCCTGTGCTTACGCACAGCGAACTCATCAGTATTGGTCGTCCTCTGATGCCAATTACCCAGGATGCATCATGGGCTGACCACCCACAACAACAAGTCACACCACCCCGGCAAGAAGAAGAAGATGAATTTGAGACCCAGCCAACTCCGTCTCTAGAGGCGTCGCCAGCGTTACGCAGGCTTCGCAAAGGACCAAGGTCTCAAGTCCCTCTTTTGAGCGTTCCAGAAGGAGAAGTGCCCCACCAATCTGTTGCATGTCAAGTGTTTCCAGTTGCCACTCCTACTGTGAATGTCTCCGAGTCTGAGGCTAAAGCTGCTGAAGACATTCCGGCTGCATCAGCCAATGACACACAAAAAGAAGAACGTGTCCCTACTCCCCCCCATTACTGAAGAAGCCGTTCTCGAGGAGAACGTGTCTGTGCCCGACCCTCCAGCTCATCAAGTGGAGGTTGAGAATCTTGAGGCTGCCACCACCAACATAAATGAAGCCAATGACGTAGTCATGGCTGAAGCAGATGTGGAGCCTGCACCAATAAATGTGCCAGAAGTCAGTGAAGCCAATGATGCTACTGCTCCTGTTCCTGCGCCTGCTGCTGGTCCTCAGTTTGACTATCACGTTGAGCATAGGCCTCAGGTACAGAAGCCAATGCCAAGGTTGCCCAGGTTTCCAGGTCCTGCATCAGCACCCGGATCCTTTAATGTCAACGGCTTCAAAGCAGACAACACCTTCTTCAATAGCGCCAAGAACCCCTACTCAAGGGAAAGAATATCTTCTGATCGGTTCTGGAGCTATCCGTAGCAAAGTTATTACTCATGCATTCTGTACAATTAAGGTCGCATTTTCCCTCATATGCGTCTTGACACTGAAGCCATAACTAGTCTGCCTTGCTTGGAAGAAGCTCTGGATTGCTTCAAAGAGTCTGGACTGTTGCCTTTCGTCACCGACCAAGAGCACTGGAACGAAGAGTTGCTGCTCCAATTCTATGCCGCTCTTCACATTCGTGGCTACAACAGACATCTGAAGACTTGGGTCCTTGAGTGGATGACCGGTAATGTTCATCACGAAGCCAAAGCCTTTGCAATCATTGAGCTCACTGGTCTGTCCACTCCTGGAGATCTTTATGAACCTGGTTGTCAGCTTCACAGTGCAGCTATGGAGAGCATCTTTCAGAAGCCTGAACCGAACATGATTCAGATTCTTAGCATGATGAAGCCTTTGCCTCCAGATGCTGCATATCCTAAGGAGTTCTTTGTTGAAGACCTTGAGTATCTGCCATGCACTATCTATCACATTATCAGGCGAACTCTCTGGCCCATCAAAGGACATTCTCCACATGCAAAGCTGGAAGGTGCAATGAAGACTTTGGTCTTTTATATTCTTCACGGCAAATGCTTCAATGCACAAGACTTCTTCATCCGCCAACTTGCTGCATCAGGATCTGATGTTTTTGGCTTGAAGTTTTACGCTCCATGGATAATGCGGCTGATCAAACTACACTCAGCAGTCTCATATCAGCCATCTGCTCGCAATCATCGGATCTTTCTGCCTGACATTGATATGTCCGTTGAAGCCATCTATCCAGAGCCAGCCAACGAGCCTCTTAGTCTTCAGAATGCTGAGCATCAAAGTTTCTCTCAAAACATTGAAGGAGTTGAAGCAGTCACTCGTGTTTATCCTCTGGCTGGTACTACACGTGCACCTCATCGTGCCCTCACTGAAGCCATTGAAAGCACTATTTCCCAATGCCCCAAGAAGCGATCTCGTGTTCTCAATGACCGAGAGCTTCTGGTTGCCCTTCATCAGAAACAAGATAGGCATCATGACTGGCTGAAGCGCCAAATGCAAAGCCTCTTGGTGGATGTCAACCGCATTCGCAATCTTGCCACCAAGAATGCCTTTGTTGCCCATGAAACCTGTCGGCGTACATGGAAAGGGCTGATGCTTATGTGTTCTGAAGATGATCTTCAAGAGGATGGCTTCTCTGAACATTTCAAGTTTGACTCCACACCTCCAAGAAGGACTATACTGCGACGAACTCCGTCTCTTGAAGACTCTGAGTTCTCTTCCTCCACGGAAACTGTGAATGCCAGAGTGATCGAGGATGAAGACGATGCCACTTCACCGCTCCCTACTTCTGCACGCATCGACACTGCCTCGAGTTCGTCTGCACCGCCGAACAACACCGACGACCTTGCTGCTTCACCTACTCCTCATGGGAACGAGTAGACGCTCTATGTCTTCAAACCTTTTTGGTCCTTACTGACAAAAGGGGGAGAAGCATATGAGTTTGATAGTCTTCAAGCGGGTCCATATGGGCGGTTGCTTTATGTTTTGCCTAGTGTTTACAACTCTCGTTTTGATACATTTGGTTCTTTGAGTTGTAACACTTAAACTCGATGGTCGTCTGCTACTTATTTGCTATTCTGTGATGCGATGATAAATTCCGCATGTGCGATGATAAATTCCGCACTTAGATCATTTTGCAGACGTCCATTTTTCATTATGCATGTCATTATCTTCACATACTTTTCATGCATGATGAATTGTCATCATAAGTTGAAGAGGATCTCCACAAGTACAACCTGCCATGTGCATTTGCATTCCAAAAGCAAATTACTTATACGCACATCTTCAGGGGGAGCCCTTGCAACTTATGAAGACAATTCCCTATCCTTTACAATTTCACAGATTATATTCCCCGTTGAAAACTTCAACTAGTTTGTCATCAATCACCAAAAAGGGGGAGATTGTAAGTGCATCTAGTGCCACCCCTAGTTGGTTTTGGAGTATTGACGACAAACCTAGTTGAGGGACTAATGTGTTTGTGAGAATTGCAGGATAACACAGGTAGAAGTCCCTCATTGATTCGGTTTTCCTACCAGAGATGACCCCTAAAAATGTATGAAGACATTGATGTCAAAGGTGGTATGTGAAGACATTCACATTGAAGACTATGACAAGGAGAAGACATCGCGTGAAGACTATGGAGCGCGAAGACTTAGCAGTTTCGTCGTTCTGTGTTTTTCTTTGTTGAGTCATAGGAACCACCGTACTGTTAAGTGGGGTCCAAGAGAACCAGTCAGAATGACTGAAGTGATGCTTAACCAAAATCCTATGTCTTCGAGTGAAGACTTCGATAGCAAATCTTGTCCAGAGTTGGATAAGTCAGCTTTGCTTGTAGCCCAAGTAAAGTTGTCGTGTGTGTTTGAAATCTGACCGTTGGAACACGTGTCAGTTCCTTAGTGACCCAGGGTCATTTCGGACAAATCAGGTCGGGTTGCCTAGTGGCTATAAATAGCCCACCCCTACAACCATAAACGGTTGGCTGCTCACAGTTAGAGTACGGCTTTTGTCGTTTGAGAGCAACCCACCTCGAAGTCTTTGAGAGAGAATTCTTTGCGAGGATAAAGCCCTAACCACCCAGAGCCAAAGAGTGTTAGGCATCACTGAAGTCTTCCTGTATGTGTGATCTGAAGACTTATTACACTTGAGGACTGTGAATCCTCCAGCCGGTTAGGCGTCGCGTTCTGAGCATCCAAGAGTCATTATGGATCGCCGGTGAACGAAGTCTGTGAAGGTTTGGAAGTCTACCTTGAAGACTTACCAGAGTGATTGGGCGAGGACTGGGTGTCCTTAGCTCAAGGGGAATAAGGTGAAGATGAGGTCTTCTGAGTTGAATCTCAGCCTCCCTAACCAGACGAACAGTTGTCACAGCAACTGGAACTGGTCCAACAAATCATTGTCTTCAACGAGTCACTGGTTTCATCCTTCCCTTCCCTTTACTTACTGTTGGTCCTTGTGAAGTCATTGTACAATTGCATCGCTATTTGGCTTCACTGAGTTTACTTGTTCTGATTGGCTTCACAATATCTTCCTACCCGATCCTTACTGCCTAGCTGCTATTAGTCATCGTGCTTTCACTTCATTGAATACTTGACTATGGTTTGCCTAGTGTAGTCCACCTTCCGCTGCATGGTAATAGGTTTATTTCTATCGTTTATCTTCGAAGCTTACATGTTTTGAAGACTTTCATAAAAATCGCCTATTCACCCCCCTCTAGTCGATCACTAGCACTTTCAATAGTTTGAGAAGTAACATATTTAAGGTGGTAAACACCCTGTTCGCTTAGCAGTATGGGACTAAACTTAATTAGTTGCGGGAGGGATGATACTTAGCAGCAACGAGTGTTGGAGAAATCGTTGCTACTAAATTCGTTGGCAGTAGCGCATCCATGTAAAGGGCGCTACTACTATACCTAGTCTGGAGGCAACGCCCTAGCAATTATAGTAGTAGCGCTCTTTCCACCTAGAGCGCTACTGCTATGGAGCTATTAGTAGCGCGGTCTCCTGCAGTGCGCTACTGCTAAGTAGCAGTAGCGTTTGTTTTTAAACCACGCTGTTGGTAAAATTCTATGTATAAGGTTTTTCCTAGTAGTGGTGGTATATTCTCTTTTAAAACTATCTGTTGCATTTCGTGTTTATGACAAATTATGCCCATCAAGTTGACATAGATATTTTTATCTAGGAGGTATGTGAACCGGAAATTCCAACCAACCCTATTTTCGAGAGGTTAAATTTAGTTGAAAGAGAAAACGAGTATTTGAAAGAAAAATTGAAAAGAATTGAGGGGGAGAAGATGGAATTGGAGTTGCATGTTGCCGATGTCGTTGATGATCACAAGATCAAGATGGAGAAAATGCGGTTGAAGATTAGAAAGATTAGAAAATATGCCATTGATAGTGAGGCTTGGTATCATTATGCTGTTGGATCAATTGTTACCTTAGTTGCGATCTTGATCGCATTTGTTGTTGCATTTAAATGCTTTAGCTAGAGAGTTATTTGTATGTTGCATTTAAGTGTTGTATGAACTTTATGTATGGACTTTTATTAATTTGGTCTATTCGGTGGTGTGTAATCAAGATGAGCCGGCAATGGATGTACGATGACCGATGCTCTCCCCAGTTCGTTGATGGCATGTATACTTTTCTGATTGCGGCTCAGGAAAACAAGCGGGCGGATGGTTTTATGCCCTGTCCATGTGCTGGCTGTAAGAATGATCACAATTACTCTAACTCAAGAACCATTAACGTCCACCTGTTTGAGTCCGGTTTCATGCCCCACTATAATATTTGGATCAAGCACGGAGAAAGAGGGGTTATGATGGAAGACAATGAAGAAGAAGAGAACGACGATAGCTATCCTGGCCATGGGTTCCCTGAATACGATGATACAACAATGGGGGAAGAAGCTAAGCCGGCAATGCGAGAAGAAGCTGAGCCAGCAATGCGGGAAGAAGCTGAAGAAGAGGCATCAGATGAGCCCGCTGATGATCTAGCTCGGGCCATTGCCGATGCAAAGAGAAACTGCGCACGTGAAAATGAGAAGAAGAAGTTGCAGCGCATGTTAGAGGATCACAAGAAATTGTTGTACTTGAATTGCGAAGCTGACAAGAAAAAGCTGGGCACCACACTAGAATTGCTGCAATGGAAGGCAGAGAATGGTGTATTTGACAAGGGATTTGGAAAGTTGCTGGTAATGATAAAGAATATTCTTCCAAAGGACAACGAATTGCCCGAGAGTACGTACGAAGCAAAGAAGGCTGTCTGCCCTCTAGGGTTAGAGGTGCAGAAGATACATGCATGCCCTAATGACTGCATCCTCTACCGTGGTGAGTACGAGGATTTGAACGCATGCCCGGTATGCGGTGCATTGCACTATAAGATCAGCCGCGATGACCCTAGTGATGTCGAGGGCGAGCGCCCCGGGAAGAAGATTCCTGCCAAGGTGATGTGGTATGCTCCTATAATACCACGGTTGAAACGTTTGTTCCGAAACAAAGAGCATGCCAAGGTGATGCGATGGCGCGGAGAAGACCGTAAGAAAGACGAAATGTTGAGAGTACCCGCTGACGGGTCGCAGTGGAGAAAAATCGAGAGAAAGTACATGGAGGAGTTTGAAGGTGACCCAAGGAATGTATGGTTGGTCTAAGCGCAGATGGCATTAATCCTTTTGGGGAGCAGAGCAGCAACCATAGCACCTGGCCTGTGACTCTATGTTTGTATAACCTTCCTCCTTGGTTGTGCATGAAGCGGAAGTTCATTATGATGCCAGTTCTCATCCAAGGCCCTAAGCAATCCAACAACGACATTGATGTGTACCTAAGGCCATTAGTTGAAGAACTATTACAGTTGTGGAATGGAAAAGGTGTACGTGCGTGGGATGAGCACAAACAGGAAGAATTTGACCTAAAGGCGTTGCTATTCGTGACCATCAATGATTGGCCTGCTCTCAGTAACCTTTCAGGACAGACAAACAAGGGATACCGTGGATGCACGCACTGTTTGGATGATACCGACATTATATATTTGGATAGTTGTAGGAAGAATATGTACCTGGGACATCATCGATTTCTTCCAAGCAGGCATCCCGTAAGAAAGAAAGGCAAGCATTTCAAAGGTGAGGCAGATCATCGGACGAAGCCTCGCCACCGTACTGGTGCTGTTGTACATGATATGGTCAAGGATTTGAAGGTAATATTTGGAAAGGGTCCTGGCGGACAACCTGTTCCGAAGGACACTTACGGACGCGCACCCATGTGGAAGAAGAAATCTATATTTTGGGACCTGCCCTATTGGAAAGACCTAGAGGTCCGCTCCGCAATCGACGTGATGCACGTGACGAAGAATCTTTGCGTGACCCTGCTTGGCTTCTTAGGCGTGTATGGGAAGACAAAAGATACACTGGAGGCACGGGAGGACCAGCAACGTATGCATGGAAAATACGGCATACATCAGGGTCATGCCAGCTACACTCTTACCAAGGAAGAGAAGGAAATCTTCTTTGAAAGCCTGCTCAGTATGAAGGTACCATCTGGCTTCTCGTCGAATATAAAGGGAATAATAAATATGTCAGAGAAAAAGTTCCAGAACCTAAAGTCTCATGACTGCCACGTGATTATGACGCAACTGCTTCCGGTTGCATTGAGGGGGCTTCTACCGGAAAACTTTTGATTAGCCATTGTGAAGCTATGTGCATTCCTCAATGCAATCTCTCAGAAGGTAATCAATCCAGAAATCATACCAAGGTTACAAAATGATTTGGTGCAATGTCCTGTCAGTTTCGAGTTGATGTTCCCACCATCCTTCTTCAACATCATGACGCATGTCCTAGTTCACCTATGCGAAGAGATTAATGTTTTGGGTCCTGTATTTCTACACAATATGTTCCCCTTTGAGAGGTTCATGGGAGTCTTGAAGAAATATGTTCATAACCGAGCTAGGCCAGAAGGAAGCATCTCAAAGGGCCATGAAAATGAGGAGTTCATTGAGTTTTGTATTGACTTTATTCCTGACCTTAAGCCGATTGGTGTTCCTGAATCGCGGCATAAGGGCAGACTGGATGGAAAAGGCACGCTAGGAGGGGATCAAATAATATGTTGTTGGGGAACGTAGTAATTTCAAAAAAATTCCTACGCACACGCAAGATCATGGTGATGCATAGCAATGAGAGGGGAGAGTGTCATCTACGTACCCTCGTAGACCGTAAGCGGAAGCATTATGACAACGCGGTTGATGTAGTCGTACGTCTTCACGATCGGCCGATCCTAGCACCGAAGGTACGACACCTCCGCGGACTGCACACATTCAGCTTGGCGACGTCCCGTGAACTCACGATCCAGTAGAGCTTCGATGGAGAGCTCCGTCAGCACGACGGCGTGATGACGGTGATGATGAAGTTACCGACGCAGGGCTTCGCCTAAGCACCGCTACGATATGACCGAGGTGGATTATGGTGGAGGGGGGCACCGCACACGGCTAAGAGATCAATGATCAACTTGTGTGTCTATGGGGTGCCCCCTCCCCCGTATATAAAGGAGTGGGGGAGGGGGAGGGCCGGCCCTCTACTATGGCGCGCCCTGGGGAGTCCTACTCCCACCGGGAGTGGGATTCCTCCCCCTTCCAAGTAGTAGGAGTAGGAGAGAAGGAAGGGGAAGAGAGAAGAAAAGGAAGGAGGTGGCGCCGCCCCTCCCCCTAGTCCAATTCGGACTAGGCCTTGGGGGGTGTGCGGCCTGCCTCTCTCTCTCTCTCTCTCCCCTAAAGCCTAATAAGGCCCATATACTCCCCGACGAATTCCCGTAACTCTCCGGTACTCCGATAAATACCCGAACCACTCAGAACCTTTCCGATGTCCGAATATAGCCTTCCAATGTATCGATCTTTACGTCTCGAACATTTCGAGACTCCTCGTCATGTCCCTCATCTCATCCGGGACTTCGAACAACCTTCGGTACATCAAATCACATAAACTCATAATACAAATCATCATCGAACGTTAAGCGTGCGGACCCTACGGGTTCGAGAACTATGTAGACATGACCGAGACACGTCTCCGGTCAATAACCAATAGCGGAACCTGGATGCTCGTATTGGCTCCCACATATTCTACGAAGATCTTTATCGGTCAAACCGCATAACAACATACATTGTTCCCTTTGTCATCGGTATGTTACTTACCCGAGATTCGATCGTCGGTATCTCAATACCTAGTTCAATCTCGTTACCAGCAAGTCTCTTTACTCGTTCCGTAATGCATCATCATGTAACTAACTCATTAGTCACATTGCTTGCAAGGCTTATAGTGATGTGCATTACCGAGAGGGCCCATAGATACCTCTCCGACAATCGGAGTGACAAATCCTAATCTCGATCTATGCCAACTCAACAAACACAATCGGAGACACCTGTAGAGCACCTTTAGAACTCCGGTATTCGGGAATTGCATAATCTCATTGTCATAGGAACATGTATAAGTCATGAAGAAAGCAATAGCAACATACTAAACGATCAAGTGCTAAGCTAACGAAATGGGTCAAGTCAATCACAT
Source organism: Triticum urartu (assembly GCF_003073215.2). Classification (NCBI taxonomy): domain Eukaryota; kingdom Viridiplantae; phylum Streptophyta; class Magnoliopsida; order Poales; family Poaceae; genus Triticum; species Triticum urartu. The sequence goes on along the minus strand of NC_053024.1, from coordinate 708,798,546 downwards.
CATTCTCTAGTGATGTGATCCCATTAATCAAATGACAACTCATGTCTATGGCTAGGAAACTTAACCATCTTTGATTCAACGAGCTAGTCAAGTAGAGGCATACTAGTGACACTCTGTTTGTCTATGTATTCACACATGTACTAAGTTTTCGGCTAATACAATTCTAGCATGAATAATAAAAATCTATCATGATATAAGGAAATATAAATAACAACTTTATTATTGCCTCTAGGGCATATTTCCTTCAGTCTCCCACTTGCACTAGAGTCAATAATCTAGTTCACATCGCCATGTTTAACACCAATAGTTCACATCACCATGTGATTAACACCCATAGTTCACATCATCATGTGACCAACATCCAAAGGGTTTACTAGAGTCAATAATCTAGTTCAGATCGCTATGTGATTTAACACCCAAAGAGTACTTAAGGTGTGATCATGTTTTGCTTGTGAGAGAAGTTTAGTGAACGGGTCTGCTACATTCAGAGCCGTATGTATTTTGAAAATATTCTATGTCTACAATACTCTGCATGGAGCTACTCTAGCTAATTGCTCCCACTTTCAATATGTATCCAGATCGAGACTTAGAGTCATCCAGATCGGTGTCAAAGCTTGCATCGACGTAACTCTTTACGACGAACTCTTTATCACCTCCATAACCGAGAAATTCCTTAGTCCTCTAAGGATAATTTTGACCAATGTCCAATGATCTACTCCTAGATCACTATTGTACTCCCTTGCCAAACTCAGGGCAGGATATACAATAGGTCTGGTACATAGCATGACATAGTTTCTAGAACCTATGGCTGAGGCATAGGGAATGACTTTCATTCTCTCTCTATCTTCTGCCGTGGTCGGGCTTTGAGTCTTACTCAACTTCATACCTAGCAACACAGGCAAGAACTCCATCTTTGACTGTTCCATTTTGAACTACTTCAAAATCTTGTCAAGGTATGTACTTCATTGAAAAAACTTATCAAGCGTCTTGATCTATCTCCATCAATCTTGATGCTCAATATGTAAGCAACTTCACTGAGGACTTTCTTTGAAAAACTCCTTTCAAACACTCCTTTATGCTTTCCAGAAAATACTACATCATTTCTGATCAACAATATGTCATACATATACTTATCAGAAAGGCTGTAGTGCTCCCACTCACTTTCTTGTAAATACAGGCTTCACCGCAAGTCTGTATAAAACTATATGCTTTGATCAACTCATCAAAGCACATATTCCAACTCCGAGATGCTTGCACCAATCCATAGATGGATCGCTGGAGCTTTTCACACTTTGTTAGCATCTTTAGGATTGAAAAAACCTTCTGGTTGCATCATATACAACTCTTCTGTAAGAAATCCATTAAGGAATGCAGGTTTAACATCTATTTGCCAAATTTCATAAAATGCGGCAATTGCTAACATGATTCGGACAGACTTTTAAGCATCGATACAAGTGAGAAAATCTCATTGTCGTCAACATCTTGAACTTGTCGAAGACATTTTGCGACAAGTAGAGATTTGTAGATAGTAACACTACTATCAGCATCCATCTTCCTCTTGAAGATCCATTTTATTCTCTATGGCTTACCGATCATCGGGCAAGTCAACCAAAGTCCATACTTTGTTCTCATACATGGATCCTATCTCAGATTTCATGGCTTCAAGCCATTTTACAGAATCTGGGCTCATCATCGCTTCCTCATAGTTCGTAAGTTCATCATGGTCTAGTAACATGACTTCCAGTACAGGATTACCGTACCACTCTGGTGCGAATCGTGTTTTGGTTGATCTACGAAGTTCTGTAGTAACTTGATCCAACGTTTCATGATCATCATCATTAATTTCCTCACTAATTGGTGTAGGGATCACAGGAACTGATTTCTGTGATGAACTACTTTCCAATCAGGGAGCAGGTATAGTTACCTCATCAACTTCTACTTTCCTCCCACTCACTTCTTTCGAGAGAAACACCTTCTCTAGAAAGGATCCATTCTTAGCAACAAAGATCTTGCATTCGGATCTGTGATAGAAGGTGTACCCAACATTTTCTTTTGGGTATCTTATGAAGACGTACTTCTCCAATTTGGGTTGGAGCTTATCAGGCTGAAACTTTTTCACAAAAGCAACACAACCCCAAACTTTAAGAAACGACAACTTTGGTTTCTAGCCAAACCATAGTTCATCCGGTGTCGTCTCAACGGATTTAGATGGTGTCCTATTTAACGTGAATGTAGCTATCTCTAATGCATAACCCCAAAATGATATTGGTAAATCGGTAAGAGACATCATAGATCGCACCATATCAAATAAAGTGCGGTTACGGCGTTCGGACACACCGTTACGCTGTGGTGTTCCAGGTGGCATGAGTTTGTGAAACTATTCCACATTGTTTTAATTGAAGACCAAACTCGTAACTCAAATATTCGTCTCCGCGATCAGATTGTAGAAACTTTATTTTCTTGCTACGATGATTCTCCACTTCACTCTGAAATTCTTTAAACTTTTCAAATGTTTCAGACTTGTGTTTCCATTAAGTAGATATACCCATATCTGCTCAAATCATCTGTGAAGGTCAGAAAATAATGATACCTGTCGCGAGCCTCAACACTCATTGGACCGCATACATCAGTATGTATTATTTTCAGTAAGTCAGTAGCTTGCTCCATTGTTTCGGAGAACGGTGTCTTAGTCATCTTGCCCATGAGGCATGGTTCGCAAGTATCATATGATTCATAATCAAGTGATTCCAAAAGCCCATCAGCGTGGAGCTTCTTCATGCGCTTTACACCAATATGACCTAAACAACAGTGCCACAAATATGTTGCACTATCATTATTAACTTTGCATCTTTTGGCTTCAATATTATGAATATGTGTATCACTACGATCGAGATCCAACAAACTATTTTCATTGGGTGTATGACCATCGAAGGTTTTATTCATGTAAACAGAACAACAATTATTCTATGACTTTAAATGAATAAACATATTGCAATAAACATGATCAAATCATATTCATGCTCAACGCAAACACCAAATAACATTTATTTAGGTTCAACACTAATCCCGAAAGTATAGTGAATGTGCGATGATGATCATATCAATCTTGGAACCACTTCCAACACACATCGTCACTTTACCCTTAAGTAGTCTCTGTTCATTCTGCATCTCCCGTTTCGAGTTACTACTCTTAGCAACTGAACCAGTATCAAATACCAAAGGGTTCAACACTAGTAAAGTACACATCAATAACATGTATATCAAATATAACTTTGTTCACTTTGCCATCCTTCTTATCCGCCAAGTATCTAGGGCAGTTCCACTTCCAGTGACTATTTCCATTGCAGTAGAAGCACTCAGGCTCAGGCTTAGGTCCAGACTTGGGCTTATTCACTTGAGCAGCAACTTGCTTGCCGTTCTTCTTGAACTTCCCCTTCTATCCTTTGCCCTTTTCTTGAAACTAGTGGTCTTGTTAACCATCAACACTTGATGCTCTTTCTTTATTTCTACCTTCGCCGATTTCAGCATCGCGAAGAACTCAGGAATTACTTTGGTCATCCCTTGCATATTATAGTTCATCACGAAGTTCTAGTAACTTGGTGATGGTGACTAGAGAACTTTGTCAATTACTATCTTATTTGGAAGATTAAGTCCCACTTGATTCAAGAAATTGTAGTACCTAGACAATCTGAGCACATGCTCACTGGTTGAGCTATTCTCCTCCATCTTATAGGCAAAGTACTATTAGAGGTCTCATACCTCTCGACACGGGCATGAGTATGAAATACCAATTTCAACTCTTGGAACATCTTATATGCTTCGTGGCGTTCAAAACAATTTTTTGAAGTCATGGTTCTAAGCCGTAAAGCATGGTGCACTAAACTATCAAGTAGTCATCATAACGAGCTTTGTCAAACGTTCATAACGTCTGCATGTGCTCCTGCAATAGGTATGTCACCTAGAGGTGCATCAAGGACATAATTCTTTTGTGCAGCAACGAGGATAATCCTCAGATCATGGACCAAGTCCGCATCGTTGCTACTATCATCTTTCAGCATATCTTTTCTCTAGGAACATATCAAAAATAAACGGGGAGCTACATCGCGAGCTATTGATCTACAACATAGATATGCTAATACTTCTAGGACTAAGTTCATGATAAATTAAAGTTCAATTAATCATATTACTTAAGAACTTCCACTTAGATAGACATCCCTCGAGTCATCTAAATGATCACGTGATCCAAATCAACTAAACCATGTCCGATCATCACGTGAGATGGAGTAGTTTTCAATGGTGAACATCACTATATTGATCATATCTACTATATGATTCACGTTCAACCTTTTGGTTTCCAGTGTTCCAAGGCCATATCTGCATATGCTAGGCTTGTCAAGTTTAACCCGAGTATTCTGCGTGTGCAAAACTGGTTTGCACCCATTGTATGTGAACGTAGAGCTTATCACACCCGATCATCACGTGGTGTCTCGGCACGGCGAACTTTGGCAACGGTGCATACTCAGGGAGAACACTTGTACCTTGAAACTTTTAGTAAGGGATCATCTTATAAAGCTACCGTCAAACTAAGCAAAATAAGATGTATAAAAGATAAACATCACATGCAATTAAAATATGTGACATGATATGACCATCATCATCTTGTGCTTTTGATCTCCATCTCCAAATTACTGTCATGATCTCTGTTGTTACCGGCATGACACCATGATCTCCATAATCTTGATCTTTTATCAATGTGTCGTCACATGGTCGTCTCACTAGCTATTGCTTTTGCAACTATTGCTATCGCATAGCGACAAAGTAAAGCAATTACATGGCACTTGCATCTTATGCAATAAAGAGACAACCATAAGGCTCTAGCCAGTAGCCTATAACTTTAACAAAAACATGATCATCTCATACAATAGTTTATATCTCATCATGTCTTGACCATATCACATCACAACATGGCCTGCAAAAACAAGTTAGACATCCTCTACTTTGTTGTTGTAAGTTTTACGTGGCTGCTACGGGCTGAGCAAGAACCGTTCTTACCTACGCATCAAAACCACAACGATTTTTTGTCAAGTATGTGATGTTTTAACCTTCAACAAGGACCGGGCGTAGCCACACTTGATTCAACTAAAGTTGGAGAAACTGACACCCGCCAGCCACCTGTGTGCGAAGCACGTCGGTAGAACCAGTCTCGCGTAAGCATACGCGTAATGTCGGTCCGGGCCGCTTCATCCAACAATACCGCCGAATCAAAGTATGATATGCTGGTAAGCAGTATGACTATTATCGCCCACAACTCTTTGCGTTCTACTCATGCATATAATATCTACGCATAAACCTGGCTCGGATGCCACTGATGGGGAACGTAGTAATTTCAAAAAAATTCCTACGCACACGCAAGATCATGGTGATGCATAGCAACGAGAGGGAAGAGTGTCGTCTACATACCCTCGTACACCATAAGCGGAAGCGTTATGACAACGCGGTTGATGTAGTCGTACGTCTTCATGATCGACCGATCCTAACATTGAAGGTATGGCACGTCCACGGACTGCACATGTTCAGCTCGGCGATGTCCCGCGAACTCACGATCCAGTAGAGCTTTGAGGGAGAGCTTCGTCAGCACGACGACGTGATGACGGTGATGATGAAGTTAGCGACGCAAGGCTTCGCCTAAGCACTGCTACGATATGACCGAGGTGGATTATGGTGGAGGGGGGCACCGCACACGGCTAAGAGATCAATGATCAACTTGTGTGTCTATGGGGTGCCCCCTCCCCCGTATATAAAGGAGTGGAGGAGGGGGAGGGCCGGCCCTCTATTATGGCGCGCCCTGGGGAGTACTACTCCCATCGGGAGTAGGATTCCTCCCCCTTCCAAGTAGTAGGAGTAGGAGAGAAGGAAAGGGAAGAGAGAAGAGAAGGAAGGAGGGGGCGCCGCCCCTCCCCCTAGTCCAATTCGGACTAGGCCTTGGGGGGGGCGGGCGGCCTGCCTCTCTCTCTCTCTCTCTCCCCCCTAAAGCCCAATAAGGTCCGTATACTCCCCGGCAAATTCCCGTAACTCTCCGGTACTCCGATAAATACCCGAACCACTCAGAACCTTTCCAATGTCCGAATATATCCTTCCAATATATCAATCTTTATGTATAGAACATTTCGAGACTCCTTGTCATGTCCCTGATCTCATCCAGGACTCCGAACAACCTTCGGTACATCAAATCACATAAACTCATAATACAAATCGTCATTGAACGTTAAGCGTGCGGACCCTACGGGTTCGAGAACTATGTAGACATGACCGAGACATGTCTCCGGTCAATAACCAATAGCGGAACCTGGATGCTCATATTGGCTCCCACATATTCTACGAAGATCTTTATCGGTCAAACTGCATAACAACATACATTGTTCCCTTTGTCATCGGTATGTTACTTGCCCGAGATTCGATCGTCGGTATCTCAATACCTAGTTCAATCTCGTTACCAACAAGTCTCTTTACTCGTTCCGTAATGCATCATCCCGTAACTAACTCATTAGTCACATTGCTTGCAAGGCTTATAGTGATGTGCATTACCGAGAGGGCCCGGAGATACCTCTCCGACAATCGGAGTGACAAATCCTAATCTCGATCTATGCCAACTCAACAAACACCATCGGAGACACCTGTAGATAGTCCTGGCCATCTCAGGCCTGGCCCTGTCGGCCCACCCAGGCCCGGCCCTAAAATCAAGGGCCTAGGACCGATGGGCTTACTCATGGGCCGGGCTTGGGCCTGAGTTTTGAGCCCACCAGCAGGGCTTGGACGAGCTTGGGCTTGGCATATTGGCATTTTAAGCAAGAGGCCCGGCCCAAGGCCCTAAGCCCTAAGGGCTTATCAGGGCTTTTTACCAGATGGACTGGGCTTGGGCTTGAAAAGTAGGCCCGATGATAGGGCCTGGGATTGCCTGGGCCTTAGTTTTCTGCTATGGGCTTTTTTAGGCCCGGCCCATGCCCAGCCCGGCCCATGGCTAGATATACCTGTAGAGCACCTTTATAATCACCCAGTTATGTTGTGACGTTTGGTAGCACACAAAGTGTTCCTTCGGTATTCAGGAGTTGCATAATCTCATAGTCATAGGAACATGTATAAGTCATGAAGAAAGCAATAGCAACATACTAAATGATCAAGTGCTAAGCTAACGGAATGGGTCAAGTCAATCACATCATTCTCTAATGATGTGATCCCATTAATCAAATGACAACTCATGTCTATGGCTAGGAAACTTAACCATCTTTGATTCAACGAGCTAGTCAAGTAGACGCATACTAGTGACACTCTGTTTGTCTATGTATACACACATGTACTAAGTTTCCGGTTAATAAAATTCTAGCATGAATAATAAACATTTATCATGATACAAGGAAATATAAATAACAACTTTATTATTGCCCCTAGGGCATATTTCCTTCATATGTATGGACGGGCATTCTCTCACTGAAGCACACTACACTGTTCTACAGAATTCCGCCTTGGTGGCTCCGTATATGGAGGAACACAAGAATTTTCTAAGCTCCAAACACCCAGAGCAGTCTCACGACTGGATTACACGTGAACAAACGGGGACTTTCGCCGGTTGGTTGCAGACACATGCCATGCATGACGGCGATATTGAAGATGACATGTACTTGTTGTCCCAGTTACCATCTTCGAATATAATGACTTTCAAAGGGTACGAGATAAATGGGAATACATTTTACACGACCGCCCAAGATAAGAAGAGCACAACCAAAACAGTGGTGTCCGCTTTGATGCAACAACCAAGACAGGAAAGGAAACATATTATGGTTACATAGAGGACATATGGGAACTTGACTATGGATGTGGTTTGAAGGTCCCTTTGTTTTGGTGCAAATGGGTCAATATGACACGAGGTGGGGTAATGGAAGACCCGCAGTACGGAATGACAACAGTGGATCTCAACAATCTTGCGTATGCAGACGAACCATTCGTCCTAGCCAATGATGTGGCGTAGGTTTTCTATGTGAAAGACATGTCTACCAGGCCGAGAAAAAGAAAAGATAAGGAAGCGAATGCATCATACGATGAGCCAAAGCGCCACATAGTTCTTTCAGGGAAAGGAAACATCGTGGGAGTTGATGACAAGACAGACATGTCAGAAGATTATGAAAAGTTTGATGAAATTGCTCCATTCACAGTGAATATTGACCTGAGCATCCAGTTAAATGATGAAGATTGTACATGGTTACGGCGCAAAGGGACACACACGAAGAAAAAGTTTCACACCCAAAGATCCCACTCTGGGATGTGATAGGCTTCATCGTCATCACTTTCTTCTCTAGTGACTTTCCGGACTTATATATCTAGAAAGTGTCGCTTCGAACAAAACAGAGGGTATCTTTGTAATAGTTAGGGTACTTATGTGTTTTGGCATTTGAAACGCGAAGAAATTTTATGTGCAAACAAATTCTTTCATGCATTTACGGCAAAAACTGGATGCACTTCATCAACAAAGTTTGTCAAATAATTCAAATTTGAACTATTCAAATTTGAAAACTACTGGCACTAACAGAAAGTTTGTAATTTTTTGTACCTAAAGAAAAAATATTCAGAAATAAATAAATGAAAATAAATAAAGCAGAAAAGAAAAAAACTAATTTTTTTGAGACAAAAACTAAATAAAAGCCCACCTACTGGGCCACAGCGGCCTGCATACGACTAGAAACCCAACCTGTAGTTGGGCCAGGATGCAGGCCCGCAAGGCCCAATAGGCCCACAGGGCAGAGCGGCAGAGTTAGGCCCAAAAGCCTGCTATAGAGAGGAGTTCAACAGAGCTGCCGTGCCGGGGCTTTTAAACAGGTGCGGGCGCCCCTCGGCTAGCGAGGTGGGACTAAACTTGCCCGCACCGAACCTGCGCCAGCGCACACCTTTAGTATCGGGTGGTGGCTCCAACCGGTACTAAGGGGGGGGGGTCTTTAGTACCGGTTGTAGCCACCACCCAATACTAAAGGGGGTGCGCTTCCCGCCACTTCGCCTGGCCAAAACAGCCCTTTAGTACCGGTTGGTGGCTCCAACCGGTACTAGGGGGGGTTCTATATAAGAAACACTTCAAAAAAATTCAGTTTCTCATCTCTCCCTCTGCTTCTTCTCCTCTACCCCGTCGCCGCCGCCCCTCGTCGCCGCCCCCGTCCCCGTCGCCGCCCGTCGCCGTTGCCGTCGCCGTCCGTTGCCGCCCGTCGCCGTTGCCGTCGCCGTCCGTTGCCGTCCCCGTCGCTGTCCGTCTTCCCCGTCGCCGTCCCCGTCGCCGGCCCGTCCCCGTCGCCGTGCCGGCCTGTCGCCGTCCCCTATGCCTCGTCGTCCCCTCATCTCGCCATCGCCGTCGCCGTCACCTCGACCTCGCCCGCGCTGTGAGCCCCCTCTCCGGCTCCTCTCCTCCCTCCAATCAAAGCCGCCGCACCGCCGGCGCCGTAGGTGCACACACGCACGCACGCGCGCGCACACACACACACACGCACACACACGATTCTATTTTTAGTTTTTAGTTTTTAGTTTTTTTTTCTATTTTTTCTGTTTTTTATACAAATGTTTTAGATGAATTAATTAATTAGATTAGAGTAATGTCAAATAGTATATAGAAATGTTAGAAATTTTAGAAATGTTAGTTTTAGCTAGATGAATTAGATTAACTAGTCGTCAACCCGTGCATTCGCACAGGTTAGTCCAGTTCTACATAGCATTATTACTTGGTCGTATATAAAATAGCTTTGTGTTGCTTTTTTATTTTCTATGCAAAAATGATTATATAAGATTGTTAACTTGTGAGCTAACTTTCGAACTTTAGCTTTTAAAGGATATTATTGAAAACATGTAATTGTTTCCCTTCATATAAAAGAGCATGGAGGAATACCTTTTGGAGCCCAATCCCTATTCTCAATTAAATGGGTTAAACCTATATAGGTTTGCATGCCAACTTATATGACCGGAGCTTTTGTGAATGGGTTAAACGAAGGATGTAATCGTTAAACATATTGCCCTTATTGTGACCTCGACAATGGTGTAAAATTCAATGCTGAGTCCGATAGTTAAATGTACTCGTATTAAAATTTAGAGAGTCCTTATCTCTTTTATGCAAATAAAATAGAACAGTCCATGACACCAGTGAGGGAAACAAAGAAATCAAAACATCAAATGTGTTCTTGTATGCCAATTTATTATTCAGGAAATAAAAATTGCATAATTCATCTTTCTCATCTTCAAAAACCCAAGGAGCTAGAAGAGAACTTTTTTTAAAGGAAGCATCTCCCTGACGTACACAATGATTTTAATTAATAAGCAAAGGAGAAGTCGACATTGGTCCTCAACATAGAATCTCCTTAATATTAGACCGGCCATTCTGGCCTTTGTACCCCACGACTTAGAGGAATTGATTGCCACCATGAACATACATTTGTGTCCCCTTATAAATTATGAGATACTTGATACGTAAACAACCATCTGTAGCTGGGTGTCTTGCCAAATAACTGGCTTTTGTTCATCTAAGTCAATGCCTAAGCATGTCAGAACAAACCTATAGTAGGAAAGCAGTCATACAGGTTACAAACCTGGCTATAAGTGTAAAGAAATTATAATATTCAGATAGTGAATACCTAGAATTTTAGAAGATATATACTATGAAGAGAAGAATGAACCTGACCAAACCATGAACTATTTAAGCGTCGCACTTTAGAAGAAATCAGATCAAAGTATAATGGGACAAAAAAGAACTTATATAGCTGCTTGCTCTTGAACGTTTCCTTCAAAATGGAAAATGTTAGAATTTAGTGAAGTATAGTTGGTGAGGAAAAAATGTAACAACTACTTGGCCGATCATGTACATGCTCAAGAAGAAACTAATAAATGGGATCGAGAGCCGGAACTTACGTGCATCAATTTTGGAGCAGTAAACATGAGAGAGATAAGAACCGATTTTGTCTAAAGTACATATAAGAAAATAGTTGCTGGTAGACAAACTGTTTAAACTACACACAACAGAACAACTACTATTACTGTTACTTGATGAGTCCAAATTATTCTATGCAATTCACTTCAGCGATAATAATCTGCATGTATAATATCTAGCATGTAGGAAAACTACCTGCACAACAGAAGCTACTCTTATACCATGTAATGCCACTGTGTCCTAAATTTAGGAGTTGACCATTGGTTCAGAGGATATATCGTTACCTTACATATGTAAATTTATCCTTTTCAACTTTAAAACTCCACAATCATCAGAAAAGAAAATGTCCCATTCATAGCTATTTTCTCCCAGCATTACCTGAATGGCTCAACCAAATGGATGTTGAGTAGGTCACACATAGATAGAGGAATGTTTGAAACTGGCTAGAGAAAAGGGGTATATGCTGCAATGTTTATTGTATTGTGCCGCTTGAGTCACGCATGCAGATGGGAGTTGGTTTTGTCCTTGTTATGTCGATGGATGGCAAAGTCAAGCTGTTGCTGCTTGCAAGCACATGCATGGTGGGTGTCTCCCTGTGGTTGCATGACACGCTGACATTTAACTGATGCCCAGTCTGGGACCTTCTTGATCATCCTGGAAGACAAATATGAAATACATCACCCGTAGCTACTGCAGGAGATAACAGGAAAAATCAATCTATAAGTAGTTCAAAACTCCAAGAAGAAATTGAAGCACACCACGTACCTCTTTCTTGCTGGTCTTCATGCTAGTGATGTGGTCATCGCTGTTTCAGCAAGGGCAATACGAAGCACTAAGGTACGTGCTCAGCATATGCTGCAGGAGGTAAGGGTGCAACGGGGGTGATGTCCGGGCTGAGGGGCATCACAGTTACTCGGGAGATGGCAGCCTTGTAACGTGCGAAAGAATCTGCAGTAAATAGCCAATGAAGGAGCTTGGAGAGAGATTCAAGATTCAGTCCGTGGACACTAACCATATATAGTAAAAACATGGAAATTTCTGCAGATTAATTTACAATTACCTTGTAGCCAATAACCTTTAGGTCGCAGGTCATGGTGTGATTGTTGTGGAGGTCAGGGATGGGGTGACGCCACACTGATACTTGTAGATTTATTTTGATCGGTGCTTGTCAGGAAAAAATTGCTGGACTTGAAATCCTCTCCACACAAATCTTGCTACCCTACTGGAAAGACTTGAAGAAAAAATCTGCACCATCATCCAATTCTGTCAAGATCCAGGTTGGAGAAAACATTGAGAATCTGGGCGGAACGCATATATGCCCTTGCGATGCGGCAGCCAGGTAACGTGGGAAAGAATCAGTGGCAGAAATCCGACCAAGGAAAAGACCTTGTGGAGGTGTTCGAGATTCAATCGTGGAAAGGATTAAAAATATAGAATCCCAAACCAAAGGAAAACCTCATCTTGATGCAGAGATTTGTTTCTCACGGGGGAAGGCGTTGACAGTTGAGATGTCCTTTTTTTGCGGGGACATAGTTGAGATGTCATGCCGCAAGATCTGTTTCAGATTGTTGTTGTTTTTCTAATGGGGAGAGAAGGAGCCGGTGGATTACGTAGGTAGTTTGAGATTTACATGGCTCTTTTTGATTTCGATAAGAAAAAAATAGGCTGAATTTAGCACAATTAAGTCGGGGTTAGCTGGGTTAATCTACACCGTAATAATACGGTCCCACTGGATTAACGGCTCCTAATTACTGATTAACATGGTAATTTCTAGGGAGTTCATAATTAGTATAGGTATAGATATAGATAGATTTCAAATTGTTATAGAAATGTTAGTTTTTAGTTTCTTATAATTTTAGTTATAGAAATTTAGAATTTGCATATAAGAAATCACAATCCAATCATTTAAAAAATGTTACTTTTGCGGCGTATAGTATTTGTTCTCGACGATGTCCGGCCCGCATCCTCGCCGTCGACCCGTTCGCGACAACGTACTGCTTCAGAGGACCCATGTCCGGTTCTGGGCTCCGCCGGGCTGGCACTGGGAGGTGCTACCTTCAGGGGCTCACCGCTTGGTGAGGAACCCGGGTCCTGTCGTCGACCCTGAGCTCCTTTGGTGGCGTTCCCATGGGCCACTTTCGGTGCGGAGGGAGCCGGCCCCACCGGAGGTGGTGCGTCGCCATGTCAGGGAGGAGGACGAGCACGTCCGTCGCTACATGGCTTCTATGGACGTCAGGTTCTCCAATACCTGGCAGGTTTTTTGGGGAGATGACCGGAGTTATGATCCTGTGATGGTTCCTTCTCTTTGGGTGTCCACCGCCCGCACCTCAGGAACCGCGAGTGGCCTAGATTATTCTGTAGTATTCGATCTTTATTAGCTAGCTAGCTAGTGATGTATCCGATATATAATATTCGAGACGATGTATTCTAGATTATATATTATTCGAGACGATGCATATTATGTACTATGATTCAGGATTTCCTTATTGATTGCATGCATGCATTGTAATTTGAATACTAAATTGTTTTATATTTCTTCTGGATTAGTTAAATAAAAGCTATGGCGGCCAATACCGACAGAGAGGGAGAAGAGGCCCTGTTCGAGATCATACGCTCCCCTCGCGCGCCAGATGATCGAAATGAACAAGATGACGGCTCCCAATATCTGAACAATACCGGGGAGGGTGATGATATGATATTCGATCGCGACGACCGAATTGATGAAGTCATGGACGATGACTATGATTATGATGGCGAAGAAAATGTTGATGTTGAAATAACAGAGACTGGCGAGGTATATTTATATAAGCAGGCATCTAGTGATCATCACATGTTTTAAATGATTTGAAGATATATTAACGAAACAATCTTTCTTCTTTCAGCCCTCTGGGTCGAGCAAATCTTCTACAGGCAGAGTGCGAGGCCCGGGCAAAAAGTTGAAGGAGGGCGTAAAGTACAACATCGATGCCATCAAAACTAATGGCGAACCACTAGCGCCTAAGAACATTGCGAACAAGTTCGTTCGTCAGTGCGGAGTTCTTGTGAAGTACCAACTACCAATCTCCCTTCAAGAATGGAAACAGCCAGCAAAGAAACGTCCAGATCTTACTTTTGTCGACGACAGAGCAAAAACTCTGCTTTGGGAAAAACTCATGGAACATTTCACCCTACCAGATCATTTCACAGCTATAGATGTGGAGATAGTCAAGGACGCTGCTCTTAGGAAGATGGCAATTGCATTCAACAACCACAAGAAAACTGTATGGAATAACTACGTCAAAGGAGGAAAGAAGACTCCAGAATTCAAGGGAACACTGGAGAAGCAAAGAGAACACGGGCCCGCTTCCGTGAAATTCAAGGAATCAGAATTATCTAAGGAACGGTCCAGAAGAAACAAGGCCAATGCCGCAAAAAAGGAGCAATTCCATAGGTTGGGGCCAAGTGGCTACGCGGTGGCAATGCCTAAGTGGGATAAGTCTGAGCAAGAGATGCAGGCTGCACAGGTCACTCCAGTTACATTGAGCTGGCCCCCCAGGTGCAGAACTTGGTTCTATGCGCATGGGGGGGGGGGGCGTTGGACCCGAAGACAGGCCAGGTTTCGAAGAAGGCATGTCTTAAAGGAGCCGATGTTAAGTTACTTGAAGCAATAGAAGATGCTCGAAAGGGGGTGTTCACGCCCAACAGAGAGAACGACGAGCTTACGCGCGCCTTGGGAAATCCTGAACACCTGGGAAGAACACGAATCAAGGGCATTGTTCCGTGGTATGAGGGCTTTTCGGACTGGAACACCGACTACAGAAGCCGTGCGAGAAGGAAGATGGAGGAGGAGGAGAAGAAGCAGTAGGATGAGCAGAGGAAGCAGGAAGCAGAACGCCTTCAAGCCTAGAATCAGCGCACGCGGACTTGGCACTCAAATTCTTGCGGCAGCAGCAGCAGATCGACTCACTTAGCCAGGAAAGGGGGTCTTAGTAGCGGCAGCACCTAGCGGATGATCCAACATTGGCTAGCACCGTCCCGTCCATGCCAAGAAGCAGCGTGGGTTCCGCCCCGGGCGATGCACTGCTGGATAGATACCCTGTGGATGACATCATGGAGAACACTAACTGTGAGCTACACTTCAAAATAAAGAACATATCCATGAAGGTGGTGAACGCCGTTGCTAATACAAATCCCCCCGGAGCAACCATCCATTGCAGCCCGATTCCAACCGGCTATGCTCGTGTCGTGGTTGATGAGGTGGTGGACCAATATTCGGGGCTACAGCTTGAAATTCCTGGAGGTGACGAGGAGCACACACTGGGAGAGGCCATACATCGTATCATCCTATGGAGAAAGGATTTTAAAGTGCAACTATCCCTGGGTGGTTTTGGTAATGATTAACAACATATAACTCATTGAACTAATGCCATTACAAGATAAATATTTCAGGAAAGTTCAATGATCGGCATGGCATGGATAAGGAATGTGGACCCCTCAAAATGCTAAGTATAAATGATTGGCTCAAGCTTTAAAGTCCAAGACTCTACATTTTCTATTTTAGTGATCCAAGATCACATTGAGTCTATAGGAAAGCCAATACTATTAAAAGAGGATGAGGTGTTGCTTAATGGCTTGCTTGCTCAAATTGCTTAGTGATATGCTCCAAAGCCCTTAGCCACTTTCTCATATCCACATATGTCCCAAACCAAAAGTCAAACTCGGTCCAACCAATTTGATCCATCCGGCGCCACCGAGTTCATTTGACATAGCCACTGCCAGAAACCCTAGTCTTTTCGGTCTCACCGATAGGGATCTCGGTCTCATCGAGATGGGGTTGCAAACTCTTTGTTTCCCTTCGTAACGTTTCAGTCAAACCGAGATGAGCGATTGGTCCCACCAAGTCTGCAATGGAAACTCCCTGTTTCCTTTTCATAACACTTCGGTCCCACCGAGACGAGCGAATCGGTCCCACCGAGTTTGCCTGACCAACTCTCTGTTAGCTTATTACCAAATTCGGTCCAACTGAGTTTGAGTAATCGGTCCAACCGAGATCACGTTATGCTCTAACCCTAATGATATTGGTCCCACCGAGATGACATGTCAGTCCCACCGAAATTGCCTAGCGGTCACATATGTACTAAATCATTCCGACCGAGTTTTCTAATTCGGTCCCATCGAGTTTGGTATAATGTGTGTAACGGTTAGATTTTGTATGGAGGCTATATATACCCATCCACCCTCTCCTCATTCATGAGGGAGGCCACCAGATCGTGCCTACACTTCCACTACCCATTTTCTGAGAGAGAGCCACCTACTCATGTGTTGAGACCAAGATATTCCAATCCAACCATATGAATCTTGATCTCTAGCCTTCCCCAAGTTGCTTTCCACTCAAATCATCTTTCCACCAAATCCAATCCTATGAGAGTGTGTTGAGTGTTGGGGAGGCCATCATTTGAAGCACAAGTGTAAGGAGTTCATCATCAACACACCATCTATTACCTTTTGGAGAGTGGTCTCTCCTAGATTGATTAGGTGTCACTTGGGAGCCTCCGACAAGATTGTGGAGTGAACCAAGGAGTTTGTAAGGGCAAGGAGATCGCCTACTTCGTGAACATCTACCCTAGTGAGGCAAGTCCTTCATGGGCGATGGCCATGCTGGGATAGACAAGGTTGCTTCTTCGTGGACCCTTCATGGGTGGAGCCCTCCATGGACTCACGCTGCCGTTACCCTTCATGGGCTGAAGTCTCCATCAACGTGGATGTACGATAGCACCACCTATCGGAACCACGACAAAAACATCCGTGTCTCTTATTGCGTTTGCACTCTCCAAACCCATCCTTTTACATTCTTGCAAGTTGCATGCTTTACTTTCTGCTGCTCATATACTCTTTGCATGCTTGCTTGAATTGTGTTAAGATTGCTTGACTTGTGCTAAGTTGTTAAAATCTGCCAAGAACTAAAATTGAGAAAAGGTTAAGTTTTTATTTGGTCAAGTAGTCTAATCACCCCCCTCTAGACATACTTTCAATCCTACAGGATTGCATCAGCTTTCAAAGGCCACTAACACCGCGTCAGCTAGAGCTTGACATTCCAAGAGGTGATGAGGAGCAGACGACTCCCGCTCCTCCAAGTCCGGCACAACTTCAGGCCACTCCTCCTGCTTCAACTCGGCCAACGCGTGAGGCCACTCCTCCCGCTTCAAATCAGCCAATGCGTGAGGCCACTCCTCCTCCTCCAAGTCCACCAACGCATGCCACTCCTCCTCCAAGTCCGACACCGTGTCTGCCGTCTCCGCTGCCTCAGCAATCGCGGAAGAGAGCCGCCGCATCTATGGTGCGTAGTGCTACAAGTCGAGGTAGTATAGGAGGTACAGGCGGAGGCAAGCGATTTCAATATGGTCCAAGCCTCGGGCCTCTTCCGCAGAGGCCTCTTACGCCCATTTTGGACCGAAACCGCCACCGCCGCCAAGGGAGAAAGTGCCTGAGGCTAAGATTGACCACTTTATTCGTATGGCTAAAGCTCCAGCTCCCAAGCCTGTTGACTCAGACTATGAGCGCCAAATCAGGAAGGCACATCGAGCACGACAAAAGGAGTCGAGCTCGAGCTCGAGCCAAGTAGCTGGCCAAAAATGCGGGAAAACCGTTCCTCAGCTAGGAGAACAGGCGGCGCAATCGATCCCCCCGCTTGTTGTACCAACACATGAGAGTACCGGCACCGGTCAGCTGGTAATTACCGACGAGCATAGAAGGCAGGCTGAAATGCTCGGTATCACTGTTGGACAACTCCTCGAGATTGAGCCCATGTCTCCGCTTAAAGAGGAGGACATAAAAATGAAATATGTCCACGGCCAACCTTCGGTCAAGCCTGAGGAGATCAAGAACCTCCCAACGAGAATGTATAATTGCATGATTGGTACATGAAAATTACCAAGAGTTTCAATCGAGAGTCCCTCATGGTGAAAGTCAAGGAAGAGCATTACTTCCATAAGCTAGCTCTAACCGTTGAGTATTCAGAACTATGGCAGTTATTCAATCAAGAAGCACTCGACAAAGCTCTCATCAGTTGCTATTGTCTGTAAGTGATTTCTCTTTCTGTAATTTAAGTCTCAAGCTAGCTGTAGTGCTCATTGATTGATAATTACCTATAATTATCCTCACTATATTCTTTTCTGTGGTATTATGCAGGATGAAGATGTATGAAATGAAAAAAGCGGGACGCTATGACATTGGGTTCATTGACCCTAATACCATTAATGAAGATACATGGACATTTGCATGGTATAAAAACGATGGGGAGAAAAACATGCTAGAGTTCTTGAAGCGCCTCAATACCAATAAAGATATACTACTTCCTTACAACTTCCGGTGAGTCAAACTGTCTTGTACTACAATTTCTGTTTTTGCTTACTAGCTAGCTAGATGTTAAAAAACATGCCCGCTTAATTAAGACATGCAAACGTGTGTGCATGCAGTTACCATTGGGTCTTGTTAATCATTAAAGTTGATGAAGAAACAGTTGAACTACTGGACTCACTACTTAAAAGACAAAGTGACTACTCAATCTTGAAGCGGATAGTCGACACGTAATTTCAATCATTATTAACTATATGCCGGCCTCTTTAGTTTGTCATTTCCTGATATCAACTATTTAATAACTCGTTTATTCATTTTCTTTGCCGGCGGGCAGGGCTTGGGCAAATTCAGGAGAGTGGTTCCAGGCGAATGGAAAGAAAAATTGTATTAGTTTCGACCCAAGGTATAATTAATTAAGTAGTACTAGCTAGCTACCATCTCTTTAATTCTAGTTTCAATACCATTAATTATATATCATGCTTGATTAATTATTATCTGATGAAATTCTATTCTCGTAAAGGCCCTGAAGCAGGCGCAGGGGACTGAAGTGTGTGCATACTACGTTTGCGAGAACATTCGCATGATGGCGTTCCGAAAGGACCAAATCTGATAGACAGCTATGGGTACATTTGCCAGAACACTATTCACAATGTTTACATCATTATCGATATCTAGTCACAGAACTAACACACATGCATATTGATCTTCTTCTTAAAAGTTCAGTGAGGTGTGGGGGACGCTCCTACCAAAGGAGTGCATACGAGCACTTCAAGAGGAAATACCGGGATTTTTGCTCAAACAGGTCATAGATCCCAACGGAGACTACTATTACCCGCTACCGCCCCCATGAATCACTCCCAATTGTCATCGTGCTCCGAAGGCACCAAGGCAAATGCCACTGGCTCTGAAGGCAACATGTAGGAGAAATTGTATATCTATATCTATATCTATATTTATACTAATTAAGGACTTTCTAATAAATCCCATGTCAATTAAAAATTAGGAGCCGTTTATCTGGTGGGATCATGTTATTACGGTGTAGATCTCTCGATTTATCTTCACGTCTAAAACATTACTTAGGAAAAAAAAGGTGAACCGAGAAGACTCCTTGCATCATAATCTTCCTCTAGAGTTTGGATATAAAAAAAAGATGAATAGTTAGAAGATTCCTTTCATCATAATCTTTTCATAGGGTTCGCAAGCTCTGGGCACGCATGAGTCGTTGGAGCCATTAATGGACAGCGCATCCTCCTAAACAAATCGTGCATGTATACCTTGCGTTGTGTTCCTGGCCGGCTAGCGTACCATGTAGCAGACGCGGCTCCTATCTCTCTCCTTTTTCTCCTAATAAAAAATACAATGGATCTGCCATGATCCTATCATCCGGCCTGCTCCAATTGGTTTGTGCTATGCCGGAGGAAGGTGGAGATGCGGATCTTTTATTGTTTCTTCCTTCTCGATCTGGTGCAGACGATCTACCTGGTGCCCAGCAGTATGGACACGAGCCCAAGATCGTGCGGCTCTCTCAGAGCACATCTCACCATGCGAAGTACGCATCATGTGAGGATGAGATGCATTCGTCGCTACTGCCGTGTTCTTCTCCGCTTGAAACATCGTAGCTCTCCTTCGCGGCAGGCACGAACACAAGCAGGATGATGCATGTTGCGTGACAAGCAGAAGGCGAATTGCATGGCCCATGCCCCATGAGACACACATGAGGTGGAGGCGTGGAAATAGCTAGCACGTGTGTGGGAAAGCTTCAATGGTGATTGGAAGATTCCTCCCCATGCACTCTGGGTCAATTTTGAATCAGAGATGTCATGACTCTACATGATCTAAGGTGAGCACTTTGGTTTGATTCGACTAATATTGTTAGTTAAGGGTGATTGTACCTGTTGCCGCTACAGATCGTTGTCAGCTTTGCAGTCTATTTTGTCTGTAGTAAATTAGGAAATTGTCAAGTCTTGAAGATGAATCTAGCGTAGTATTGAACAATGTAAATTAGGCCAGGCGGTCCCACTGATTTGGCAGGGCGATTAGAGAGCACTGGTAGAAAAAGAGCCTGTTGTCCCGGTTCGTAAGGGCCTTTAGTCCCGGTTCCTGAACCGGGACTAAAGTGTCGGTACTAATGCCCTGTCTCTTTAGTCCCGGTTCAATCCAGAACCGGGACTGATGGGCCTCCATGTGGCCTGTGCATGGAGCCCAGGCAGGAGACCCTTTGGTCCCGGTTGGTGGCACCAACCGGAACCAATAGGCATCCACGCGTCAGCATTTCTGTGGCTGGGGTTTTTTTTTTTTTGGGGGGGGGGGGGTTGGGGGTTTTGGGGGGTTAATTTAGGTGTTTCATATATTGTGTTAGCTAGCTATAATTAATAGAGAGAAGTGTCCTCTCTTATGTCCGTGCTTGGTCGACGCTACGTACTATACATACGTATAGAGAGGACTAGACACGCTAGCTAGCTAGTAAGCAAACGAAGGAAACAGAATATCGTCATGAACATATATGTATACAGAGAGAAGTGATATCAACCACCTCTCCTTCTCCGACAGATTGGTCGAACAACAAGTTCTCGTATATCTATCCGACACTACCGGCTACATATATACAATAATTATCTCTTACAAATATAATCATACGGACTCATGGTCCACATAGTATTCTCCGTCTTCAGCGATCACGTGGTCAAGAAAGAATGCCGCCAATTTCTCTTGAATTGCTCGCATGCGAGCTGGTGCTAGGAGTTCATCCCACTTCCGAAACATCTAATTTGAAGAAGGGGGTCAATACATATATATATATATATATATATATATATATATATATATATATATATGAATGAATGAATGAAACTCAATACAAATGATGGTAATAAAATAAAATTGTGAATGTTGTTATTTACGTACTTCATATTGTTCGTCAGAGTACCCGCCCCGCTCACAGGTCGTGTGGCGGATGGACTCGCAGACGTAGTATCCACAGAAATCATTCCCTTATTCCTACCACAACCACTTTACAAGAAATAGAGGTCAATCAAACTGATAAGCAAGAATGCTAAATGGTATTGATGAAACTAGCGCTTGAATCACTAGGAGATGCGCGGAACATGCTACTATAGTACTTACTTTCGGGTGTCTAAATTCCAGCTCCTTCGGCAGTCCCGGAACTTTTCTGGTGAATTTTCTCCAAACCCTGCCGGACAAAGAAAACAATTACTTGATATCAGGAAATGAACAAAGTTGCTGATATGGTGGATAATGATCGATTTAACTTACTTCTTGAGGATTTCAGTCATGTCCGCATACTCTTGGGGATCTTTTCGTTTAGAGTCCAAGACGGTTACTACTCCCTGCTCAAGCCTAATCTCTAAGAGAATATAGTGGAAACTGCACATGCATGCATAACTCATCAATTACATTACTATAACCTGGACTAATATATAAGGGAAACCGAATATGCACAAGACAGTAACACTCACTTGAAGTTGTAAGGAAAGAGTATTATATCTTTGTTTTCATTTTTTTTGAATGGTCGTAGCAAGTTGGCCTCGGTATCTCCGGGACGATGTTCAACCTCAGTTGCATCTATGAGATATGTGTTAACGAACCCAATATCACCGATTTGTCTTTTCTTCAATTCGGCGATCTTCATTCTGCATAATATAGCGAGGATAATTATAAATACATGCAATGAAAGAGATGAGCTATATAGAGAGACTTAATGACAGAAGTAGTAGTACTTACAGACAGTAGCAGGTGATCATTGTTTTATCGAGGGCCAATTGATTGAAAAACTGATAGAACTCCTCAAATGGAATAGGCAACAGTTCAATTCCAACGAGGTCATGCTCCGGTTTAACTCTCGCATACAAAGTACTCCTCCCCCCGGACTCTCTGCAGATTTTCAAGTACCAATCATGTAATCTTCGCATCATCGTTGTTAAAGATTTTTCATCTTTGATGAGAGGCTTCCCGTACTCGTATCTGTGTATCTGCACCTCCATGGGATCATAATATACATCGTCGGGCAGGTAATCGTCAACATTGCCATAACCGGGCACCATCCTCGGATCGACGATGTCGCTAGGCACCTTGAGGGGGGGGCACGATTGCTTCGCTTGTTCGCCGAGTTGGGCAATTTGTTTCCCAGCTGCTCGTCGTTCTTTCAGCCTTTGATCACTGACTGTACTTCCCGACCGCTCCGCTTCGGCCCATGTCTTTGCAATAATGCGCTCATAGTTGCCTTTCGGCGGAGACTTGGGTGGTTTTGCCAGGGCAGCCAGAGTGCGCTTCACTTTCACCATATCTACCTTCTCCTCCGGAGGTGGATGTCTCTTTGCTCTCAACCCTTGAAACCAGTCATCCACTTCGGTTCACGCGATCTTCGCGTTCTCCTCCGGGGTCCTCTCGTATGGTAACTTCTGTGGACTCTTTAGAGAAGGACCGAATCTGTATGTCCTCCCGCCTCTGGTTGTACTGCTAGACACCGGCCGAGCAGATGAAGCGGTTGTCTTCTTTACTTGCTTACGAGGCGGAGGAGAAGGACTACGACGCGCCGGAGTGGCGGCGGGTCTCTTCCGCCCTTGCTGACGAGGCAGAGAAGGAGGAGGCTGGCTGCTCGGGCGCGCCGGCGCGGGCGAAGTGCCGCCACGTGCCGGATAAGGAGCCGGCCGAGGGCCCTGATCATCACTCGCCGGAGGAGGAGGCGGTGGAGGAGGCGGAGTGCCCTGACTCACCGGAGGAGGAGGAGGAGGCGGAGGCGTCCAGTTCGGAAGGTTGATGAGCTCCTTCCGCCATAGGCATGGAGTCTTCAGAGCAGACCCCAGCCGAGTCTCCCCTTCACCGGTAGGATGGTCAAGCTGGAGGTCCTCAAATCCCTCCGTTATTTCATCCACCATCACCCTAGCATATCCTTCTGGAATCGGCCGGCAGTGAAAAGTTGCGCCGGGTTCAGTAGGATAAACAGAGCCAACAGCCGCCTTGACCTTCAAATTCATCCATTGCGTCATAAGGTGGCAATTTTGAGACTCCGTGATAGCATCCACGGGATAGCTGGCAGGAGCCATCAAGGCATGCTCCGGCTGAAGCAGCTCGGTGGAAGCCACGCTGCTTCTGCGCTGAGATGGCGGGGTAGCTTCGGGGGAAGCTTCGGCAGTACATTTGCTGCGATTTGCTTCTCGTTCCTCTATCGCGTCTACCCTTGCTTGCAGCGCCTGCATTTGGGTCTGCTGCACTTTTTTCCTCCTCTCATGGGATTTGTAACCGCCTGCATCCGGAAACCCAACCTTCCACGGAATGGAGCCTGGCGTGCCTCGTGTCCGTCCAGGGTGCTCAGGATTCCCGAGGGCCATTGTGAGCTCGTCGTTCTCTCTGTCTGGAAAGAACTTCCCTTGTTGCGCTGCTTCGATATACTGCTTAAGCTTCCTGACTGGTATGTCCATTTGATCGTTCGTCCAAATGCACTTCCCTGTTACAGGGTCCAAGGTTCCGCCAGCCCCGAAGAACCAAGTCCGGCAATAGTCCGGCCAGCTAATTGTCTCTGGTTCGATCCCTTTATCAACCAGATCATTCTCAGTCTTGGCCCACTTAGGCCGGGCTACGAGGTAGCCACATGACCCCGTGCGATGGTGAAGCATCTTCTTCGCAGCATTTTGCTTGTTTGTCGCCGACATCTTCTTACTCTTTTCCGATGTCTTGTGGGCCACAAATGCGGGCCAGTGATCTCTGATCTTCTCATATCTGCCCTTGAATTCTGGTGTCTCATTATTTTTGACAAACTTATTCAGCTCTTTCTTCCACCTCCTGAATAGTTCTGCCATCCTCTTAAGAGCAAAAGACTTGATTAATTGCTCTTTAACTGGGTTCTCTGGATTATCCTCTGGCGGTAGGGTGGAATTTGACTTCAGCTCAGTCCAAAGATCATTTTTCTGCATATCATTGACATAAGACACCTCAGGGTCTTCTGTAGCCGGCTTAAACCATTGTTGGATGCTTATCGGGATCTTGTCCCTAACCAGAACCCCGCACTGAGCAACAAATGCGCTCTTTGTCCAGAGGGGTTCAATCGATTGGCCGTCGGGCGCGATTGCTATGATCTCAAACTTTTCATCCGAGCTCAACTTTTTCTTCGGGCCTCGTCTCTTTACCGAAGTTGTGCTCGATCCGGAGGGCTAGAAAAAAGAACAAAGACTTAATTAATATGTGTACATACCAAAACAATGAATGCATCAATCAGCTAGTCAGCACAGGTTTAACTAATATATATACCTGGCCGGACTCGGTTCGGTCACCGGAGCCGTCATCACGGTCTCCTTCTTGCACCGGCATTGGGTCACCGGAGCCGTCCTCATGTTCTTCTTCTTGCACCGGCATTAGGTCACCGTAGCCAGCTTCTTCACCCTCTCCTTCCAGACCATCGGTGTCGTTGAGAAACAACGAGACGGCATCACTTCCTTCTGCGATTATGTCCCTCAACAACGCTTCATTTGCTTCATCTCGGGCGGTGTCCATAGTTTCTACAAATATTTACAACATGGCAATTATTATTCAAACATGACAGATGGATATATTAGTGCCAAACATAGAACTAGCTACCTAATCATAGTAAGGAATCATATATATTAATTAGTGGCCTCGACCCCCCCCCCCCCACGTGTTGAAGCTATCGGGAGGGGGTATATATCGACAACGATGACACTACATCTATATGTCCCTCGACGACCCTCGTTCCCGATAAAAAAGAGGAAGAAGAAAAAAAAAGAGGAGAAGAAAGAATAGAGGAGAAGAACTCCTCTATTCTTTCTTCTCCTCTTTTTTTCTTCTTCCTCTTCTTTTTTTATCCTCTTCTTCCTCTCATGTTCGAGAGGATCGCCGAGGGGTCGGAAGGTTGCCTAGTGTCAAAGGATTCAACAAAACCATGTCTTCATCATTAGGCGAAAGTAACATGTGCATGATGGTACGAAGCTCTCCAAAGTTATTTTGGAACGGAGTCCCAGATAAGATAATTCACTTTTTGGTACAAAGTTTAGCAACACCTTCCAAATATCGTTATTTGGAAGGCCTTTGCTGAAATTCATACAAAAAGGCAAATTATCCTATCCGGGACACCATTCCAAAATAACTTTGGAGGACTTCGTCATGCCCTGGTTACTTCCGGCTAATTATGAAGCCATGGATTTCTTCAATACTTTGACACTAGGAAACCTCTCTCGACCCCTCGGCGATCCTCGACCCCTCGAACCCTCGACGACCTTCGAACCCTCGACCCCTAGACGACCCTGGAACCCTCGACCCTCGATCCCTCAACCCTATAGAACCCTCGAAGAAAGGAATAGCTAGAGGAGAAGATCGAAGAAAAAAAAGAAGAAAAAAAGAGGAGAAGAAGAAAGGAATAGTGGAGAAGAAGAGAAAATAGAATATTCTATTTTCTCTTCTTCTCCACTATTCCTTTCTTCTTCTCCTCTTCTTTTCCTTCTTTTTTCATCTTCTTATTTATTTCTCCTCTTCTTTTCCTCTCCTCTTCTTCTTTCTTTCCTCTTCTTATTTTCTTCTTTCCTATCCTCGACGACCCTGGAACCCTCGACCCCTAGACGACCCTGGAACCCTCGACCCTCGATCCCTCGACCCTATAGAACCCTCGAAGAAAGGAATAGCTAGAGGAGAAGATCGAAGAAAAAAAAGAGGAGAAGAAGAAAGGAATAGTGGAGAAGAAGAGAAAATAGAATATTCTATTTTCTCTTCTTCTCCACTATTCCTTTCTTCTTCTCCTCTTCTTTTCCTTCTTTTTTCTTCTTCTTATTTATTTCTCCTCTTCTTTTCCTCTCCTCTTCTTCTTTCTTTCCTCTTATTATTTTCTTCTTTCCTATCCTCGACGACCCTGGAACCCTCGACCCCTAGACGACCCTGGAACCCTCGACCCCTAGACGACCCTGGAACCCTCGACCCTCGATCCCTCGGCCCTATAGAACCCTCGAACCCTCGACCCTGAAACCCTCGACCCTTGACCCCTTAATGACCCTCGACCCTCTACCCTAGTTCCCGACCCTCGACCCTCTACCCTAGTTCCCGACCCTCGACCCCTCGGCGATCCTCGACACCCTCGTTCCCGATAAAAATTAAGAAGAAGAAGAAGAAGAAGAATAAGAAGAAGAAGAAAGAGGAGAAGAAGAAAGGAATAGCTAGAGGAGAAGATCGAAGAAAAAAGAAGAAAAAAAAGAGGAGAAGAAGAAAGGAATAGTGGAGAAGAAGAGAAAATAGAATATTCTATTTTCTCTTCTACTTTCTCTTCTTCTCCTCTATTCCTTTCTTCTTTTCCTCTTCTTTTTCTTTTTTCTTCTTCTTATTCATTTCTCCTCTTCTTCCTCTCCTCTTCTTCTCCTTTCTTCCTCTTCTTATTTTCCTTTTTCCTCTCATTCTTTTTCACATAAATTTTTGACATTTTTGACATATTTAGCACATTCTAAATTTTCCTAACTCTTTTACAACCGCAAAAATTACTCCAACTTCATGACAGTACCCACACTCCATTTCACCAAAAACCTTCTGATCCATAGTTTAAATTTTTTAAATTTCATTCAAATGAAATTTGAACCAGATTCAAATTCCTTGCTGAAAACCTATTCTAAACCAATCAAAAAATTCTGAAATTTTGCCATCACCTTTGTCTTCCATCAGTACCTCACCACAAAAAATATCATAAATCCTAAAAATGCCCAAAGCCATCTAGCATTTGATCAAACACCCTCTATATGCACTGTTCATATCTGTAAAAAAATTCAGAAATTTCAGAAAAGTTTGCTGCTGCTCCACTCCTTCTCCTCTACTCTCCTTCTCCTCTCCTTCTGCTCTTCAATGCGTCGGGGCTGGCGGCGACCATGGAGCAGGGGCAGAGAGCAAGGGCCGCACTCGATCGGGACCATGGGAAAGGGGGGGATCACTTCGAGGGGGGCGGCGATGGCAGGAGTCCGGCGACAAGGACGGCGGGCTCGGGGCGGCACGCGTTGACGTGGACGGTGCGCGGCCGACGACAGGGACGAGGAGGGGTGTGCTCGGGGAGGCACGCAGCGACGGGGACGACGAGGATGGCGGGCTCGGGGATGCCGGCGATGAGGACGACGTGAGCTCGTGGAGGCGATGACGTTGGCGGCGGCGGCGTAGACGGCGAGGTGGAGCAGCCTGACGGCGTCGTCGGCGGGGGAGGGGGGAACTGGCGATGCAAACTGAAAATTTTCACAAGTGTTTGTTATATAGTCCAAGCTTTAGTCCTGGTTGGTGGCGTAAACCGGGACTAATTCCGGCATTGGTCCCGGTTGGTGCCACGAACCGTGACCAATGCCCCCTTTAGTCCCGGTTGGTGTCACCAACCGGGACCAATGGCCTTATGTTGCCCCGCGCCCAAAAGTTTAGTCCCACCTCGCTAGTTGAGAGGGCTCGGGAGTGGTTTATAAGCGCTGCTGCGCCCACCCTCCCGAGCTCCTCTCAACTGCAGGCTTTCGGGCCTAATGTGTCACTGCAATGCCTATGGGCCTACTGGGCCTGCTGCGGGCCTGAATCCTGGCCCATGGTAGGGTTTCTAGTCGTATTAAGGCCGTGGTGGCCCAGTAGGTGGCATTTTTTTGTTTTTTTGTTGCTTTATTTATTTTCTTTTGTTTTTTGCTTTATTTTTTAACTCTTTATGCTTTTAGTTTTAGAAAAATTATAAACTTTTTGTTAATGCCATTAGTTTTCAAATTTGAAAATAATTTTTTTGTTTTCTTTGTTGCTTTGTTTATTTTATTTTGTGATTAACTTTACTATAAAAATAGTTTTTTCTGTTTTTTTATTTGTTTTTTGCATTATTTATTTTCTTTTGTTTTTTGCTTTAATTTTTAATTCTGTTTGCTTTTAGGTTAGCCAAATTATAAACTTTCTGTTAGTGCCATTAGTTTTAGAAAAATTATAAACTTTCTGTTAGTGCCATTAGTTTTCAAATTTGAAAACACTGTTTTAGTTTTTTTGTTTTCTTTGTTGCTTTATTTATTTTATTATGTGATTAACTTTACTATAAAAATAGTTTTTTTCTATTTTTTGATTTGTTTTTTGCATTATTTATTTTCTTTTGTTTTTTGCTTTAATTTTTAATTCTGTTTGCTTTTAGGTTAGCAAAATTATAAACTTTCTGTTAGTGCCATTAGTTTTAGAAAAATTATAAACTTTCTGTTAGTGCCATTAGTTTTCAAATTTGAAAACACTTTTTTAGTTTTTTTGTTTTCTTTGTTGCTTTATTTATTTTATTCTGTGATTAACTTTACTATAAAAATAGTTTTTTTCTATTTTTTGATTTGTTTTTTGCATTATTTATTTTCTTTTGTTTTTTGCTTTAATTTTTAATTCTGTTTGCTTTTAGGTTAGCAAAATTATAAAATTTTTGTTGGTGCCATTAGTTTTAGAAAAATTATAAACTTTCTGTTAGTGCCATTAGTTTTCAAATTTGAATAGTTAAAATTTGAATTCTTTGAAAATTGTTTGAATCACAAGTTTGTGATTAACTTACTAAAAAAATGAGAATAGATGCGCTTATAGAGAAAATTCAACCTAAATTCCTAGTAAATTTCTATGAATTTCAGAGAAATTCACTATGAATTTAGGTTAAACTTTTCTCTATTAGGGCATCTATTTTCACTTTGAGAGGAGCTCAACAAGGCAGAGAGGGAAGGGCTTATAAACCGGTGTGAGCCCCCGTCGGTTGGCGAGGTGGGACTAAACTCGGCCCGCAACGAGGACCAACCCTTTAGTCCCGGTTTGTGGCACAAACCGGGACTAATGGTCATGGGCCAGGGGCGAGGAGCAAAATTATAAACTTTCTGTTAGTGCCATTAGTTTTAGAAAGTTGAAAGTTGGCATGGGCCAGGGACTAATGGTCATGGTATTACGAGGGCCGAACCATAAGACATGAAAGCATTTCAAATGAACTCTGAAAAAGTTGAAAGTTGGGATGGCATCATAATTTCACCCACATAGCATGTGCATGTACAAAACGGACAATGGTAGTATGTTCGTGTGTTACAAAGTTGCGGGAGAAAGTCTTCACTTTTTCTTCGCTTGTGTCATTTGCTTATTGCGCCGTAACCATGGATAATCTTCATTGTTTATCAGGATGCTTGGGTCAGCCTTGACATTGAAGGGAGGAATTTCATGAAACTTTTCATAATATTCAGACATGTCTGTCTTGCTGTCCACTCCCAGGATGTCCCTTTTTCCTGAAAGAACTATGTGGCGCTTTGGCTCATCGTATGATGTATTCGCTTCCTTATCTTTTCTTTTTCTTGGTTTGGTAGACATCTCCTTCACATAGATAACCTGTGCCACATCATTGGCTAGGACGAACGGTTCGTCAGTGTACCCAAGATTTTTCAGATCCACTGTTGTCATTCCGTACTGTGGGTCTACCTGTACCCCGCCGCCTAACAGATTGACCCATTTGCACTTAAACAAAGGGACCTTAAAATCAGGTCCGTAGTCAAGTTCCCATATGTCCACTATGTAACCATAATATGTATCCTTTCCGCTCTCGGTTGCTGCATCAAAGCGGACACCGCTGTTTTGGTTGGTGCTCTTTTGATCTTGGGCGATCGTGTAAAATGTATTCCCATTTATCTCGTATCCTTTGTAAGTCAATACAGTCAAAGATGGTCCCCTGGACAACAAGTACAACTCATCACAAACAGTGTTGTCACCTCTGAGACGTGTTTCCAACCAACTACTGAAAGTCTTGATGTGTTCACATGTAATCCAGTCGTCGCACTGCTCCGGGTGTTTGGAGCGCAGACTGTTCTTGTGTTCATCGACATACGGGGTCACCAAGATAGAGTTCTGTAGAACTGTGTAGTGTGCTTGAGACCAAGAATATCCGTCCCTGCATATTATTGAGTCTCTTCCAAGAGTGCCTTTTCCAGTCAGTCTCCCCTCATACCGCGATTTAGGGAGATCTATCTTGTTAAGGCCAGGAATGAAGTCAACACAAAACCCGATAACATCCTATGTTTGATGGCCCATGGAGATGCTTCCTTCTGGCCTAGCGCGATTACGGACATATTTCTTTAGGACTCCCATGAACCTCTCAAAGGGGAACATATTGTGTAGAAATACGGGCCCCAGGATGACAATCTCGTCGACTAGATGAACTAGGACGTGCGTCATGATATTGAAGAAGGATGGTGGGAACACCAGCTCGAAACTGACAAGACATTGCGCCACATCACTCCTTAGCCTTGGTACGATTTCTGGATCGATCACCTTCTGAGAGATTGCATTGAGGAATGCACATAGCTTCACAATGGCTAATCGGACGTTTTCCGGTAGAAGCCCCCTCAATGCAACCGGAAGCAGTTGCGTCATAATCACGTGGCAGTCATGAGACTTTAGGTTCTGAAACTTTTTCTCTGGCATATTTATTATTCCCTTTATATTCGACGAGAAGCCAGTCGTGACCTTCATACTGAGCAGGCATTCAAAGAAGATTTCTTTCTCTTCTTTCGTAAGAGCGTAGCTGGCAGGACCTTTATACTGCTTCGGAGGCATGCCGTCTTTTTCGTGCAAACGTTGCAGGTCCTCCCGTGCCTCAGGTGTATCTTTTGTCTTCCCATACACGCCCAAGAAGCCTAGCAGGTTCACGCAAAGGTTCTTTGTCACGTGCATCACGTCGATTGAGGAGCGGACCTCTAGGTCTTTCCAGTAGGGTAGGTCCCAAAATATAAATTTCTTCTTCCACATGGGTGCATGTCCCTCAGCGTCATTCGGAACAGCTAGTCCATCGGGACCATTTCCAAAGATTACGTAGTGTAAATCATTGACCATAGCAAGCACGTGATCACCGATGCGCATGGCGGGCTTCTTCCGGTGATCTGCCTCGCCTTTGAAATCCTTGCCTTTCTTTCGACATTGATGGTTGGTCGGAAGAAATCGACGATGGCCCAGGTACACATTCTTCCTGCATTTGTCCAGGTATATACTTTCAGTGTCATCTAAATAGTGCGTGCATGCGTGGTATCCTTTGTTTGTCTGTCCTGAAAGGTTGCTGAGAGCAGGCCAATCGTTGATGGTCACGAACAGCAACGCCTTAAGGTTAAATTCCTCCTGTCTGTGCTCATCCCATGTACGTACACCGTTTTCATTCCACAGCTGTAAAAGTTCTTCAACTAATGGCCTTAGGTACACATCAACTTTGTTGCCGGGTTGCTTAGGGCCTTGGATGAGAACTGGCATCATAATGAACTTCCGCTTCATGCACATCCAAGGAGGAAGGTTATACATACATAGAGTCACGGGCCAGGTGCTGTGATTGCTGCTCTGCTCCCCGAAAGGAATAATGCCATCCGCGCTTAAAGCAAACCATACATTCCTTGGGTCCTTTGCAAACTCATCCCAGTACTTTCTCTCGATTTTTCTCCACCGCGACCCGTCAGCGGGTGCTCTCAACTTCCCATCTTTTTTTCGGTTCTCACTGTGCCATCGCATCAACTTGGCATGCTCTTCGTTTTTGAACAGACGTTTCAACCGTGGTATTATAGGAGCATACCACATCACCTTCGCAGGAACCCTCTTCCTGGGGGGCTCGCCGTCAACATCACCAGGGTCATCTCGTCTGATCTTATACCGCAATGCACCGCATACCGGGCATGCGTTCAGATCCTTGTATGCATCGCGGTAGAGGATGCAGTCATTAGGGCATGCATGTATCTTCTACACCTCCAATCCTAGAGGGCATACGACCTTCTTTGCTGCATATGTACTGTCGGGCAATTCGTTATCCTTTGGAAGCTTCTTCTTCAATATTTTCAGTAGCTTCTCAAATCCTTTGTCAGCCACAGCATTCTCTGCCTTCCACTACAGCAATTCCAGTACGGTACCGAGCTTTGTGTTGCCATCTTCGCAATTGGGGTATAACCCTTTTTTGTGATCCTCTAACATGCGATCGAACTTCAGCTTCTCCTTTTGACTAATGCATTGCGTCCTTGCAACGACAATGACCCGGCGGAGATCATCATCATCGGGCACATCGTCTGGTTCCTCTTGATCTTCAGCAGCTTCACCCGTTGCAGCATCATTGGGCACATCGTCTGGTTCCTCTTGATCTTCACCAGCTCCCCCATTGCAGCATCACCGTATTCAGGGGCACATAGTTGTCATCGTAGTCTTCTTCTTCGCCGTCTTCCATCATAACCCCTTTTTCTCCGTGCCTCGTCCAAACATTATAGTGTGGCATGAAACTCTTGTAAAGCAGGTGGGAGTGAAGGATTTTCCGGTTAGAGTAATACCTCGTATTCCCACATTCAGTGCATGGACAACACATAAAACCATTCTGCTTGTTTGCCTCAGCCGCATCGAGAAATTCATGCACGCCCTTAATGTACTCGCGGGTGTGTCTGTCACCGTACATCCATTGCCGGTTCATCTGCGTGCATTATATATAATTAAGTGTCCAAATTAATAGAAGTTCATCATCACATTAAAACCAAAGTGCATACATAGTTCTCATCTAATAACATATAGCTCTCCAGAGCATCTAATTAATTAAACCATACATTGAAACTATGTAAAACATTTCAATGTGAAAACAAATGCGATCATAATCGCAACCAAGGTAACAATTGATCCAACAGCATAATGATACCAAGCCTCGGTATGAATGGCATATTTTCTAATCTTTCTAATCTTCAAGCGCATTGCATCCATCTTGATCTTGTGATTATCGACGACATTCGCAACATGCAACTCCAATATCATCTTCTCCTCCTCAATTTTTTTTATTTTTTCCTTCAACAAATTGTTTTCTTCTTCAACTAAATTTAACCTCTCGACAATAGGGTCGGTTGGCATTTCCGATTCACATACATCCTAGATAAATGAAATCTATGTCATGTTGGTCGGCATAATTTTCATAAACAATAAATGAACCAATAGTTATAAAGATAATATACATATCACATCCGAATCATAGACAGGACGAGGGCCGACGGGGGCGGATACCAAAACCATCGCACTATATAAGATGCAATAATAAATGTAAGAAAATGATAGAAGTATCTATCTAAACATACAAGTAAGAATATTTTTCCTTTCAGAAAGAAGATAAGAACAAGAGGCTCACCACGGTGGTGTCGGTGATGAGATCGGCGCGGGTGATCGACGGCGGTGAAGACGGGGACGGGGCGTGACGGACCGCTAAATCTAGACAAATCTCGAGGAAAATGGAGCTTGGAGGTCGAGCTTCGAGAAGAGAAAGCTTAAGTAGTGTGGCTCGGGCATTCCATCGAACACCTCATGTGCATAGGAGGTGAGCTAGAGCACCACAAAGCCCTCTCCCCCTCGGCCAGAAAAAACAGAGCACTGTGCTCTGCTCTTGCGCGAGGTGGTATATATAGGCACCTCATTGGTCCCGGTTGATGACATGAGCCGGGACTAAAGGGGAGCCTTTGGTCCCGGTTCAAGCCACCAACTGGGACCAATGGTGGTGGGCCAGGAGCGAGGCCCATTGGTCCCGGTTCATCCCACCAACCGGGACCAAAAGATCCAAATGAACCGGGACCAATGGCCCACGTGGCCCGGCCGGCCCCCTGGGCTCACGAACCGGGACCAATGCCCACATTGGTTCCGGTTCTGGACTGAACCGGGACTAATGGGCTGACCGGGCCTGGACCAAAGCCCTGTTTTCTACTAGTGAAGGATTTAGTGAGGGAAGGAGAGAGCAATGATTGCGTTGCCACTTGCCACGTCAGCCTGCGCTGATTACGTCGGGAAGAAACACCGACAGTTAGATGATGCATTGACGGGATGAGAGCCATGATTGCCATGCCACAACAGATCTACCCAAATGCTGCAGATGGAAGAAGAGTGGATCATCAGGGCCAGAAGTTATATAGTACGAAGGTAGCTGTGTGCTAGCCTCCGGCAGCGGCGACGGCTGCATGTTCCGAGCAGACAGATCATAATTCCCCGTAGGCTGCCGAAAAGATGTTCTCATGCCCTACTTCTTCTCTCCATGCCATCCTCGGATTCATGTACGATCCAGTGAAGCCTGTTGCAAGTTCTGTTCATGCTAGAAGTGAAACCCAACAACTATTCTTAATCCACTGGATGAAACAATCCTGCAATGGCTGATGTTGCGTACTGGGAGGTGTACAAATATCAAGAATATAAGCAGGTGTGCCAACAGTCCGCCTTAAGTAGTTCCTTCTACCGGGAGCTCATGACGAACCCAATCTAATTAAAACTGAGGCCTCCTTTGGTTTGAAATTTTTTTGTAGGATTTTCATAGGATAGGATTTTTATAGGAAAAATTCCTTCAGAGTTCTTTGGTTTGTAGGAATGAAATCCTATTCCTATGGAGGAATTCTTCCTATCCTTCACATTTCATAGGAAAATAAACATTAGCCTAGACTCAATGAAAAAAATCCTATGGTGTGAATAAGGGCATCTCCTTTTCTATTCCTATGCATAGAATTTGAGATGCATGTCATCTCATTTCCTATGACTTTCCTATTCCTATGATTTTTTAATCCTATGAACCAAAGGAGGCCTGAGCTTTTTTATGGTACCCTATACTGCTAGGAGAAGGGATATATCTAATCTCACCGTTGATTTCTCAAGGGTAGTTTAGACCCTAATTTTCACATTAAAACGCTTCATTTGTATCTATTAAGAGAAAACGCCGCCGCCTAGCAATCTCACCTCACGCCACGGCCCCAAGGAGTCACGCTTCACCTCAATCCCAACCCGTCGTCCCCACGCGCCCAGCTGGCCGTCCAACTCCCCTCGGCCCCCTTGCCGCGGCCGCTGCCGCTGCCACTGCGTTAGTTGCCTCCGTCCAATCGCCATGCTCCTCTTGTAGTTAGACCTTGCAAGCTCGCACATATCGGTGACCTTGAGGCAGGCCTCGACATCCGCTGCCTTCTTATGGATTAGAATTTAGAAGTTCAGTTATCCATGATTGGGTATATCCGTATATGTGGTATGCTTGCATCATAAAATTTTCTTGCAGGTGCTAACTGCCGCTCCTAGGAAATAACCAAGCATCACTCGATTGCCAACAGACTGAACTAATATACTTTACAACTTAAAACCTGAATTTGCGTTGGACATGGACAACTCAACGAAGGTGAATACTAAACTATCCGTGAGCACCTGTCGCCTACATACTGCTGCCCGGGAGCCGAGGCGGGGGATGATGTATTTCTGTATGGCCTTCTCTTCGACGGCGGCGAGCTCTTCAGCGGCGTCCGGTGTTTTTGCCACCACCGCCATGAATCAGGCCACGATGAGCAGCCTAAGCCAGCTCTCCTCACATACGGCCAGACGAGGAAGAGGAGGACGGGTAGGAGACGTCAGGTGAGACCTGCTCCAAGCCACCGAGCGTCTGGTCGACGAGCACGGGTTGATCGAGGAAGGGACGGGAGATGGGCCCGCGGAGATGCGTGTGTGCGACGGCGGAACAGAATGAGAGGGAGAACGAGTGGGTCGCAACAATCCATCGGACGAGCTGAAAATATCTTCCCAAATTGCCCTTGGATCTCGTATACTGCTCGGGTTAAACAACCAGTGCACGCTGTACTGCTAACGCAATTCAAGCAGTATACACCCCTTTGGGACGTTAGATCTTCAGGAATAAACGGCCAATATTCATTTCAGGGTACCATAAAAGAGCTTAGTTTTAATTAGATTGGGTTCGTACATGAGCTCCCGGTAGAAGGAACTACTTAAGGCGGACTGTTGGCACACCTGCTTATATTCTTGATATTTGTCGTCAGTCATTCCTAGGCCCACTCAGCAGGCAAGCAACTCCATATCGTTCAATTCCCTGCTCCAGATGATCTGTACTCATATAACTATCTCATATATGTTCAGAACGTTGATGTTCATGCAAAGTTTTAGAGCTAGATTTGTTGTGATTGCAATTGGACTAACATGAGTTCTTCAATGAGGTTTTATTACTTTAAATCTTGAATACAAATTGTACAGCAAAAACAATTAATTTTGATATGCCTGAAACATGTACGATCAGTTTTCTATTATAAAAAAACATTCCATGGCTAGATATACAAGAAAATTATATGTCAAGCGAGCAGCACAAAAATCATTGTAAATCAAAGCTTTCTTATGGCTGCATTTGAGTGTACTTTGGTGCGGCTGTGTGAATCGGAGCATTATGAGTATTTTGAATTTTAAATGACAATATACAACTGTTTGTGTATTATTCATTTAATTTTTGTAATGGTCTACCGTGCAAGAGAGCTCTCAATTTTCCATGATTGCAAATGGTGTTTTATGAAAGCAGTCAATATATAAATCGAGCTGTGTCTTTCTAATGTCCTTTTGTAGAAAAAATGTTATTTTGTAATCTTATTTACTTAATCAGTACCACTTTTTTTATTTTACATTTACTACTTGCACCATGTTTCAAAATACGACGTCCACACACTACGATACAACCATACTATACATGAATTTCTCTTGACGCTAGAAGATAAACTGCCAATTGTATTCGTGGCTATTTATGGTTCTATTCACTGTATATATATGAAGTTTATGATGAGTATTAAAAACAATTTTGTATATTTATTTACTTGATCTGTTCTATGGATGCTAGATTAAACGTAGCACAAGTACTTTAATTATTTTAATTCTAAAGGCGACTATAGGAGCACAAGTTAATGATTGTCATGGCACTATTCTGAATCTGCTCTATCCATCTTTTCCACCCACTATATTGTGTCTCCCTTTTCTTCCATACCTATTATTTATATATGGTTTATACGTTTAAATTATCTATATTACGATATTACCTTTTATGTTGGTCGGAATGTTTAATACCTGGCCCTGTACTACAAAACGAATGCACAAGATATCCAGATTGATCTGAATTGAATACTTTTAAATTGGACAAAATATAACTTAATTGACAGACAATTTTCAGTATTCATTTTACTCTTTGCTGAGACACATGTTCTAATATACTCCATCCGTTCCTAAACATAAGTCTTTTTAGAAACTCCAATATGGACAATGTACAGAGCAAAATGAGTGAATCTACGCTCTATAATATGTCTATACATCCGTATGTAGCGCATATTGAAATATCTAAAGAGGCTTATATTTAGGATTGGAGGGAGTATATTTTTGGATATTCTTACGGTGAGAGAGACATAGGTCAAACCCTCGAAGAATTTGTCGTCGACGATGATTCCTCTACATAGTGCACATGTGAAACATGACTCCTTTGGTTATGTACATCACCGTGAGTATATGATGCAGAGAATAAAGTGCTCTCCATTAATCTGTTGGTCTGCAGCATACATGTTGTACTAGCTACAAAATTGTAATTAGAAAAGGTTCATTCTTACGATCTGATATCACCAGCTGATGTTAGTAGTACAGTAAGCCTTAGACATTTCACTATCATTATTACCTATCATGTAAATTAGTTCTAAGATATTTAACAATCGAGAACATAGTATATGATAATAAAAAGTATATCCCATATTGATCCAACATTAAGTCCTTTACAAAATATCAATTGAATTCTAAACCCATCTCATAGTTAAGCATTTTTTTGCCAATTACCGAATATATTATTTAGCTAATTCAAAATTAAGTTCTTTATATTGTTGTGAAATTACATATATTTATTGTAATCAAATTAACTGGCTAATTGAATTCAATTTTTCATGGTATAACAAATTAGAAAGACTAGCCCGTGCGTCGCACGGGTCGTCGACTAGTATACCTAATTGCATATATATACATGTGTATGTGTGTGAATAATGGTGGTTGTGAGACATTCGATGATATATATATGATCGGTTCTACGAGAAATTCTGTTTATATATATGCATAACGTGTGCAATATGTAGTATCGTAAAATACCAGCAAACGAAAAAGAATTAAATGGAAAACAAAAAATTAAAGGGAAACTAAATAATAAACCCCAAACCCCCCAAACCTTTTGGTACCGGTTGGTGTTACCAAACGGTATTAAAGGGCTCCCCGCCCCCGGCGTTTAGCGGCGGTTCGTGCAGAACCGGTACTAAAGGGGGGGACCTTTAGTCCCCACACTTTAGTGCCGGTTACAGAACCGGCACTAAAGGGCCTTACGAACCGGTGCTATTGCCCGGTTCTGCACTAGTGATACAGCTGGTCTATTTTGCTAATATTAGCAGCATAACTATTCTGATAATACTTTCGCACTGCACGCTCAAGGCAAGTGCATGTCATTGTTTGAACCAAGTGTGCTACAGTACTTAGGCGAGTGAACTTCCCGTTGCAACAAAACCACACGCTGTGTTTTTTCGGTACCTTTTTCACTCTAGTTTTTAAACCGCTTATCGGAATGAGACGTGTAATATACGGTTCAAAAACTATGGATTAGGCGCAACTTCGTTATGTTGAACACCTTTCGAGATTCCTCGCGGTTTAAGAGCAGTTTTGAAAACGGTGCGGCGCACGACGAGTGGCAGCGAGCTTTTTTCGCGTTTTTTTTCTAAACCGCTCGTTGGAAGGAAGCAAATGATACACCATTGGAAAGATATCATCGAGGCGCCTCTTTTTCATATACATTATTTTCTCTAATTCGTTACGGTTTAAGAGCAGTTTTAAATTTAATAAATCGCGGAATTGTGTTTTTTTGAATTTTTTTCAATTTTTGGTACTGTTTTTTTTCTCGAATACGCAAAGCTTGTGTATCATTTCATTGATAGAAGGAAGCATAATGAGTACAGAGGAGGATACAACACATGACACAAACGCAAGAAGGTGTGAACATGGCACCCAGAGCAGAGACAAGGGATGCTCAACCCAAATAGAGAAAAACACTGCCTAACCCACAAAGCCAAGAACTAGGGAGGCAAGCCAAACTAGTGCGACATCCAGCATCTCAAAAGCCAAACATTGGGGACGCCTAGAGAAAACATGATGGCGCCTTCAAGAAGGGGAACGACGTCGTGACGTCGCCGCCATCCGATCCGAAGAACCGGACCTGAGATTTCCCTCGTTGCTCGAATAGGGGCATGGATAAAGGCCATGGCAATGCCTCCAAGAAGGGACATGACACCGGCGAGTGCCGCCGCTGCCAGCATCGGCAAGCCAAGCACGGATTTCGCCCTGGCCTAGGTCCGAGCAATCCCATTTGTCACCAAAGCAGGATACGAAGATGATGAAGTCAAGCCACTAGTCAAGGCCGCCACCCAAGGAGGAGTGGGGCTGCATCTGCTGTCATAGGGTGGCGTAGGGCATCGACAAAAACGCGAGCTTTGGATCTGGCTCAAGGACGAGGCGCCAATGTGGTCAGGGGCAGGATGGCGAAGCAGAGAGCCAACGTGGAGGAGGGGAGGCTACCGGCAAACCCGACAAGCTGGAGCCGGAGAATGCAGCTCCGAGCTGCCGGGGATGGAGCCGCCGAAACACCAACGGGCAAAGGAGCTGGAGGGGACGCAGCAACCAAAACGCCGGGGGCAGATCTGCGCCGGCAGAGGCTCCGGTGAGCCGCGGACGGTGGAGGACGCAGGTCTAGGGCCGCCGGGAACGGAGCAGCGCCGACGGGGAATCTGCCACGGGCCTCAAGCACACGCCGAGAAAACCACCATGATCACAGGAACATCTCGCCTAAGCCATCACCGCAGCTCGGAAGACGATGATACGTCTCCAACGTATCTATAATTTTTGATTGCTCCATGCTATATTATCTACTGTTTTGGACCATATTGGGCTTTATTTTCCACTTTTATATTACTTTTGGGACTAACCTATTAACCGGAGTCCTAGCCCAGAATTGCTGTTTTTTGTCCATTTCAGTGTTTCGAAGAAACGGAATATCAAACGGAGTCCAAACAGAACGAAACCTTCGGGAACGTGATTTTCTCACCGAATATGATCCAGGAGACTTGAACCCTATGTCAAGAAAGCCACGAGGTGGGCACGAGGTAGGGGGCGTGTCTACCCCCTAGGGCGCACCCCCCACACTCGTGGGCCCCATGAAGCTCCACCGACGTACTTCTTCCTCCTATATATACCTACATACCCCCAAACGATCAGATACGGAGCCAAAAACCTAATTCCACCGCCGCAACTTTCTGTACCCACGAGATCCCATCTTGGGGCCTGTTCCGGAGCTCCGTCGGAAGGGGAATCCACCACGGAGGGCTTCTACATCATCATCATAGCCCCTCCGATGAAGTGTGAGTAGTTTACCTCAGACCTTCGGGTCCATAGTTAGTAGCTAGATGGCTTCTTCTCTCTTTTTGGATCTCAATACAATGTTCTCCCCCTCTCTCGTGGAGATCTATTCGATGTAATCTTGTTTTTGCGGTGTGTTTGTTGAGACCGATGAATTGTGGGTTTATGATCAAGATTATCTATGAACAATATTTGAATCTTCTCTGAATTCTTTTATATATGATTGGTTATCTTTGCAAGTCTCTTCGAATTATTCGTTTGGTTTGGCCAACTAG
This sequence comes from Triticum urartu, assembly GCF_003073215.2. Classification (NCBI taxonomy): domain Eukaryota; kingdom Viridiplantae; phylum Streptophyta; class Magnoliopsida; order Poales; family Poaceae; genus Triticum; species Triticum urartu. Next base: position 708,757,788 of record NC_053024.1, on the reverse strand, counting down.
ATTGGTAGTTCTTGCAATGCGAGAAGTGCTTAGCTTTGGGTTCAATCTTGTGGTGTCATTTCCCAGTGACAGTAGGGGCAGCAAGGCACATATTGTATTGTTGCCATCGAGGATAACAAGATGGGGTTTTTATCATATTGCATGAATTTATCCCTCTACATCATGTCATCTTGCTTAAGGCGTTACTCTGTTTTCATTAACTCAATACTCTAGATGCATGCTGGATAGCGGTCGATGAGTGGAGTAATAGTAGTAGATGCAGGCAGGAGTCGGTCTACTTGTCTCGGACGTGATGCCTATATACATGATCATACCTAGATATTCTCATAACTATGCTCAATTCTGTCAATTGCTCAATAGTAATTCGTTCACCCACCGTAAAATACTTATGTTCTTGAGAGAAGCCACTAGTGAAATCTATGGCTCCCGGGTCTATTCTCATCATATTAATCTTCCATCACTTTATTATTGCTTTCCTTTTTATTTTGCTTTTTATTTTACTTTGCATCTTTATACTAAAAATACCAAAAATATTATCTATCATCTCTATCAGATATCACTCTCGTAAGTGACCGTGAAGGGATTGACAACCCCTATTCGCGTTGGTTGTGAGGAGTTATTCGCTTTGTGTAGGTACGAGGGACTCGCGCGTGGCCTCCTACTGGATTGATACCTTGGTTCTCAAAAACTGAGGGAAATTCTTATGCTACTTTGCTGCATCATCCTTTCCTCTTCAAGGAAATCCAACGCAAGCTCAAGAGGTAGCAAGAAGAATTTCTGGCGCCGTTGCCGGGGAGCCTACGCAAAAGTCAACATACCAAGTACCCATCACAATCCCTTATCTCTCGCATTACATTATTTGCCATTTGCCTCTCGTTTTCCTCTCCCCCACTTCACCCTTGCCGTTTTATTTGCCTTCTTCCCGTATGCCTTTCTGTTTGTGTTTCCACGTGCCTTCTATTTGCTTGCATCTTTGCTTGCTAAAAATCTATTGATATGGATCCACTTAAAGTGTTCTACTTGGATAATCTTCGATCCTTATGCGCTCGTGCTGAAACCCCAACTAGCCTAGTTGATGGGAAATCTTTTGATGAGCATGCTCATTTTGTGTGTCATCGTTTGTCTGAAAAAGGGAAGCTCTTATGGTATCATATAAATAGTTTGCTATGCTATGCTTGGAATCTTTGTGAAATTTATGATTTTACTTGTTGCACTAAAAACCCTAAAAAACACCTCCCCTACTTATGTGAGTTTAATGAAAATGAAATCTTATCTTCTTATGCGAAGGGTGTTTATAGTTACTATGATATCGAACATACTGAAGAATTTGTTGCTTTTAAGGGTTCTTATGAAGTTGCTTCTTTGATTGAAAAGTATGATATTACTATCTACGAATCTGAAAACTTTGACATACTTAAATATTGCTATGAAAACTATGCTCATAATGTCTATGTCAAAGACTTTATTGAGAGAATGACCGTTGGTTTGGAAGAAAATAATGATTTGCATGAATCTATAGATAATGATGATTCCGATGATTTGATTGAAATATCCCTTGATGAACATGATGCTTGCTATTCTTGTGGCCATGATGCCAATATTTATGAAGATGGATTTGCTATAGTTCCTTATGTTAAGCATGAGATCGTTGCTATTGCACCCATACTTGATAGTTCCTTCGATGAAAAGCATGATTGCAATGATTTTACTATGAATTCTCTTGATGTCAATTGTGCTAATAATATGCAAAACCCTAAGCTTGGGGATGCTAGTTTTGCTATTTCTACTACTTGTTGCAATGATCATGATTGGGGTGATTCTTCTTATGATCTTGAAAATTTATTCAAGCCCCATGATGAATATAAGATTGATAATAGTGTTTGCAAGAATATTGAAAGTGGGTTTGGAAGAGTGTCAACTTCAGATCCCACATATTTGGATAATATTCAATCTTATGAAATTTTTGATAAAAGTGGGTTTGGAGAAATCATGACTTTAGTTAATGATAATCCCACTATTTTGGAAGAGTGTCAACTTCGCATGCATGTGGATCGTGTTGAGAATATGTTATGTGATGGATATATTGTTGAATTTTCTTATGATCCTACGTGTAACTATTATGAGAGAGGAAAATATGTTTGTAGAAATTTTCATGTTACTAAATTACCTCTCGTCATGTTGAGATTGCTATTGTTTCTTTCTGCTTCCTTGCATATGCTAGTTTTCGCTTTCTATGATAATTTGTTTGCCTATAAGATGCCTATGCATAGGAAGTATGTTAGACTTAGATGTGTTTGTCACATGCTATTTGATGCTCCCTTTTGCGCTTCAATTCTTGTCTTTCATGTGAGCATCGTCAGATCTATCCTTGCTTTTATGCCTAGTTAAGGGCGTTAAACGATAGCGCTTGTTGGGAGGCAACCCAATTTTATTTTAGTTTTTTTCTTTTTGCCTCTGTTTAGGAATAAATAATTTGTCTAGCCTCTGGTTAGATTCATTTTTGTGTTTTAATTAGTGTTTGTGCCAAGTGAAACCGTTAGGATAAACTACGGTAGTAGTTAATTTGATTCTGCTGTAGGAAACAGAAACTTTGTGCGCACGAGATTAGTTTTCATAAATCACAGGCACGTGCTTTGTAGTTGATTCTTTTTGCTGTATATCAATAAACAAATTATCTAGAACTTCCTAATTTGGCTGAATTTTTCACGTTCCAGAAGTTTGGTTAGTTACAGATTACTACAGACTGTTCTGTTTTTGACAGATTCTGTTTTTCGTGTGTTGTTTGCTTATTTTAATGAATCTATGGCCAGTAAAATAGTTTATAAATCATAGGGAAGTTGGAATACAGTAGGTTTAACACCAATATAAATAAAGAATGAGTTCATTACAGTACCTTGAAGTGGTGTTTTGTTTTCTTTCGCTAACGAAGCTCATGAGATTTCTGTTGAGTTTTGTGTTGTGAAGTTTTCAAGTTTTGGGTGAAATCTTTTGATGGATTATGGAACAAGGAGTGGCAAGAGCCTAAGCTTGGGGATGCCCATTGCACCCCCAAGATAATCTAAGGACACCAAAAAGTCAAAGCTTGGGGATGCCCCGGAAGGCATTCCCTCTTTCGTCTACTTCCATCGGTAACTTTACTTGGAGCTATATTTTTATTCACCACATGATATGTGTTTTGCTTGGAGCGTCTTGTGTGATTTGAGTCTTTGCTTTTTAGTTTACCACAATCATCCTTTCTGTAAACACCTTTTGAGAGAGCCATACATGATTTGGAATTTGTTAGAATACTCTATGTGCTTCACTTATATCTCTTGAGCTATGTAGTTTTGCTCTAGTGCTTCACTTATATCTTTTAGAGCACGGTGGTGGAATTGTTTTATAGAAACTATAGATCTCTCATGCTTCACTCAGATTATTTTGAGAGTCTTAAATAGCATGGTAATTTGCTTAAACAATCCTAATATGCTTGGTATTCAAGATTTGTAAAACTTTCTTTTGAGTGCGTTGAATACTAAGAAAAGTTTGTTGCATGATAATTGTTTTGAGATATGGAGGTAATAATATTAGAGTCATGATAGTTGAGTAGTTGTGAATTTGAGAAATACTTGTGTTAAAGTTTGTGATTCCCGTACCATGCACGTATAGTGAACCGTTATGTGATGAAGTTGGAGCACGATATATTTATTGATTGTCTTCCTTATGTGTGGAGGTCGGGATCGCGCGATGGTTAACTCCTACCAACCCTTCCCCCAGGAGCATGCGTGTAATATTTTGTTTTGATGACTTGTAGATTTTTGCAATAACTATGTGAGTTCTTTATGACTAATGTTGAGTCCATGGATTATACGCACTTTTCTTCCTTCCACCATTGCTAGCCTCTCTAATACCGCTCACTTTTCTCCGGTATCATACACCCATCATATACCTTCCTCAAAACAGCCACCATACCTACCTATCATGGCATTTCCATAGCCATTCCGAGATATATTGCCATGCAACTTTCCACCGTTCCGTTTATTATGACACGCTCCATCATTGTCATATTGCTAGCATGATCATGTAGTTGACATCGTATTTGTGGCAAAGCCACCGTTCATAATTCTTTCATACATGTCACTTTTGAATCATTGCATATCCCGGAACACCGCCGGAGGCATTCATATAGAGTCATATTTTGTTCTAAGTATCGAGTTGTAATTGTTGAGTTGTAAGTAAATAAAAGTGTGATGATCATCATTTCTAGAGCATTGTCCCAAGTGAGGAAAGGATGATGGAGACTATGATTCCCCCATAAGTCGGGATGAGACTCCGGACGAAAAATAAAAAAGAAAAGAAAATAAAAGTGGCCATAAAAAATAAGAGAAAAGGCCCAAATAAAAAAATGAGAGAGAAGGGACAATGTTACCATCTTTTTACCACACTTGTGCTCCAAAGTAGCACCATGATCTTCATGATAGAGAGTCTCTCATTTTGTCACTTTCATATACTAGTTGGAATTTTTCATTATAGAACTTGGCTTGTATATTCCAATGATGGGCTTCCTCAAATGCCCTAGGTCTTCGTGAGCAAGCGAGTTGGATGCACACCCACTTAGTTTCTTTTGTTGAGCTTTCATATACTTATAGCTCTAGTGCATCCGTTGCATGGCAATACCTACTCACTCACATTGATATCTATTGATGGGAATCTCCATAGCCCGTTGATACGCCTAGTTGATGTGAGACTATCTTCTCCCTTTTTGTCTTCTCCACAACCACCATTCTATTCCATATATAGTGCTATATCCATGGCTCACGCTCATATATTGCGTGAAAGTTGAAGAGTCTGAAAATTCTAAAGTATGAAAGAATTGCTTGGCTGAAACCGGGGTTGTGCATGATTTAAATATTTTGTGTGATGAAGATAGAGCATAGCCAGACTATATGATTTTGTAGGGATAGCCTTCTTTGGCCATGTTATTTTGAGAAGACATGATTGCTTTGTTAGTATGCTTGAAGTATTATTATTTTTATGTCAATATGAACTTTTGTGTTGAATCTTTCGGATCTAAATACTCATACCACAATTAAGAAGAATTACATTGAAATTATGCCAAGTAGCACTCCGCATCAAAAATTATCTTTTTTATCATTTACCTACTCGAGGACGAGCAGGAATTAAGCTTGGGGATGCCTGATACGTCTCCAACGTATCTATAATTTTTGATTGCTCCATGCTATATTATCTACTGTTTTGGACCATATTGGGCTTTATTTTCCACTTTTATATTACTTTTGGGACTAACCTATTAACCGGAGGCCCAGCCCAGAATTGCTGTTTTTTTTGCCTATTTTAGTGTTTCGAAGAAACGGAATATCAAACGGAGTCCAAACGGAATGAAACCTTCGGGAACATGATTTTTCTCACCGAATATGATCCAGGAGACTTGGACCCTACGTCAAGAAAGCCACGAGGTGGGCACGAGGTAGGGGGGCGTGCCTACCCCCTAGGGCGCGCCCCCACTCGTGGGCCCCACGAAGCTCCACCGACATACTTCTTCCTCCTATATATACCTATGTACCCCCAAACGATTAGATACGGAGCCAAAAACCTAATTCCACCGCCGCAACTTTCTGTACCCACGAGATCCCATCTTGGGGCCTTTTCCGGAGCTCCGCGGGAAGGGGAATCCACCACGGATGGCTTCTACATCATCATCATGGCCCCTCAGATGAAGTGTGAGTAGTTTACCTCAGACCTTCGGGTCCATAGTTAGTAGCTAGATGGCTTCTTCTCTCTTTTTGGATCTCAATACAATGTTCTCCCCCTCTCTCGTGGAGATCTATTCGATGTAATCTTGTTTTTGCGGTGTGTTTGTTGAGACCGATGAATTGTGGGTTTATGATCAAGATTATCTATGAACAATATTTGAATCTTCTCTGAATTCTTTTATGTATGACTGGTTATCTTTGCAAGTCTCTTCGAATTATCCATTTGGTTTGGCCAACTAGATTGGTAGTTCTTGCAATGGGAGAAGTGCTTAGCTTTGGTTTAATCTTGCGGTGTCCTTTCCCAATGACAGTAGGGGTAGCAAGGCACGTAGTGTATTGTTGCCATCGAGGATAACAAGATGGGGTTTTTATCATATTGCATGAATTTATCCCTCTACATCATGTCATCTTGCTTAAGGCGTCACTCTGTTTTCATTAACTTAATACTCTAGATGCATGCTGGATAGCGGTTGATGAGTGGAGTAATAGTAGTAGATGCAGGAAGGAGTCGGTCTACTTGTCTCGGAAGTGATGCCTATATACATGATCATACCTAGATATTCTCATAACTATGCTTAATTCTGTCAATTGCTCAACAGTAATTCGTTCACCCACCGTAAAATACTTATGCTCTTGAGAGAAGCCACTAGTGAAATCTATGGCCCCCGGGTCTATTCTCATCATATTAATCTTCCATCACTTTATTATTGCTTTGCTTTTTATTTTGCTTTTTATTTTACTTTGCATCTTTATACCAAAAATACCAAAAATATTATCTATCATCTCTATCAGATCTCGTAAGTGACCGTGAAGGGATTGACAACCCCTATTCGCATTGGTTGCGAGGAGTTATTCGCTTTGTGTAGGTACGAGGGACTCGCGCATGACCTCCTACTGGATTGATACCTTGGTTGTCAAAAACTGAGGGAAATAATTACGCTACTTTGCTGCATCATCCTTTCCTCTTCAAGGAAATCCAACGCAAGCTCAAGAGGTAGCAGACGACACTGTCGAAGATCGACCTACACCATGGCAGGGCCAGTCTCGGCCTTCCGGGCTGAAGCGCCTTCGCATCCACCCAAGCGCCTGAATCCAACCGGCAAAAACAAGAGGGAGAGCTGTACCAGGAGGCCAAGGGGCGGGTGAGGGAGGAGTAAGCGCGGGCCATGGCCACGCCGCCGAGCCGGATGAGTAGGGGACAAAGCAGCAGTAGGAAGAGAAGCAGCTCGCGTCGCGCAAAACGGATCTGGGAGGAGGGAAGGGGCGCCACGGCACGCGCCAGGGCCAAGACCGCCCCGCCACGACCATCCCCGGGCGGCGCAGATTTGCCGGCGGCCCTCCGATGGCGGCGATGCGGTGGGAGGCTGTGGAGTGGGGGACCTCTGGGCGGCGGCTAGGGTTTCCCCCGAGTCGTCGCGGGCGACGCGGGGGCGAGGGGGAAGCTCTCCAGAGTTTTTTCGCTCCAGTTTTTGAACTGTTTGTCAAAACAAGGCCTATGATACGCCGTTGGAAAGCTACAGACGAGGTGCAACTTTCATATGTTGAAATATTTTTGAGATTCCTTACGGATTTTTGTTAATTTTGAAAATTGTGCGGCTGACGACGAGAGGCAGCGGCCGTTTTTCGCAAATTTTTTACAAACCGTTAGTCGGAATAATTCAAATTATACACCGTTGCAAAGATATCGATGAGGTGCAACCTTTTCATGTAGAGCACTCTCTCTGATTCCTTACGGTTTAAAAGCAATTTTGATTTTAACGAAATGCAGACACTGTTTTTTTGCGACCAAAAATCGTCGTATGTACCGCATCAGACAGAAGAGCGCACTGCTTTAGACTGAAAACCACACTGCATCAGACAACCAAGTGACTTTCATGATTTTCTTTTTTCAGACGCAAATTTTTTCAGATGAGTTTTTGTTATTTTTTTAACATTTTTTCTATGAATGAGTGAACCGCAGAGACGAGGGAAGTGAACCACAACACTACTGAAAAGTGAACTCCATCTGACATCCAAGCGCACTTTAAGTGCTGATGCAATTAGCTGCTTTCGAAACACATGGTAGTCCATAAGACGTATGCAGTGCACATTGGGAGGAAAGTGAACCGCGCCACGAATAAAAGTAAACGACATGACTTTTTTTTGTCATTTTCAACCGTGTGGCGAGATGTTAACAGGGTGGAGAACTTCAAATCCCCGTGTCGTGAGCTGCGGGCTGCTGATAGAGCACACAACATTTCTCAAAAGAAAAAGATAAGAGCACACAACGAGATGTGACCATTGGAACAAAAAAAATCACAAAAGTGCACTGCATTGGAATCGCACAAGGCACACTGCATTGGAATCTTAGCGTTCGCTTGGGAAGATGAATGCCAACTCAGAAGAAAGAACAAAATGAACTTCCTTCGTTTTCTTTTCTTCTACATTATTTTGTTTTTTGAGTAAACGTAGATGCATCGCTTGGGAACTGCACGTCGGCGATGAACACATACATTTATGCGCAGCGGCCAAGGCCCATGTGGACCGCGACGCGGCCATTGTAGTGTCTGGCCTCCTGCGTAGCCACCATCTCCTGCAGCCATGGCCTACGCCACTTTTTCCTTCCTGCACAAATCAGTGCACTGAACCTCAAGAGGAAACAACATTGACTGCATTTGCAAAAGAGGGGAGAAATTGGGCTCACTGGAGTGCACTGCTACGTGACGGGCATGATGGAGAGGACCCAGAGGAGTCGTCCGAGTTGGAGAAGAGGGGCAACTGCCGCTCTGTCCATGGTGCTCGCGTGTCGCTTGGCTTCAAAAGTTGAGGGGAAGTGATGTAGGCATTGACGGCAAGCTAGACCTGCTCGAGCTCGACGGTGTAGAGGACCTGATGATGAACTGCACCCACACGCAAAAACACCAAAGCCTGCAAGTACATGAGCACTGAACCGCTGCACGCACGCGTTCGAGCTGCATGTCCACGCCCGAGACTGAACAGTGGCAGCCGAGCAGCATTGGGATAGCAACCGAGCTGCACTCGGGCGACGCCCGGGCACTCAAGCGAGGTGGATGAGCTGCTGCACGTGACGGCTAGGGGAAGGTCGACGCCTATGGCCCTCGTGAGTCCCGCATCCACTGCCTGATCGAGTAGCAGCAGATGGAAAAATGGCCTTGCATTGGCCGGAGTCGAAGGGGGGCTGGATCCGAAAATATAAAATAGAGCATGTGCATCCCGGCCTGCTTATCTGGTTCGTCCATATACCTTGGGATACGAGTCAGCCGTTTCCGTAAGATCGCTAGGCCACGGTTATATCGAGTGGGTTAGTAGTGCCTTCGTCCGTGATCTGCCTACTACATAGCTTATGGTACTGTTCAGCTAGAGACAAGGACAGACAACTGTCGGACACTCGAGGAGGCGGCCTGTGACTCTGGTCCATGTGCGTCCCCCTCGTACCTCCAGGAGGGCATCATGCACACGGATAAGACAGAATCCTGCCGAGCCCCCTGTGACTCTGTTCCACCTCCGTCCGACATTGGAGTGAAGTAGCTGTACACAGGAGTGTTGGAATTAAACCCGACTAATTCCCCCGGTGGCCCGTGTGTGTCTGACTCGTGCGTGTATTCTAGTAGAACTCTAATTAGCAAACCAAGTAGTATTGGTTGTAGCTAACTTGTACTACTATATATACGTGTGTACCCGGGCTTGTAAAACACATTGTGAGAACCAAAGCAATAAAGAAACGCACGATACGTGCGTGTGGCAATCCCAATCGATTCTTGTGTGTTGTGCTATCTACATGAGCTAGCTAGATCAAGTTGTGATTCCGGCTAGAAGTGCTCGTACGTACTAGTACTACATACTCGTACAGATAGATCGATTGCTGGAAGATTAGCTTTGTACTGCGGTGCGTCTCGACGTAAAAGCAATTCGTCGAGTTCTTCAGCCAGCTTCGTTCATCTTCATCGTCGTCGGTCGTCGCCTGTCGTCGGAAAGTACTCGATGACGTGGTCTGGGCCAAGAATTGGTATCAGAGCAAGGTTGATCTTCTAATAACGGAGGATCATGTCAGACGACGAGAAGAACAAGCAGCTGACGGAGTACTCCGGTGCGGTTAAAGTATTTGCTGCTCCGGCGAGTTCGTCATACCCACGGTTTGACCGCGAGAACTTCAGGGTTTGGAAGGCCCTTACGGAGTGTGGTCTCCGCGCCAACGAGCTATGGGACGCAGTGGATCCAGGAGGCGACACGTACAAGAAGGAGGGAGCCGAGCACCGGAAGGATCGGCAGGCGGCGTCGGCGATTTACTCGGTGATGCCGATGGATGTCCTCCAGCACCTAATCGCCAAAGCAACGACGAAGGAGGTGTGGGATACGCTGGAGCTCATGTTCGAGGGACACACCCGCGTCAAGCAAGCCAATCTCCAAACTCTCCTAAGGAACTACGAGACTTTGGTCATGGGCGACGATGAGTCCGTGGACGCGTTCGCTTCACGGGTGGCAACTCTCGTCAATCGGATTCGCGCGCTTGGAGAAAACCTCACGGAGACCTCTGTTGTCCGGTGGTTCTTGCGCGCGGCCCCTCCCCTGTACCTGCAAATTGTCACAGTGATCGAGCAGTGTGTCGATCTTGAGACTCTCTCCATCGACGATCTCGTCGGACGCTACAAGGCTCACGACGAGCGTATGTGGTAAAGTCTCGGGGATGGGAGGAACGATGAGAATGTCATGCTCACACGGGCTTAGTGGCTGGCGCTGGACTCAAGGAGAAGAGGCGAGGGCTCTAGCAGCAACACTCGCCAAGATCGTGCACCAAAAGAACAAAGTAAGAAGAACGCTGGCGACGGCGCTCCGAAGAAGAAGATGTTTGACAAGCGCAAGCTCAAGTGTCACAACTGTGGCATCATGGGGCACTTCAAGTCGGAGTGCAAGAAACCACCGAAGGAGAAAGCTCTCCTGGCCAAAGGAGGCGATGATGGAGACATGATGCTCATGGTCGAAGTATGCGAGCTAATGGACAAGGACAGTCCAGCTCCAAAGGCGCCGGCTACAGAGGTTGTCACGCTCAGAGAGGAGGCAGTTTATGTTCACGATAAGAAGAGGATGAACACGTCGAGGCACGTGTGGTACCTCGACACGGGCGCTAGCAACCACATGACCGGCGACAAGGACCAGTTTTCTGAGCTCAGTGTTTCGGTGGGAGGCACGGTTCGGTTCGGCGACGGACGGACCGTTGACATCGCAGGGCGAGGTACTGTCCTATTTGAGTTGAAGAATGGCGGTCACAAGGTACTCACAGATGTGTACTATATTCCCAAGCTAAAGAGTAGCATCATAAGTCTTGGCCAGCTCGAGGAGCGTGGTTGCAAGATTGTGCTCGAAGATGGCTTTCTATGGGGGTATGATCATCAGAGGATGTTGATTATGAAGGTGCAGAGGTCACCGAACAGGCTCTACGTCCTCAACTTGGACCGTGTGGATCCGGTATGTCTCCTGTCGAGCATGGACGACTCGGCATGGAAGTGGCACACGCGCTATGGTCATCTAAATTTCCAGTCTCTTCGGCAACTTGGACAAAAGGAGATGGTACGTGGTCTACCATGCATCAATCATGTCGACCAAGTGTGCGATGGTTGTCTCATTGGGAAACAAAGGCGAGCCTCGTTCCCAAGAGAGGGAAACTTTAGAGCGAGTAAAGCTCTTGAGTTGGTCCACGGAGACTTGTGCGGACCGATTACATCGGCCACCCCTACCGGAAACAGATACTTCTTTCTCGTCGTCGACGACTTCAGCAGATTCATGTGGATCGTGTTGTTGAAGACGAAGCACCAAGCTTTGCAAGCCTTCAGGATAATAAAGATGGCGGCTGAAGTAGAATCTGAAGCCAAGCTGAAGGCCCTCCTTACTGATCGGGGGGGGGGGGGGGAGTTCAAGTCTCGTGCATTCACGAAATTTTTCGAAGCTCGAGGGATCAAGAGGTATCTTACGACGCCATATTCACCGCAGCAAAACGGTGTTGTGGAACGGAGGAATCAGACCGTGGTGGCGATGGCACGAAGCATGTTGAAGAGTAAAGGCATGCCGGGCAAGTTTTGGGGTGAGGCAGTCAATACAGCCGTTTATCTGCTGAACCGGGCTCCAACCAAGAGTGTGGTTGGAATGACGCCGTACGAAGCATGGTACGGACACAAGCCCATGGTTGATCATCTTCGCACTTTCGGGTGCGTGGCACATGTGAAGACAGTGACCGGGCATACTAGCAAATTGGCGGATCGGAGTACTCAAATGGTGTTGGTTGGCTATGAAAAGGGAACAAAGGCATACCGTGCGTGCAACCCCTCGACCAATAAGGTGGTTGTGATGCATGACGTGGTTTTCGAAGAAGCAAGGTCATGAACCTAGAACTCCACCGAGCCGGTATACCTGTCTTCCGATGAAATTTTCAACGTTGTTTACAATGATTACGAGCATGCAGACATTGGTGATCAACCGAAGACTTCGAGCATCGCGAGCGGCGCGGCAGAAAACGATGGCGCGAGGCACGCGCCAGAAGCAGCGGCGGCCGACGTGCACGAAGCTGCGTACGGCACGCCAGGCAGCAACGCACGCAGCAGCGCTCGCTCAGCTGGCCAAACGAACGTGTCAGAGGGGAGCGGCCCATCCAGTGGCCCGACTGATGGACTTGAAGATGGACTCGAGCCAGAGTCCAGAGAAGTCAGCCCAGGACGTAGCCCTCATGTTGCGTCGGGAGGGTTAGAAGGCCACGTGCATGGGATTGTTGGTTCTCCTGTACGTACACCAATCTCACGTGGTTCACCTGGTGGACGTGTAGCCAGCCCAAGGGTGCTCCAATCGCCTGAAAACGGACGTGTGGCAACTTCAGATGATGATTCCTCGTCTTCGACTGTACAGAAGACAAGGGAACATCCGCCGACACTAGTACGTCTTCGGCTAGTGGTGGATTTATATCCAAAGGAAATGCTTCCAAAAGTAAATCCTGTGAAAATTAAAGGAAGAGGACGGCGGTGTCTGCTTAGCATCGAGGAACCGACGAAATTAGAAGATGCAAACACGGAGGAGTGTTGGCGTCGTGCTATGGACGAGGAGTTGGGATCGATCCAAGACAACAAAACATGGGAGCTCGTGGATCCACCCAACGACCATAAAATCATAGGGCTCAAGTGGGTGTACAAAGTCAAGAAAGATGCCGAAGGAAACTTGGTGAAGCATAAGGCAAGGCTGGTAGCCAAATGATACGTGCAAGAGCAAGTTGTAGACTTCGAGGAAGTGTTCGCTCCTGTCACAAGGATGGAATCGGTGAGGCTAGTTACAGCTCTTGCGGCTCAAGAATCTTGGAAGCTACATCACATGGATGTAAAATCTGCTTTTTTGAACGGGGAGTTGAAAGAAGAAGTATATGTGAAGCAACCACCGGGTTACATCAAAAAGGGAGAGGAGCACAAGGTGTTGAAACTACACAAGGCATTGTACGGGCTATGCCAAGCTCCTCGGGCGTGGAACATCAAGCTTGATCGTACACTAGTTTCTCTTGGTTTTGAGAAACGTCCACTGGAGCATGCTATGTATAAGCGAGGTAAAGGCAAGGATCGTCTCCTAGTGGGCATCTATGTTGATGATCTCTTGATAACTAGAGCAGATGAGGAGGAGATTGCTAGATTCAAGCTACAAACGAAGGAGCTTTTCAAGATGAGTGATCTAGGTCTTTTGAGCTACTACCCCGGGATAGAGGTACAACAAAAGACGGATGGGATCACATTATGACAGGAGGCATACACAAGGAAGGTACATGAAAGTCATGGCATGAAATATTGCAATCCAATTGACGCTCCAACAAAACCTCGTCTTGCGCTGAGCAAGAAGAGTAAAGCACCCGCAGTTGATGCAATAGAGTATATTTCAGCGGCCACTGCGATGCGTCAAGGTTTGTGGTAAGGAGGCTATACGGTGATCTCATGGATCAACATCCGGAACAAGTGGTGCTCAATGTTAATGGAAAGTCTGAAAGTTTTCTACGCGAAGATCCAGTGCGGCATGATCGAAGCAAGCACACTGATATGGTGTATCACTGCATAAAGGACTGCGTGGAAGAAGCTAAGATGAAGGTCAACTACAATCGCACCGATGATCAGCTAGCGGACATCCTGATCAAGTCTTTGGATCGAGAGAAGTTCTTGAAGATGCGAAGAAGGATCGGCGTCAGAGTTATGACGTGATGACGTCGTGTTTAGGGGGTGAATGTTGGAATTAAACCCGACTAATTCCCCCGGTGGCCGGTGTGTGTCTGACTCGTATGCGTGCGTGTATTCTAGTAGAACTCTAATTAGCAAACCGAGTAGTACTGGTGGTAGCTAACTTGTACTACTATATATACGTGTGTACCCCAGGCTTGTAAAACACAAAGTGAGAACCAAAGCAATAAAGAAACGCATGATACGTGCGTGTGGCAATCCCAATCGATTCTTGTGTGTTGTGCTATCTACATGAGCTAGGTAGATTAAGTTGTGATTCCGGCTAGAAGTGCTCGTACGTACTAGTACTACATACTTGTACAGATAGATCGATTGCTGGAAGATTAGCTTTGTACTGCGGTGCGTCTCGGCGTAAAAGCAATTAGTCGAGTTCTTCAGCCAGCTTCGTTCATCTTCATCGTCGTCGGTCGTCGCCTGTCGTCGGAAAGTACATGACAACGTGGTCTGGGCCAACAATTGGTATCAGAGAAAGGTTGATCTTCTAGTAACGGAGGATCATGTCGGACGACGAGAAGAACGAGCAGCTGACGGAGTACTCCGGTGCGGCTAAAGTAATTGCTGCTCCGGCGAGTTCGTCATACCCACAGTTTGACCGCGAGAACTTCGGGGTCTGGAAGGCCCTTACGGAGTGTGGTCTCCGCGCCAACGAGCTATGGGACGCAGTCGATCCAGGAGGCAACGCGTACAAGAAGGAGGGAGCCGAGCACCGGAAGGATCGGCAGGCGGCGTCAGCGATTTACTCGGTGATGCCGATGGATGTCCTCCAGCACCTAATCGCCAAAGCAATGACGAAGGAGGTGTGGGATACACTGGAGCTCATGTTCGAGGGACACACCCACGTCAAGCAAGCCAATCTCCAAACTCTCCTAAGGAACTACGAGACTTTGGTCATGGGCGACGATGAGTCCATGGACGCGTTCGCTTCACGGGTGGCAACTCTCGTCAATCAGATTCGCGCGCTTGGAGAAAACCTCACGGAGACCTCGTTTGTCCGGCGGTTCTTGCGCGCGGCCCCTCCCCGGTACCTGCAAATTGTCATGGCGATCGAGCAGTGTGTCGATCTTGAGACTCTCTCCATGGACGATCTTGTCGGACGCTATAAGGCTCACGACGAGCATATGCGGTACAGTCTCGGGGATGGGAGGAACGATGAGAATGTCATGCTCACACGGGCTCAGTGGCTGGAGCTAGACTCAAGGAGAGGAGGCGAGGGCTCTAGCAGCAACACTCGCCAAGATCGTGCACCAAAAGAACAAAGTAAGAAGAACGCCGGCGATGGCGCTCCAAAGAAGAAGAAGTTTGACAAGCGCAAGATCAAGTGTCACAACTGTGGCATCATGGGGCACTTCAAGTCGGAGTGCAAGAACCCACCAAAGGAGAAAGCTCTCCTGGCCAAAGGAGGCGATGATGGAGACATGATGCTCATGGTCGAAGTATGCGAGCTAATGGACAAGGACAGTCCAGCTCCAATGGCGCCGGCTACAGAGGTTGTCACGCTCATAGAGGAGGTAGTTTATCTTCACGATAAGAAGAGGATGAACACGTCGAGGCACGTGTGGTACCTCGACACGGGCGCTAGCAACCACATGACCGGCGACAAGGACCAGTTTTCTGAGCTCACTGTTTCGGTGGGAGGCACGGTTCGGTTCAGCGATGGACGGACTGTTGACATCGCAGGGCGAGGTACTATCCTATTTGAGTTGAAGAATGGCGGTCACAAGGTACTCACAGATGTGTACTATATTCCCAAGCTAAAGAGTAGCATCATAAGTCTTGGCCAGCTCGAGGAGTGTAATTGCAAGATTGTGCTCTAAGATGGCTTTCTATGGGGGTATGATCGTCAGAGGATGTTGATTATGAAGGTGCAGAGGTCACCAAACAGGCTCTACGTTCTCAACATGGACCGTGTGGATCCGGTATGTCTCCTGTCGAGCATGGACGACTCGGCATGGAAGTGGCACGCCCGCTATGGTCATCTAAATTTCCAGTCTCTTCGGCAACTTGGACAAAAGGAGATGGTACGTGGTCTACCGTGCATCAATCTTGTCGACCAAGTGTGTGATGGTTGTCTCATTGGGAAACAAAGGCGAGCCCCGTTCCCAAGAGAGCGAAACTTTAGAGCGAGTAAAGCTCTTGAGTTGGTCCACGGAGATTTGTGCGGACCGATTACACCAGCCAACCCTGCCAGAAACAGATACTTCTTGCTCGTCATCGACGACTTCAGCAGATTCATGTGGATCGTGTTGTTGAAGACGAAGGACCAAGCTTTGCAAGCCTTCAGGATAATAAAGATGGCGGCTGAAGTAGAATCTGAAGCCAAGTTGAAGGCCCTCCGTACCAATCGGGGGGGGGGGGGTGAGTTCAAGTCTCGTGCATTCACAGAATTTTGCGAAGCTCAAGGGATCAAGAGGTATCTTACGACGCCATATTCACCGCAGCAAAACGGTGTTGTGGTACGGAGGAATCAGACCGTGGTGGTGATGGAACGAAGCATGTTGAAGAGTAAAGGCATGCCGGGCAAGTTTTGGGCTGAGGCAGTCAATACAGCCGTTTATCTGCTGAACCGGGCTCCAACCAAGAGTGTGGTTGGAATGACGCCGTACGAAGCATGGTACGGACACAAGCCCATGGTTGATCATCTTCGCACTTTCGGGTGCGTGGCGCATGTGAAGACAGTGACCGGGCATACTAGCAAATTGGCGGATCGGAGTACTCCAATGGCGTTGGTTGGCTATGAAAAGGGAACAAAGGCATACCGTGCGTGCAACCCCTCGACCAATAAGGTGGTTGTGACGCGTGACGTGGTTTTTGAAGAAGCGAGGTCATGGAACTGGAACTCCACCGAGCCGGTATACCGGTCTTCCGATGAAATTTTCAACGTTGTTTACGATGATTAGGAGCATGCAGACATTGGTGATAAACCGAAGACTTCGAGCATCGCGAGCGGCGCGGCAGAAAATGATGGCGCGAGGCACGCACCAGAAGCAGCGGCGGCCGACGTGCATGAAGCTGCGTACGGCATGCCAGGCAGCAACGCACGCAGCAGCGCTCGCTCAGCTAGCCAATAGAACGTGTCAGAGGGGAGTGGCCCATCCAGTGGCCCGACTGATGGACCTGAAGATGGACTCGAGCCAGAGTCCAGAGAAGTCAGCCCAGGACGTAGCCCTCACGTTGCGTCGGGAGGGTTAGAAGGCCACGTGCGTGGGATTATTGGTTCTCCTGTACGTACACCAATCTCACGTGGTTCACCTGGTGGACGTGTAGCCAGCCCAAGGGTGCTCCAATCGTCTGAAAACGGACGTGTGGCAACTTCAGATGATGATTCCTCGTCTTCGACTGTACAGAAGACAAGGGAACATCCGCCGACACCAGTACGTCTTCGACTAGTGGTGGATTTATATCCAAAGGAAATGCTTCCAAAAGTAAATCCTGTGAAAATTAAAGGAAGAGGACGGCGGTGTCTGCTTAGCATCGAGGAACCGACGAAATTTGAAGATGCAAACACGGAGGAGTGTTGGCGTCGTGCTATGGACGAGGAGTTGGGATCGATCCAAGACAACAAAACATGGGAGCTCGTGGATCCACCCAGCGACCATAAAATCATAGGGCTCAAGTGGGTGTACAAAGTCAAGAAAGATGCCGAAGGAAACTTGGTGAAGCATAAGGCAAGGTTGGTAGCCAAATGATACGTGCAAGAGCAGGGTGTAGACTTCGAGGAAGTGTTCGCTCCTGTCACAAGGATGGAATCGGTGAGGCTAGTTACAGCTCTCGCGGCTCAAGAATCTTGGAAGCTACATCACATGGATGTAAAATCCGCTTTTTTGAACGGGGAGTTGAAAGAAGAAGTATATGTGAAGCAACCACCAGGTTACATCAAAAAGGGAGAGGAGCACAAGGTGTTGAAACAACACAAGGCATTGTACGGGCTATGCCAAGCTCCTCGGGCGTGGAACATCAAGCTTGATCGTACACTAGTTTCTCTTGGTTTTGAGAAACGTCCACTGGAGCATGCTATGTATAAGCGAGGTAAAGGCAAGGATCGTCTCCTAGTGGGCATCTATGTTGATGATCTCATGATAACTAGAGCAGATGAGGAGGAGATTGCTAGATTCAAGCTACAAATGAAGGAGCTTTTCAAGATGAGTGATCTAGGTCTTTTGAGCTACTACCCCGGGATAGAGGTACAACAAAAGACAGATGGGATCACATTCTGACAGGAGGCATACACAAGGAAGGTACATGAAAGTCGTGGCATGAAATATTACAATCTAATTGACGCTCCAACGAAACCTCGTCTTGCGCTGAGCAAGAAGAGTAAAGCACCCGCAGTTGATGCAATAGAGTATATTGCAGCGCCCACTGCGATGCGTCAAGGTGTGTGGGTAAGGAGGCTATACGGTGATCTCATGGATCAAGATTCGGAACAAGTGGTGCTCAATGTTGATGGAAAGTCTGAAAGTTTTCTACGCGAAGATCCAGTGCGGCATGATCGAAGCAAGCACACTGTTACGGTGTATCACTACATATAGACTGCGTGGAAGAAGCTAAGATGAAGGTCAACTACAATCGCACCGATGATCAGCTAGCGGACATCCTGATCAAGTCTTTGGATCGAGAGAAGTTCTTGAAGATGCGAAGAAGGATCGGCGTCAGAGTTATGACGTGACGACGTCGTGTTTAGGGGGTGCATGTTGAAATTAAACCCGACTAATTCCCCCGGTGGCCGGTGTGTGTCTGACTCGTATGCGTGCGTGTATTCTAGTAGAACTCTAATTAGCAAACCGAGTAGTATTGGTGGTAGCTAACTTGTACTACTATATATACGTGTGTACCCCGGGCTTGTAAAACACAAAGTGAGAACCAAAGCAATAAAGAAACGCATGATACGTGCGTGTGGCAATCCCAATCGATTCTTGTGTGTTGTGCTATCTACATGAGCTAGGTAGATTAAGTTGTGATTCCGGCTAGAAGTGCTCTTACGTACTAATACTACATACTTGTACAGATAGATCGATTGCTGGAAGATTAGCTTTGTACTGCGGTGCGTCTCAGCGTAAAAGCAATTAGTCGAGTTCTTCAGCCAGCTTCGTTCATCTTCATCGTCGTCGGTCGTCGCCTGTCGTCGGAAAGTACTTGACAACGTGGTCTGGGCCAACAATTGGTATATGAGCAAGGTTGTTCTTCTAGTAATGGAGGATCATGTCGGACGACGAGAAGAACGAGCAGCTGACGGAGTACTCCGGTGCGGCTAAAGTAATTGCTGCTCCGGCGAGTTCGTCATACCCACATTTTAACCGCGAGAACTTCGGGGTCTGGAAGGCCCTTATGGAGTGTGGTCTCCGCGCCAACGAGCTATGGGACGCGGTGGATCCAGGAGGCGACGCGTACAAGAAGGAGGGAGCCGAGCACCGGAAGGATCGGCAGGCAGCGTCAGCGATTTACTCGGTGATGCCGATGGATGTCCTCCAGCACCTAATCGCCAAAGCAATGACGAAGGAGGTGTGGGATACACTAGAGCTCATGTTCGAGGGCCACACCCACGTCAAGCAAGCCAATCTCCAAACTCTCCTAAGGATCTACAAGACTTTGGTCATGGGCGACAATGAGTCCGTGGACGCGTTCACTTCACGGGTGGCAACTCTCGTCAATCAGATTCGCGCGCTTGGAGAAAACCTCACGGAGACCTCGTTTGTCCAGTGGTTCTTGCGCGCGGCCCCTCCCCGGTACTTGCAAATTGTCACACCGATCGAGCAGTGTGTCGATCTTGAGACTCTCTCCATGGACGATCTTGTCGGACGCTATAAGGCTCACGACGAGCGTATGCGGTACAGTCTCGGGGATGGGAGGAACGATGAGAATGTCATGCTCACAAGGGCTCAGTGGCTGGCGCTAGACTCAACGAGAGGAGGCGAGGGTTCTAGCAGCAACACTCGCCCAGATCATGCACCAAAAGTACAAAGTAAGAAGAACGACGGCGACGGCGCTCCGAAGAAGAAGAAGTTTGACAAGCGCAAGATCAAGTGTCACAACTGTGGCATCATGGGGCATTTCAAGTCGGAGTGCAAGAACCCACCGAAGGAGAAAGCTCTCCTGGCCAAAGGAGGCGATGATGGAGACATGATGCTCATGGTCGAAGTATGCGAGCTAATGGACAAGGACAGTCCAGCTCCAAAGGCGCCGGCTACAGAGGTTGTCACGCTCATAGAGGAGGTAGTTTATCTTCACGATAAGAAGAGGATGAACATGTCGAGGCACGTGTGGTACCTCGACATGGGCGCTACCAACCACATGACCGGCGACAAGGACCAGTTTTCAGAGCTAAGTCTTTCGGTGGGAGGCACGGTTCGGTTCGGCGACGGATGGACCGTTGACATCGCAGGGCGAGGTACTATCCTATTTGAGTTGAAGAATGGCGGTCACAAGGTACTCACAGATGTGTACTATATTCCCAAGCTAAAGAGTAGCATCATAAGTCTTGGGCAGCTAGAGGAGCGTAATTGCAAGATTGTGCTCGAAGATGGCTTTCTATGGGGGTATGATCGTCAGAGGATGTTGATTATGAAGGTGCAGAGGTCACCGAACAGGCTCTACGTCCTCAACATGGACCGTGTGGATCCGGTATGTCTCCTGTCGAGCATGGACGACTCGGCATGGAAGTGGCACGCGCGCTATGGTCATCTAAATTTCCAGTCTCTTCGGCAACTTGGACAAAAGGAGATGGTACGTGGTCTACCGTGCATCAATGTTGTCGACCAAGTGTGTGATGGTTGTCTCATTGGGAAACAAAGGCGAGCCCCGTTCCCAAGAGAGGGAAACTTTAGAGCGAGTAAAGCTCTTGAGTTGGTCCACGGAGATTTGTGCGGACCGATTACACCAGCCAACCCTGCCGGAAACAGATACTTCTTGCTCGTCGTCGACGACTTCAGCAGATTCATGTGGATCGTGTTGTTGAAGACGAAGGACCAAGCTTTGCAAGCCTTCAGGATAATAAAGATGGCGGCTGAAGTAGAATCTGAAGCCAAGTTGAAGGCCCTCCGTACCAATCGGGGGGGGGGGGGGGGGGGGGGGGGGGGTGGGCGGTGAGATCAAGTCTCGTGCATTCACGGAATTTTGCGAAGCTCAAGGGATCAAGAGGTATCTTACGACGCCATATTCACCGCAGCAAAACGGTGTTGTGGAACAGAGGAATCAGACCGTGGTGGCGATGGCACGAAGCATGTTGAAGAGTAAAGGCATGTCGGGCAAGTTTTGGGCTGAGGCAGTCAATACAGCCGTTTATCTGCTGAACCGGGCTCCAACCAAGAGTGTGGTTGGAATGACGCCGTACGAAGCATGCTACGGACACAAGCCCACGGTTGATCATCTTCGCACTTTCGGGTGCATGGCGCATGTGAAGACAGTGACCGGGCATACTAGCAAATTGGCGGATCGGAGTACTCCAATGGCGTTGGTTGGCTATGAAAAGGGAACAAAGGCGTACCGTGCGTGCAACCCCTCGACCAATAAGGTGGTTGTGACGCGTGACGTGGTCTTTGAAGAAGCGAGGTCATGGAACTGGAACTCCACCGAGCCGGTATACCGGTCTTCCGATGAAATTTTCAACGTTGTTTACGATGATTACGAGCATGCAGACATTGGTGATCAACTGAAGACTTCGAGCATCGCGAGCGGCGCGGCAGAAAACGATGGCGCGAGGCACGCGCCAGAAGCAGCGGCGACCGACGTGCACGAAGCTGCGTATGGCACGCCAGGCAGCAACGCACGCAGCAGCGCTCGCTCAGCTGGCCAATAGAACGTGTCAGAGGGGAGCGGCCCATCCAGTGGCCCGACTGATGGACCTGAAGATGGACTCGAGCCAGAGTCTAGAGAAGTTAGCCCAGGACGTAGCCCTCACGTTGCGTCGGGAGGGTTAGAAGGCCACGTGCATGGGATTGTTGGTTCTCCTGTACGTACACCAATCTCACGTGGTTCACCTGGTGGACGTGTAGCCAGCCCAAGGGTGCTCCAATCGCCTGAAAACGGAAGTGTGGCAACTTCAGATGATGATTCCTCGTCTTCAACTGTACAGAAGACAAGGGAACATCCGCCGACACCAGTACGTCTTCGACCAGTGGTGGATTTATATCCAAAGGAAATGCTTCCAAAAGTAAATCCTGTGAAAATTAAAGGAAGAGGACGGCGGTGTCTGCTTAGCATCGAGGAACCGATGAAATTTGAAGATGCAAACACGGAGGAGTGTTGGCGTCATGCTATGGATGAGGAGTTGGGATCGATCCAAGACAACAAAACATGGGAGCTCGTGGATCCACCCAACGACCATAAAATCATAGGGCTCAAGTGGGTGTACAAAGTCAAGAAAGATGCCGAAGGAAACTTGGTGAAGCACAAGGCAAGGCTGGTAGCCAAATGATACTTGCAAGAGCAAGGTGTAGACTTCGAGCAAGTGTTCGCTCCTGTCACAAGGATGGAATCGGTGAGGCTAGTTACAGCTCTCGCGGCTCAAGAATCTTGGAAGCTACATCACATGGATGTAAAATCCGCTTTTTTGAACGGGGAGTTGAAAGAAGAAGTATATGTGAAGCAACCACCGGGTTACATCAAAAAGGGAGAGGAGCACAAGGTGTTGAAACTACACAAGGCATTGTACGGGCTATGCCAAGCTCCTCGGGCGTGGAACATCAAGCTTGATCGTACACTAGTTTCTCTTGGTTTTGAGAAACGTCCACTGGAGCATGGTATGTATAAGCGAGGTAAAGGCAAGGATCATCTCCTAGTGGGCATTTATGTTGATGATCTCTTGATAACTAGAGCAGATGAGGAGGAGATTGCTAGATTCAAGCTACAAATGAAGGATCTTTTCAAGATGAGTGATCTAGGTCTTTTGAGCTACTACCCCGGGATAGAGGTACAACAAAAGACGGATGGGATCACATTATGCCAGGAGGCATACACAAGGAAGGTACATGAAAGCCGTGGCATGAAATATAGCAATCCAATTGACGCTCCAACGAAACCTCGTCTTGCACTGAGCAAGAAGAGTAAAGCACCCGCAGTTGATGCAATAGAGTATATTGCAGCGGCCACTGCGATGCGTCAAGGTCTGTGGCTAAGGAGGCTATACGGTGATCTTATGGATCAAGATCCGGAACAAGTGGGGCTCAATGTTGATGAAAAGTCTGAAAGTTTTCTACGCGAAGATCCAGTGCGGCACGATCGAAGCAAGCACACTGATACGGTGTATCACTACATAAAGGACTGCGTGGAAGAAGCTAAGATGAAGGTCAACAACAATCACACCGATGATCAGCTAGCGGACATCCTGATCAAGTCTTTGGATCGAGAGAAGTTCTTGAAGATGCGAAGTAGGATCGACGTCAGAGTTATGACGTGACGACGTCGTGTTTAGGGGGTGAATGTTGGAATTAAACCCGACTAATTCCCCCGGTAGCCGGTGTGTGTCTGACTCGTATGCGTGCGTGTATTCTAGTAGAACTCTAATTAGAAAACCGAGTAGTATTGGTGGTAGCTAAGTTGTACTACTATATATACGTGTGTACCCCGAGCTTGTAAAACACATCATGAGAACCAAAGCAATAAAGAAACACATGATACGTGCGTGTGGCAATCCCAATCGATTCTTGTGTGTTGTGCTATCTACATGAGCTAGCTAGATTAAGTTGTGATTCCGGCTAGAAGTGCTCATACGTACTAGTACTACATACTTGTACAGATAGATCGATTGCTGGAAGATTAGCTTTGTACTGCGGTGCGTCTCGGCGTAAAAGCAATTAGTCGAGTTCTTCAGCCAGCTTCGTTCATCTTCATCGTCGTCGGTCTTCGCCTGTCATCGAAAAGTACTTGACGACGTGGTCTGGGCCAACAATTGGTATCAGAGCAAGGTTGATCTTCTAGTAACGGAGGATCATGTCGGACGACGAGAAGAACAAGCAGCTGACGGAGTACTCCGGTGCGGTTAAAGTATTTGCTGCTCCGGCGAGTTCGTCATACCCACGGTTTGACCGCGAGAACTTCAGGGTTTGGAAGGCCCTTACGGAGTGTGGTCTCCGCGCCAACGAGCTATGGGATGCAGTGGATCCAGGAGGCGACGCGTACAAGAAGGAGGGAGTCGAACACCGGAAGGATCGGCAGGCGGCGTCAGCGATTTACTCGGTGATGCCGATGGATGTCCTCCAGCACCTAATCGCCAAAGCAAGGACGAAGGAGGTGTGGGATACGCTGGAGCTCATGTTCGAGGGACACACCCATGTCAAGCAAGCCAATCTCCAAACTCTCCTAAGGAACTACGAGACTTTGGTCATGGGCGACGATGAGTCCGTGGACGCGTTCGCTTCACGGGTGGCAACTCTCGTCCATCAGATTCGCGCGCTTGGACAAAACCTCACGGAGACCTCGTTTGTCCGGCGGTTCTTGCGCGCAGCCCCTCCCCGGTACCTGCAAATTGTCACGGCGATTGAGCAGTGTGTCGATCTTGAGACTCTCTCCATCGACGATCTCGTCGGACGCTATAAGGCTCACGACGAGCGTATGTGGTACAGTCTCGGGGATGGGAGGAACGATGAGAATGTCATGCTCACACGGGCTCAGTGGCTGTCGCTGGACTCAAGGAGAGGAGGCGAGGGCTCTTACAGCAACACTCGCCAAGATCGTGCACCAAAAGAACAATGTAAGAAGAACGCCAGCGACGGCGCTCCGAAGAAGAAGAAGTTTGACAAGCGCAAGATCAAGTGTCACAACTGTGGCATCATGGGGAACTTCAAGTCGGAGTGCACGAAACCACCGAAGGAGAAAGCTCTCCTGGCCAAATGAGGCGATGATGGAGACATGATGCTCGTGGTGGAAGTATGCGAGCTAATGGACAAGGACAGTCTAGCTCCAAAGGCGCCGGCTACAGAGGTTGTCACACTCATAGAGGAGGCAGTTTATCTTCACCATAAGGAGAGGATTAACACGTCGAGGCACGTGTGGTACCTCGACACGGGCGCTAGCAACCACATGACCGGCGACAAGGACCAGTTTTCTGAGCTCACTGTTTCGGTGAGAGGCATGGTTCGGTTCGGCGACTGACGGACCGTTGACATCGCAGGGCGAGGTACTGTCCTGTTTGAGTTGAAGAATGGCGGTCACAAGGTACTCACAGATGTGTACTATATTCCCAAGCTAAAGAGTAGCATCATAAGTCTTGGCCAGCTCGAGGAGCGTGGTTGCAAGATTGTGCTCGAAGATGGCTTTCTATGGGGTATGATCGTCAGAGGATGTTGATTATGAAGCTGCAGAGGTCACCGAACAGGCTCTACGTCCTCAACTTGGACCGTGTGGATCCAGTATGTCTCCTGTCGAGCATGGACGACTCGGCATGGAAGTGGCACGCGCGCTATGGTCATCTAAATTTCCAGTCTCTTCGGCAACTTGGACAAAAGGAGATGGTACGTGGTCTACCGTGCATCAATCATGTCGACCAAGTGTGCGATGGTTGTTTCATTGGGAAACAAAGGCGAGCCCCGTTCCCAAGAGAGGGAAAGTTTAGAGCGAGTAAAGCTCTTGAGTTGGTCCACGGAGACTTGTGCGGACCGATTACATCGGCCACCCCTGCCGGAAACAGATACTTCTTGCTCGTCGTCGACGACTTCAGCAGATTCATGTGGATCGTGTTGTTGAAGACGATGGACCAAGCTTTGCAAGCCTTCAGGATAATAAAGATGGCGGCTGAAGTAGAATCTGAAGCCAAGCTGAAGGCCCTCCGTACCGATCGGGGGGGGGGGGGGGGGGGGGGGGGGGGTGAGTTCAAGTCTCGTGCATTCACGGAATTTTTCGAAGCTCAAGTGATCAAGAGGTATCTTACGACGCCATATTCACCGCAGAAAAACGGTGTTGTGGAACGGAGGAATCAGACCGTGGTGGCGATGGCACGAAGCATGTTGAAGAGTACAGGCATGCCGGGCAAGTTTTGGGGTGAGGCAGTCAATATAGCCGTTTATCTGCTGAACCGGGCTCCAACCAAGAGTGTGGTTGGAATGACGCCGTTCGAAGCATGGTACGGACACAAGCCCACGGTTGATCATCTTCGCACTTTCGGGTGTGTGGCGCATGTGAAGACAGTGACCGGGCATACTAGCAAATTGGCAGATCGGAGTACTCCAATGGTGTTGGTTGGCTATGAAAAGGGAACAAAGGCATACCGTGCGTGCAACCCCTCGACCAATAAGGTGGTTGTGACGCGTGACGTGGTTTTTGAAGAAGCGAGGTCATAGAACTGGAACTCCACCGAGCCGGTATACCCGTCTTCCGATGAAATTTTCAATGTTGTTTACGATGATTACGAGCATTCAGACATTGGTGATCAACCAAAGACTTTGAGCATCGCGAGCGGCGCGGCAAAAAATGATGGCGCGAGGCACGCACCAGAAGCAGCGGCGGGCGACGTGCACGAAGCTGCATACGGCACGCCAGGCAGCAACGCACGTAGCAGCGCTCGCTCATCTGGCCAAAAGAACGTGTCAGAGGGGAGCGGCCCATCTAGTGGCCCGACTGATGCACCTGAAGATGGACTCGAGCCAGAGTCTAGAGAAATCAGTCCAGGACGTAGCGCTCACATTGCGTCAGGAGGGTTAGAAGGCCACGTGCATGGGATTGTTGGTTCTCATGTACGTACACCAATCTCACGTGGTTCACCTGGTGGACGTGTAACCAGCCCAAGGGTGCTCCAATCGCCTCAAAACGGAAGTGTGGCAACTTCAGATGATGATTCCTCGTCTCGACTGTACAGAAGACAAGGGAACATCCGCCGACACCAGTACGTCTTTGACCAGTGGTGGATTTATATCCAAAGGTAATGCTTCCAAAAGTAAATCCTGTGAAAACTAAAGGAAGAGGACGGCGGTGTCTGCTTAGCATCGAGGAACCGACGAAATTTGAAGATGCAAACACGGAGGAGTGTTGGCGTCGTGCTATGGACGAGGAGTTGGGATAGATCCAAGACAACAAAACATGGGAGCTCGTTGATCCACCCAACGACCATAAAATCATAGGGCTCAACTGGGTGTACAAAGTCAAGAAAGATGCCGAAGGAAACTTGGTGAAGCATAAGGCAAGGCTGGTAGCCAAAGGATACGTGCAAGAGCAAGGTGTAGACTTCGAGGAAGTGTTCGCTCCTGTCACAAGGATGGAATCGGTGAGGCTAGTTATAGCTCTAGCGGCTCAAGAATCTTGGAAGCTACATCACATGGATGTAAAATCCGCTTTTTGAACGGGGAGTTGAAAGAAGAAGTATATGTGAAGCAACCACCGGGTTACATCAAAAAGGGAGAGGAGCACATGGTGTTGAAACTACACAAGGCATTGTACGGGCTATGCCAGCCTCCTCGGGCATGGAACATCAAGCTTGATCGTACACTAGTTTCTCTTGGTTTTGAGAAACGTCCACTGGATCATGCTATGTATAAGCGAGGTAAAGGCAAGGATCGTCTCCTAGTGGGCATCTATGTTGATGATCTCTTGATAACTGGAGCAGATGAGGAGGAGATTGCTAGATTCGAGCTACAAATGAAGGAGATTTTCAAGATGAGTGATCTAGGTCTTTTGAGCTACTACCCCGGGATAGAGGTACAACAAAAGATGGATGGGATCACATTATGCCAGGAGGCATACACAAGGAAGGTACTTGAAAGCCGTGGCATGAAATATTGCAATCCAATTGACGCTCCAACGAAACCTCGTCTTGCGCTGAGCAAGAAGAGTAAAGCACCGCAGTCGATGCAATAGAGTATATTGCGGCGGCCACTGCGATGCGTCAAAGTGTGGCTAAGGAGGCTATACGGTGATCTCATGGATCAAGATCCGGAACAAGTGGTGCTCAATGTTGATGAAAAGTCTGAAAGTTTTCTACGCGAAGATCCAGTGCGGCATGATCGAAGCAAGCACACTGATACGGTGTATCACTACATAAAGTACTGCGTGGAAGAAGCTAAGATGAAGGTCAACTACAATCGCACCGATGATCAGCTAGCGGACATGCTGATCAAGTTTTTGGATCGAGAGAAGTTCTTGAAGATGCGAAGAAGGATCGGCGTCAGAGTTATGACGTGACGACGTCGTGTTTAGGTGATGAATGTTGGAATTAAACCCGACTAATTCCCTTGGTGGCCGGTGTGTGTCTGACTCGTATGCGTGCGTGTATTCTAGTAGAACTCTAATTAGCAAACCGAGTAGTATTGGTGGTAGCTAACTTGTACTATTATATATACGTGTGTACCCCGGGCTTGTAAAACACATCGTGAGAACCAAAGCAATAAAGAAACGCACGATACGTGCGTGTGGCAATCCGAATCGATTCTTGTGTGTTGTGCTATCTACATGAGCTAGCTAGATCAAGTTGTGATTCCGGCTAGAAGTGCTCGTACGTACTAGTACTACATACTCGTACAGATAGATCGATTGATGGAAGATTAGCTTTGTAGGTGCGTCTCGGCGTAAAAGCAATTCGTCGAGTTCTTCAGCCAGCTTCGTTCATCTTCATCATCGTCGGTCGTCGCCTGTCGTCGGAAAGTACTCGACAACGTGGTCTGGGCCAACAAGGAGAATGCTAGGCGGCAGGGGAGACGGATTCATTTGGGATGGGCATGGAAAGATCACGGATCTGAGTGGATGTCCGCTTGCTGGAATAAGAGGAGCTGGGGAATCAGCCGCAGGTCCGGGCGGGCGGCACCAGAATCGCCGCCGGTGCAATCCCGCGCCGGGGCGCCGCCGCTGGTGAGATCCCGTGCCGGGAGGCATTGTTCAATTAGATCCTAGGTGAATATGTGATTTTTTTTTTATTGCGCATTCCCCTTTTTGCTCTCTCTGGATGTTGATTATTTGGGAGCATTACACCCATATCAGGGTTTGGTTTTGGGCGCCGGATAGAAATTGACGAGTAGTATCAAACAAAACATTTGCATGGTTTTCAAAGGAATTATACATATAATCATTGCTTTGTTTGTGCAGAATCACAGCAAGCTCAACAAGCTGCCACAATTCTGGAAGAAGATGAGTCAGACAGGGGTGACCGGTATGGACTTATCCAGGCAAGCATTTTTTCCAGGGCGCATATTCGTCTCATGCTGTTGATGCGTCTTTGTGCTTAATAAATGTTTAATCCATGTTACTGACTAATGTATTACACCTTGAAATATCTCCAGGTGTTCTATCTAGACAGCATCAACCTGGGCGATATAAGCATGGCACATGATGTTTTCCCCAGAATAAAAGTGTTCACAGCAAAAAAATTAGATCCATGATTAATGCGGACAAAAGGCCGGTGGATTCAATAAAAAATGGAGACTGCATTTTTGGCATATCAACGGCTGAGTTTGGAGAATTAGAGATCAGAGTCGAGTAAAGCAACGATGAAAAACTATTTAGTATCCTGGGGCACATCTATGCTTGTTTTGGGGTGCAAGCAATGTATGATATTGTTCTGGGTTGGCTATGAAGTCTGAATTATTCTCATGTCGACACTTGAGACCAACTTATTTGTCAGGGCGTGTCATGACACATATCTTGTTCATGGTACGTAATTTGACAAAAATTGTGCCTGGCACATGTGAATCCATCCAATCATTGTTTTGGTAAGTCCCAGATCGAATAATGTGCCTGGTACATTATCTAGGTGTTCATGTTAGATAATGTACCTGACGAGCCCCTGCTGCCCCGCTGGCGGTGGTGTAGGGGCGCGGTGGTAGGTGGTGGGGGATCGGGAGGTAGGTGGTAGGTGGTGTAGGGGCAGGGGTAGTTACGACAGAAGAAGGGGGGGGTGGCGTGGTGGGGTTTTTTCAGGGCTATGTGCGGTTCGCTTTGGGCAATGCAGCAGTAAGTTGGTGTTAGAAGAATTAGGTGAAGTGTTATTACAATAACTCTTAAGAGGTGTTATTAGAATAGATCCACCCTATATATATTCGATGGATCTATTCATCCAGCTAGATGAGTAGCTGTGGCAATTTTCATGGAATAGAAATTTTTTAATGTAGGTCTTTCAAATATGATGGAGATTTAGACATGTGATCTGTAGTGTTGTGTACTAATAGTGCTTTCCCAAGTGGCCTAGGTTTGCAGGGAACACCTCAGAGTGGCCTATGTTTGCCGGAGTGTTGATTAATTTCCATTCCAGCAAATTTCAGACGCTCGATATATGTCGGGTTTAGCAAAGGTCATGCCGGATTTTTCCTTGAATTTTTGCATGACTTGTGCTAGAATATGCAGGAAATATCAAGTGGCCGGATTTTCTAGAATGATAATTAAACAACATTTCGGGTTGACTTTAAGTCTGTTGGGACTCCACCATATATGAGACAAGAAGAATGCCGACTGTTGTTGTGGGGGTCATTCTTCCTGTTCTTTCTCGTGATAGACCTTCTGATAATGCATGGGAAGTATGATGCTACTCTTTACAAATCTAAAATTTTTGCCATCCTTTTCTGCGTGATCTGCTTGATCCCCTTCCTGGTCTTGAGCCATGCCTCGCGTAAACCGAGCGGATCCCTCTCCTTCTCCGCTATCGATCCACCATCTCTTGGTGGATTTCTCTCACTCTATACTTGGGATCTCGCCGGCGGCGAGATCGTCTCCCGCTCGCTCGGGAATCGCCACCCAGTCGCTCCGACAGGGGGTCCGTAATTTCCGCTCTCCATCCTACTCGAACTTCAATGTTGTCTGAGGTCGCGGTGATCCTTGGCACACTTTGATTATTAAACTTACAAAAAACCTAGCATCAATGTCGACGAATCAACTTACAAAAAAAAACTAGATGCAGCTTCCATGCCGTCCCCTGCTTCTAATAGATGCCACACCTCCATTGATGCCATGCTGAGCACGGAGGGTCACATGCTAAGGTCATTCACAATGGTTCTATCTTAGCAGTGCAACATAACATAAATGTTCAGGGGAGGAGAGAAAGCGAAAGAAAATCTCTTAGCACAATATCTCTCAGCACATATTAATAGATATCTGGTAATTCAAGGTTAGAATGAGATATACTAGAACAAGACCAAGCATACATATCAGTGCCAGATGAGCGCATTTGCAAAAACAGGTGTGTAAAATATGGTTAGCATCCTTACTCTTTACATTGGGGTGCTTTATTGTTTTAACAAGGTCCTGGTACAATCAGTGTCAAGGCTGCTTACAAGTAAACTCAGACATTCCTCAATCCAGCATTCGGAAACCGACGAAGAACACACATGCTTGTTATAGAGGTCAGTTGGACTAGCGTCCCTTGGGACATGTCTAACATTAAAATAAATAAAACTTGATGGTATCTCGCCGACTTCATCTAAGATAGTTGCCACAATAGAACGAGGACAAAAGGTTGACCACGTGTGAGAAACCCCAGAGTTGAGCAAACATAAAGCCCTCTCAGAGAGCCATCGCTTCGGCAATGGGCGGATCTGTGACCACAATGAAGCTTTTACACCAAGCTTCCATGAAGGCCAGGTGAGACCAAGCTACACAAGCACCTCCTCCCATGTGAGCTTCATTTTTTATAGCAGTATTGATTTTTACCCAACCGACGCTAGGCGGCCAACAACATTGATCATGAGGGATGCTGCATTTATGTGTAGGCATATAGAGCAACACAAGATCATCCCTAACCATCTTCACGAATCATCAAAAGGAACCTAATCATGTGTCCATCGGTTACGGCTATACCATATGGCATGCTTGACCATAATCAACTGCCTGTATGTTGATTAGAAATCATATTATTCAGCAAAATGTCCTTCGCCCTAGTTGACCAAATGGAGATCATTCTCATGTCGGACCATGGGTTTAAGTATTAGTTGTATTATGGATTCTAGCGGTCAGACCATATAGAGATCGGTTCACCAATTCAAACACGCTTGATTAGTTCCATCTCCAAGGTTGCGCGTCCGGTGATTATGGGCTTCCATAAAATGAGAGTTAGGAAAGTATTTTCCCCTTCAATGCTCATGAACACAAGGAGTCCAGATGTATAATTAGCCGCGCCCCATGATTGCCTAGCCGTGCTAAATTGAACTGTTCAAAATCCTGAAACCCCATTCCACCCTTCGCTTTAGGTTCTTCCAACTTCTCCCATGACAACCAATGAAGAGATCATTTGTCGACGGAGCTGCTTGCTTGATTACCTCTAATGAGGTAGTATTATGCATTTCCACACTAGCCTCTCTAGATCACATAAGCATTTTGGAGATTTCTACATTGACCTTAACAACTAGGGTGAAGATTAGTGGGACAGTTCATTCCCAATGACTCCTAATCCTAATGTGCGCTGGCCAATTTAAAAAACAAGATAAATTGTGGGAATGTTGTGAGTTTTCTCAAAGGAGTACATGCATAGAGTTTGATGGTTTATATAGGGAGTTTGTCCTAGGCGACACATTCCAGTAGCTAGGTTATCTTGAATGACTGATTTTTTTCATCTCAAGAGTTCATAAAGTGTATGACATGTCAAGGTGAGTTTAATGATGATGCCACTATATTGGCCAAGAAAAGATATATGTTACACATGAAAAGTAATAGGAAACCACCTCTTCTTATTTGGGCGCACGGCCGGTGACGGCCTCCTTACATTGCTCACGTCGTCTATCTCAAGCACTGGACGTCACAGCTCTCAGCATCCCCTTATCCGTCCTACCGAATGGAGGTTATACAACTCTGCCATGTTTAAACCATGTCGTGTCTCTATCGCCACTGTCACTAGATTTCTCCACTAGCACTCCATGTTTGCACACCTCTGTGTCTCCGGCAGCGCGATGCTGCTTTAAATATAGCCTTAGCTGTTAGCAATCCAGACCAATGCATTGTCGGTATAGTAGTTCAAATTTACATGGCACATCATCATTAATCAATGTTACAAAAGCAATGGATTATAAATCTGCATGAAGAACAATTTAACTCATGCATGTGCATCAAACCACCACTTACAAAATACACAAGGAGACGGTTAAGCGTGATCGGGCAATTGCCTTTTTTGGTTGAGCAATTGCATTTCCAGTCCATTAAACAAATGACAGGCAAACGAGGTGTAGGATTTCCAGATGGTCAATCCAAGTAGTACATGGAGTTCACTCGAGATTGTTCACCACGCGTCGGCCGCCCATCGTTGCCTCTATTGCCATTCACCTTTCTGGTGACCTGCCCTTCGTTGCATGTCGGCCGCCCTTCGTTGCATCTTTTATTTATGGTAATTCATGACTTTTAATGATAAATAATAGGTAAGAGATGAGATTACACGTTGAATACCCTTTGTGATTACATTACCCATGAGATCCGGGTACTCCCTTCTTTTCAACGGTGGTACTCCCTTGATGACCCACAAGTATAAGGGATCTATCGTAGTCCTTTCGATAAGTAAGAGTGTCGAACCCAACGAGGAGCAGAAGGAAATGATAAGCGGTTCTCAGCAAGGTATTCTCTGCAAGTACTGAAATAAGTAGTAACAGATAGTTTTGTTATAAGATAATTTGTAACGAGCAACAAGTAAAAAAAGTAAATAAAGTGCAGCAAGGTGGCCCAATCCATTTTGTAGTAAAGGACAAGCCTGGACAAACTCTTATATAAGGAAAAGCGCTCCCGAGGACACATGGTAATATCGTCAAGCTAGTTTTCATCACGTTCATATGATTCGCGTTCGGTACTTTGATAATTTGATATGTGGGTGGACCGGTGCTTGGGTGCTGTTCTTACTTGAACAAGAATCCCATTTATGATTAACCTCTATTAAGTATTAAGGTAAACCTAACCATAGCATGAAACATGTGGATCCAAATCAGCCCCTTACGAAGCAACGCATAAACTAGGGTTTAACCTTTTGTCACTCTAGCAACCCATCATCTACTTATTACTTCCCAATGCCTTCCTATAGGCCCAAATAATGGTGAAATAATGGTGAAGTGTTATGTAATCGACGTTCACATAACACCACTAGAGGCTAGACAACATACATCTCATCAAAATGTCGAACGAATACCAAATTCACATGACTACTAATAGCAAGACTTCTCCCGTGTCCTCAGGAACAAATGTAACTACTCACAAAGCATATTCATGTTCATAATCAGAGGGGTAATAATATGCATAAAGGATCTGAACATATGATCTTCCACCAAATAAACCAACTAGCATCAACTACAAGGAGTAATCAACACTACTAGCAACCTACTGGCACCAATCCCGGACTTGGAGACAAGAATTGGATACAAGAGATGAACTAGGGTTTTGAGATGAGATGGTGCTGGTGAAGATGTTGATGGAGATTACCCTCTCCCGATGAGAGGAGCGTTGGTGATGATGATGGTGATGATTTCCCCCTCCCGGAGGGAAGTGTCCCCGGCAGAACAGCTCTGTCGGGGCCCTAGATTGGTTCCGCCAAGGTTCCGCCTCGTGGCGGCGGAGTTTCGTCCCGAAAGGTTGCTTGCTATTTTTTCTCAACGAAAGACTTCATATAGCAGAAGATGGGCATCGGAGAGCCACCAGGGGGCCCACGAGGTAGGGGGCGCGCCCTAGGGGGGGGGCACCCTCGTGGACAGGGTGTGGGCCCCCTGGCCTTCATCTTTGGCAAGGATTTTTCATTATTTATTATAAGATATCCCGTGGAGTTTCAGGACTTTTGGAGTTGTGCAGAATAAGTCTCTAATATTTGCTCCTTTTCGAGCCCTGAATTCCAGCTGCCGACATTCTCCCTCCTTATGTAAACCTTGTAAAATAAGAGAGAATAGCCATAAGTATTGTGACATAACATGTAGGAACAACCCATAATGCAATAAATATCGATATAAAAGCATGATGCAAAATGGACGTATCATCCCTCCGTGGCAGTTGAGTTGGAGCACAAACCAAAACTACTTGAGGAAGCTAGGGTTTACATGAGGGAGATGTGATCTATCCAGCCGCCCACCTGAGTTGGACTCCACGAAGGTCCCAGAACCGCTTATAGGTTGCCCTGGGCCCCCTCCTATCTTCGTCTTCTTAGTGGGCCTAAGGGGCACACTTCTGGTCTAATTGCCGGGCTCCCCTTGGAGAGGCCACCCTCGGTGCATGGCACCTTTACACATCCTTGGCTAGCAGTGCTAAGCTGAACTGTTCAAAATCCCGGAACCCCATGCCTCCCTTCACTTTAGATGCCGCCAACTTCTCCCATAACAACCCATGAAGAGATCGTCTGTCGATGGAGCTGCTTGCTTGACTACCCCTAATAAGGTAGTATTACGTATTTCTACACTAACCTCTCCAAATCACATAAGCATTTTGGATATTTTTACATTGACCATAATAATTAGAGTCAGATTAGTGGCACGGTTTCATTCCCAATGCCTCCTAATCCTAATGTGTGTTGGCCAATTTTAAAAACAAGACAAATTGTGGGAACGGTGTGAGTTTTCTCTAAGGAGTACATGCATAGAATTGAATGGTTTATATAGGGAGTTTGTCCTAGACGACACATTCCGGTAGCTAGATTATCTTAAATGATTGATTATTATTATTATTTCCCATCGCAAGAGTTCATAAAGTTTATGACATGTCAATGTGAGTTTAATGATGATGCCACTATATTGGCCAAGGAAAGATATGTTGCACATGAAAAGTGTAAGTGATGATCGACTACAGTTGGTAGAATCCTCGACGCTCTTTTTGCACGGACAAATGTATGATTTATTGACTTGTGTTGGACTAACAACTGAGATACCAAAATTCGATTTAGACTAGGTGACACCAGTATGGATAAATGCAAATGCAATGCACTACAAACAACAAGCTTACCATCATGCAAAAGTTTTTATCATCCTCTTCTTCCATGAAACCACATCTCCTGTTTTGGGGCACGACCATCGACGGCCTCCTCGACGTCTCTTGCAGCATTTATCATCCTCTTCTAGCTCTGCACCGAACGGAGGCTATAAAATTGTGCCATGTTTAAACCATGTTGCATCACTAGATTTCTCCATTATCGTTCTTGCTTGCACACCGGTGTGTTTCCGGCGGCGCAATGCTCCATTAGATTTGCTTAGCTGTTAGCTATCCAAACCAGTGCATTCCCGGTGTAGAATTTACATGTGGCATCGTTGTTACTCAATGTTATATAAGTGATGGATTATAAATCTGGAAGAAGAACAATTTAACTCATGCATATGCATCAAAGCACCACTTACAAAATACATTAGGAGATGGCTAAGTTGATCGAGCAATTGCCTTTTTGTAGTTGAGCAGTTCCATTTCCGATCAATTAAACAAATGACAAGCAAACAATGTGCAGGATTGCCAAATGGTCAATCCCAGTAGTACATGGAGTTCACTCGAGATTGGTCAGCACACGTCGGCCGCCCATTGTTGCCTCTATTGCCATTCACCTTTCTTGCAAGACCCCGCTCCGTCGAACTTACCATTCGCTGCATGTTTATCACAAGATCAAGGCATCACTTGTAATTTGGGATTATATTTTATTTATGGTAAGTCGGGATTATGTTTAATGATGAATAATAGGTAAGAGATAAAAATTAACATGTTAAATATTCTTCGTGATTACAATTTTGCCCTCAAGATCGGGCACTCTCTTCTTTTTAACGGCGGTACTCCGTGACAGTGGTGTTGGAGTAGAAACCAAAAAGGAATAAACGGCCCATGGTAATTTCAGGGTGCCGTAAACAACTCTTTAGGTCTCTTTTGGTTCATAGGGTAGGAAAATCACAGAAATAGGAAAGTCATAGGAAATGAGATAACATGTATCTCAAATCCTATGAGTAGGAATATGAAATGAGATGCTCTTTGGTTCACATCATAGGATTTTTTTTCATTGAGTGTAGGCTAATGTTTATTTTCCTATGAAATGTGGAGTATAGGAAGAATTCCTCCACAGGAATAGGATTCCATTCCTACAAACCAAAGGACTCTAAAAGAATTTTTCCTATAAAAATCCTATCCTATGAAATTCCTACAAGATTCCTCTAAACCAAAGAAGGCCTTAGATTATACGCATCCTATCGGTGAGTATGAAGCTCATTACGTCCATTCCACGACCGTCCGTCCGTCTTTATGCTCATGAACGCGCCGTCATTTGCAGAGAGATAAAAAAGAACTTAGAAAGCGCCACACGCTGTTCCAGATGCTAGCTAGATAGCTCTACTCATATTGACGAACGATTACCACACGTCCAGGTCCACACGCACACAACTTATTTCTCCACGCTTTAAATTTCTATTCCATTTCACAATGGAAATAAGCGTATAGCTCACGTAAACGGGATCAACACACGCACGTACCGTTAGTCACCACACTTTTTTCCACGGTTTGCTCGAGTGCACCACATGCGATGCGCGAAGGCGACCCTGCACCTTTTACGAACCCGTTCACATCCCGAGATCCTGTGGTGCTACGCCAATTCAGCAACGCTCTAGATCGGTTGCCGCACAAACACGGTCGTGTGTGCTAGTCCACACGCATGCAGGTTTCTGCTCGAGTTGAGTCAGTGGGATGTACTACTGTGGTGCTGCTGCCTTGACTGACCCTCCCAGTGGTGGTGGTGAACACTCACGTACGTACGATGTGGCCATGCACCCAGACCGGCACAGCCCGAGTGGTCAACATCTAGTAGCTCGCTACTGGCACTGCCAAGTCTGGATTTGAACAGCAGTGGTACCTATGTCGCCAGAAAGTTGGAGCGCTTTTAGATACAGACTAATGAAGCATGTGCAGAATTTTAATCAGGGCAGGGTCTGGGTGCGCAAGTTGGGCACCGGGTGAGCGGCCGGGTCACCACGGACGGTACTGCATAGCTGGACGGCCCTACAGAAAAGGCAACGGTTCATTGCCAGGATCCGCTATTGGCACTCAACTACAGGAGTTAAAACACAGTCACTTACTACTGCATGTCATCAAATCCTGGGGTCTGTGCTCAACTTTGGCCTAATAAAACCAGCGGGTACGACAACACTGTTTTTCTTCGAAGTTGTACTAGTACAACTCAGTGAAAACCTTTTTTTTTTTGCGGGGTGGAAATAATCTCTATTAAGCTCACGGTGGCTTTTTCAGCCGTAGCCAGGTTTACAACATGGTCTATATCGCCAGCCAGCCATACTGCTGTGCGCGAATTGCTACGGTCATAGGCGGCCAACTCATGACTAGCAATGTTCTGAGAGTGCTTATAAAAAAACAATGTTTTGAGAGCGAAAACAATGAATAAAAGAAATCTCCCTAGTAGCGAGACTAGCCATTCGCGTATCTCTTCTACTAGTGCACAATGGACCGATCTGTCCCGCTGACATCCTGTAAGCATGGCCACCGCCTCCGTGCTGTCCATCTCGACCACGATCCGAAGGTTCGTCCGGTATAAAGCCAACTCCAGGCCTTCTCTGCACGCCGCTAGCTCCGCATCAAGGGCATTCTCGCATGTGTGGAGCTCCCTACAGGCGCTATAGATGATCTCGCCTCTGTCGTCTCGTAGGATCATACCCCCACCCACCGCGCCTGTGGCCGCTATGTAACTCCCATCTGTGTTCAACTTTACCCAGCCTGGTACAGGAGGGGCCCATCTCGCACCCGCCTTGGCCTCTGTACTCCCTTGGGCGCCTTGTCTGGAGGTAGAGACCACCATCTTCCCTTTCTCTAGATCGCCCATTGGATGTTGCTGTATGCACAGTAATGAGGTGATGTACGTAATGAGGTGATGTACCCGTGCAAAAAGCGCCTGGAAGCTTCAGCAGGGGGTGGCAGCTTGGCGTGTGTGATCTCATTGCGTACATGCCATATTCGCCACATGGTCATGAGCACCACCAGTCTTGCCATATCGTCCAAAGGATCCAACAATGAGAAGATCCACTCCGGACCTGTGTTGTGGGTGGATTCCACCTTAGGGATGTTCCAGTCCAAAGCAATGACGTGCCAGAGCTCCCTTGCCAAGGGACACCTGCAAAGCGCATGGAATCCATCCTCTCGTTCCATAGCACAAAGGAGGCATATGTGAGTAAGTTCAAGGTGTCGTGAAAATTTATTGGCCCAAGTAGCAAGTGAGTTGGTGACGACTCTCCAGGCGAAGACGCGTACCTTCAAGGGAGCAGGGCACCCCCATATGATCTTCCAGATGGCGCGACGACCATCCGGTGCCCTGCTCGTGGCGGAAGCCAATGGATGCTCGCGCTCGTCCATGGCTAGGCGGTAGGCAGACCAAACGGTGAAGATACCGTTCCTCTCTGGTGCCCATGCAATGATGTCATCCGGGACGTGAGTCGAGGTACGGATGCTGGTGATGACGTCGATATCCACCGAAAGGAAGTAGCGACGGAGAAGGTCCATGCGCCAAGACCCATCGCCGTCCAAGAGATCCGCCACCCTCCTGAGGGGGCACGTGCCCTGCAAGAACACGGGTTGACGCGACGGCTTCCTGGGGAGCCACTGGTCGCGCCATATGCGAATGTTTCGCCTGTCCCCGACGCGCCATATGATGCCCTTCTTCAGCCACGCCAACCAATGTGTTTTCCGTTTGCCTTCAGACGCACCCCATCAAAAGTTTCGGACCATCCTGTTCAGGTCATCACAGACGGACATAGGTAACTTGAAAACACCCATGATATAGGTAGGGATGGCCTACGCAACTGGCTTAATCATAGTGTCCTTGCTCGCGAGAGAAAGGGTGTCCCCCCATGCGATAATCCGTTTCAACAACTGGGATTGCAAGTTCTGAAATTTACCACATGACATACGACCTTCGGGCATCGGTAGGCCTAGATACTTTTCTTCAAAAGTAATGGTGGCTATATGGAGTGTATTTCTCACCATCTCCTGCTGATCTGTGGGGCACGAGGAGCCGAACAGTGCACTGCTTTTGGCCGGATTAAAATATTGCCCTGTAGCATTAGCATAAACACGTAGCACTTCCTGGATCTTCCTTGCTTGATCTCCTGCGCCTTGAAAAATAGCAACGTATCATCTGCGAACAAAAGATGAGATACGTCTGATGCTCTGCGACATATTTTCAATGGGGTATAATCATCTTTTTCCTCCCCATCTTTCAACAAAGCGGATAATCCATCAGCCACAAAAAGGAACAAGAACGGAGACAGAGAATCACCTTACCACAGCCCACGCGACCGTGCAAATGATTTTAAAAGAGTTTCATTGAATTTAACACAGGCAAGTGGCCGGGTGGATGAGTCCAGCTAGACCTTGACCCTCAGTTCACTGATCGAAGGGAGAACGACTTGACTCGAGTATTGTTACTGTACGCCCGCTAATCGCGATCTGTCCAAGCTCCAAAATCAGAGCCTGTACGTCTTGACGGATATATACAAGTGACTCGGAACACGCGTCTACGAACGTGTGTAAAAAACTCGACACGGACTTGTATAAGCTTGGCGGTTCTGCTTTACGAGGACGACTGACTCGACTCTTTAATCTGCACAAATTAATCATCGCAGTCCCTACGTAGACATGCGCGAGCTATATTAGTACGTAACTTGAGCGTCTCTCCATCGATTGCATTTGTTTGTATAATTGCATATACTCCATATATACCCGCGTCTAGCCGTCGACCTAGTATGGTTTTCTTACGGGGGAAGCTAATCCATCAGCGTCTTTCCCCCTCCTTAGAAAAGTCTCCTTCCTCCTTCGGCCGGCGCGGTCACCGATCCGTCCCACCTCTGATGACCGTTGAACCGTGGAGGTGCAGAGGATCTCGGCCTCCCAACAACAGGAGGGACCCCGTTTGCGTTTCTGTTAGATTCAACTTATTTGTTGTGGCTTTGTGGCAGTAGCTCTGTCCCTTAGTTGAAATAATGTCTCCCACAACGGACTATATATAAGGAGTTTGTCCTAGGCGACGCATTCTGGTAGCTACTCAGTCTTGATTGATTGATTATTATTATTTTGCATCTCAAGAGTTCAATGTGAGTTTAATGATGATGGCACTGTATTGGCCAAGAAAAGATATGTTGCACATCAAAAATGTGTTGAACTATAGTAGGTCGAATCCTTGACTCTCTTTTTGCACGGACAATTGTATGATTTATCGACTTGTGTTGGGCTAACAGCTGAGATGACAAAAGTGGATTTACAGTTTTAAAATAGGTGACACAAGCATGGATGAATGCAAATACAATGCACTACAGACAAACATGCATACCATCATGCTATTTTTTTTACCGTACCATGATACTCCCTGAAGATAGATGGGAGTAGCAAGTTACTCCTCTTTCCTCCTCCCAAAAAAATACAAGTTTTAGAGTGGTTGGACTTTTTTAAAACAGTTCATTGATGTCGATCTAACGGCAGACAAATACGAAGTACTGGGTAGTACTCCGATGAAAGTACGCGAAAGTACTAAAACGAGTGGGGCCGGTACTCGTGACAAGGTGGGGACGCGTTTTAATCTAGGGACAGTTTAGTCCTAG
This sequence comes from Triticum urartu, assembly GCF_003073215.2. Lineage (NCBI taxonomy): Eukaryota > Viridiplantae > Streptophyta > Magnoliopsida > Poales > Poaceae > Triticum > Triticum urartu. The sequence goes on along the minus strand of NC_053024.1, from coordinate 708,716,379 downwards.
GAAAGTTTGCACGCGCCGCCCCTCTCGTCGAATGCATAACCGCCGCCATGGTGCTACACATTCCACAATTACTCATCGGCGGCCATCTCCTCCCTCTCCTCCAAGTCCACCGCAGTCATCTCCTCCTTCTTGCCGCTGCCACTTCGCTCCACTCAGGCAACCCCCCCCCCCCCCCCCCCCCCCCCCCCCCCCCCCCCCCCACCCCCACCCCCTCTTCCACGGCAGATCGAGCTGATGGCCGGCAGCGAGAACACCGACTTCATGCAGATCGCCGGCGGCGACCAGGTCAAGTTGGCCAGGTTGAGGGAGATCCGTTCTTGGTTTGACAACACAAGGCAGATGAGCTGGACGGCAATGGTCACTCTCAAGAATTTGACGAAGAAGGAGAGGGCAAAGCTTTTACCCCCGCCCGCGCAACCGATTCAGAAGATCGAGATCCTCCTCTGGGCGATGGAGCAAGCCAATTCGTCCAGCGAGTGGACCAGGCGGAGGTGGTGGGCGTTGAGATTCAGGGTAGAGCATCCACTGGATCAGGAACCCACCGTGCACGAGGTGCCGTTGCAGATTGTGCAGCCTCCAACCGAGTCACCGGAGACTCCGAAGCGCAAGATGAGGAGGACAGTGGTCGCAACCTCGCTTCCCCGCCGTTCTCCACGCTTCCCTCGCCGCTCTCCTCGTCTGAACGGTGGCGGTAGCTATGTTTAGAGTAAGCTTCCCCACTCCTCATCTTCCTACTGCTCGTGCTTACATCGTGGTGATACTGATCGTAATAGCTCAGAGAGGGAATGCTAGATGGCATTTTAATCTCAATGAATTGCATGAACATTTGAGTACATGGATTTGGAGGATGGATTATGATGTATGTGAACCCTAGGCATCATATGAACCCTAGGAAAAATTAGTAATGTTCTAGTGGTAGACACTGAAATATTTCGGTACACACTGGTAGGCACTGAAATATTTTGGAACTGCCCTAGGAAAAATTTGTAATGTTGTAGTGGTGGACACTGAAATATTTCGGTACACAACGGTAGGCACTGAAATATTTCGGTACTGCCCTAGGCAAAATTTGTAATGTTGTAGTGGTAGACACTGAAATATTTCGGTACACACCGGTAGGCACTGAAATATTTCGTTACTACAATTTCAGTACACACCGATGCACACTGAATTATTTCACTACTGTAGTTTCAGTACACACCGGTACACACTGAAATATTTCAGTATTGCAAATTCTATACAAAGTTGGCATTTTGTCATTTATGTGTGAATTAATCCATGCATGATATGGCCTAACTTTGTACATGAGTTTGGATCAATTTCATGTCTATTTATTGTTAAAATTATTGTCATGCCATGAAACACAAGACAAGTCACTG
>NC_053024.1:708714794-708714870 GCF_003073215.2 Triticum urartu | reverse complement strand
ATCTAGGACTCCTATGAATTTGCTCATGTTGGATGTTTTGTTCTCCATCATTTGTACTAGCATTCCGTGTGATTAG
>NC_053024.1:708261935-708358228 GCF_003073215.2 Triticum urartu | reverse complement strand
TATCTTCTTTCGTCTATGAGCTGTGCAGTATGAATGTGTTAGAGCACCTAAGCTGGGCGCCTCAAACCGCCACTGTACGCCTCGGTAGATGGCCTGATTACTGACAGGCTCAGAAAACTTACCCAACGGGCTTCTCAAACCGGCACTAGACGCCTGTCCGACACCCCTCATATTTAGCATAAATCTAAGACGGATCTGGGGAGGACCAGAAGCGCCCAAACGCACCCGTCACATCAGCCCGGCGCATCATGGCCCGCAACGACCCCACATAAACCCCAAAGCCTGACGAACCCTAGACCGCAGTCCACTCCACTATCTCTCGTTCTTTTTCCTCCTCTTACCGTCCGTCCACGTACGATCTATGGTGAGCGACAGCAACAGCGCTGCATCCGGTGGCGGATCCGATGCCGACGACGACATGGAGGAGATCGCCGTCCGCATCGCGTTGCACCAGTCAATCATGGACCGGGGCGGCAGCAGCGAAAGCTCATGTTCCGCGACGGCACGTGACGCCCGGCGTCGCATTGTGGGCGACGTCGTCAGCCCCTCGCGTCGGGCGCTAGCTCCAGTCGCTCCGCCACAATATGTAGGTACACACTAACTGTCTTCTCCTACTCTACTAATGCCAGGGTGTCCCCGGCCACCGCTGGGTACTCGTGCCCTCGCTGAGGCCTCCGCGGACGAGGACGCCTGAATCTGAGGCGTCGACCGCTCACCGCGAGAGAGAGAGAGAGAGAGAGAGAGAGAGAGAGAGAGAGAGAGAGAGAGAGAGAGGCGCTCGCATCACGTCGGGCAAGCATGCGCTAGTGGTCCGGGAAGACGCGCTTCTCGTGTCTGTCCTCCGACGCTCCTTCACATCGACAGACAGACGTGTAGCAGCTCTGCCACAAAAAAGCCAAAGTGCTCCGGCTAGCCATCAAGCTGTCGAAGTGCAAGGCAACGACGTAGTCGGCAGCCAAGGCAAGGGCACTCCAGCTGGCCCAGGTGCAGGAGCGCGTTGTACGGAGGCTGACAATTGGCAAAATCTCCTCTAGTGAGGCCTCGGACAACAGCGGCGGATCCAGCGATGACGACAACGATGCCCGTCTGGCTGTGGACGCCTACACGAAGGGGATACAACCACATCGACAACCGCAAAGGGAAGGGGCCGGTGAGGAAAAGGTGATTTCCTCCGCCATTCTCCGTTTTATCTATATTTTAGTAATTTTGAAGTATGAATTTGCGCTGTTCAGTGATGAGCTTTGATCCTTTTGTGTGAGATGACTAATGTAGTTGCTAGTAGTATGTGAACTCGTTCCTTTGTTGCCATCAAGCGTCTTCATGTTATTCATCTACGTAGCATTGCATTTCTTGCATGGATTTGAGGATTTGGATATGAGACACACAGTTGTGTAAGCAACGAAATAAGAGATGCCCAGTCAGTGCCCGTGGACAGGCCTGTGCACAACCACGTGTGTTTGAGAGGCCGTATTAGATACATTCGGCTAAGGATACTCTAAGGGCATGAACTATGGAGGCACTGAAAAATGTTAATCAAGCACTTGGAAAATGCCAAATGTTTATAGAAAAATGTTTGTCATACATACAAAAATATTAAAAAGTACAGGAAAAATGTTAATGTGTATGTAAAAATGTTGATCATGTATATAAAAAAAATTGTAAACGTGTATAAAAGATGTTCCTGATGTACAGGAAAAATTTACAATTGAGATTAGTTAAAGTATACATAAAAATGAAAATTTGGAAAAAAGACAATACTATATTAAAAAATATTGAACATTACATACAAATGTTCCTAATGTATATGTAAAATTTACATTCTGTGTGAAAAAAATGTTAATTTTGATTAAAAACTGCTAACCATATATTTAAAATGTTGACAATGTTTTGCATATTTTTTATCTTGTATATTAAACATGTTAAAGTTTTCTTAAAAAATGTATTAGATATATGCCAAAAAAAGGACCATGTGTATGGAAAAAAGGACACATATTTTTTTTCAAAAAATGTATATCATATATTTTAAAAGCATGTATGTAAAATATGCTTTGGATATATACGAAAAATGTTGAATTTGTACTAGAAAAATTGACATGTGTCGAACAAAAAAGAAACCGATAAAAATCAACAAAGAAACCAATAAGAACCAAAAGGAAAAATAAATAAACCAAGAAAACCATTTCAGAAGAATGGAAATAGAGAAAGCCAAGAAGAAAAAAAGAAAAATGAAGAAAACCGATGAAAGAAACGAAGGAAAATGAAGACAGAAAAGAAAAAATCCAGCAAAATCCAAGAAAGAAACAAAGGAAAATGAAAAGAAAAAGAAAACACAGTGAAAACCTTGAAATTAATGAAGAAACCCGATGGAAAAACTAAGAAACATAGGAAAAAATAGGATGAAGAAACAGAAAAAACTAAAAGAAGGCATAAAGGAAAAGAAAAAAGAAAAAAAAAGAACCAAACCAAACCTGTACGTCCATGGCACGCTAGGCTACCAACGATAGTAGAACCTAGGGCGATTGAAAAATAAAACAAACAAATGGGCGGGCCCGTCTATGTCGTGCGAGAAAAAAAAAGCTTCAGGCATGACTGAAGGATCACTCGCTATAAGGGCGATATATGTTTCGTGGTCCAGGCATATGATAAAGGTTATCCTAGGATACTAGCAATGACGCGAATCAACCTGTGGTTGAGTTGGTTAGGTGGATAGTGGTATCCCCAACCCACTAGGGTTCAAATCCTGGTGCTTGCATTATTCCTGAATTTATTTCAGGATTTCCGGCGATGCACTTTCAGTGGGAGGAGACGTTCCCATCGACGACCAGGCGCTTACGGTGACTTCGTAAATCTCAAGATGATATGCCGGCTCAGTCTCTTGAAGATGCTTATAGGGGTAGGGTGTGCGTGTGTGCGTTCATAGGGGTGAGTGTATGCGCATGTATATGAGCGCTTGTGTCTGTACTGATGCTCAAAAAAAAATAGCAATGGCGGTGGACTGTAATGGAATGATTGGGTTTGATCCAGAAAAAATATATTTAAAATGGTTGTATTATGATTTATGATTTTATATGAACGATTCAAGATGCCCCAATGATGCCTACGGTGACTTCGTAAATCTCAAGATGATATGTCGGCTCAGTCTCTTGAAGATGCTCATAGGGGTAGGGTGTGCGTGTGTGCGTTCATAGGGGTGAGTGTATGCGCATGTATATGAGCGCTTGTGTCTGTACTGATGCTCAAAAAAAAATAGCAATGGCGGTGGACTGTAATGGAATGATTGGGTTTGAGCCAGAAAAAATATATTTAAAATGGTTGTATTATGATATATGATTTTATATGAACGATTCAAGATGCCCCAATGATCATGCGAGATCAAATGGTGCATACGGTTTTGCTTACGTGGACAAACATGGCAAACTATACATAACCCCACAATATGCTAGAGAAAGTGGGAAAATTGTCAGGCCTTCCTGTTACGAAATAAAGGCTGCCAATATTAGTGATCTCAACAACTTTTACATAAACGTTGATCATGGTTACTTGACTGATTTCATCAGGGTAATGCGCAATTCGTGTTACTAGTGGTGATTATTTTTCAGTTATTCGAATGTGATGTTGATCTATTGTCAAGGTAGAAATTGTTATAAATGTCACAGAGATATACATGATTGCCAGTTAAGAACCCGCAGCAATTTTCAGACCCCGCATTTCTTGATTTGTTAGTAATTGCGCAATAGTATCATAGAAATTCAGAGAGGGTTACTGCAGATGAGATGACACGTTGATATCTAGAGATGATGAAATTCTAGAGATAATACTTTCTCTCTGGATTATTGTCTAGAATGGAACCAACTAATGAAGTTTAGGGTATGTTGTTGCTCTTAATTCATGGAAACAATCAAGCCACTTTTTCAGGTACAACAACTGTGCTATGTTTGGTCACGCTAGCTCTAGGCTGAAGTTGAGTTTCAGTTGACAATGAGATGAGTCCGAGAAGTTGCTCGCAACCAGTGAGCCAAAATGATGCTCACATCATCCTGACCGTTCCTCTGCCGTAGCAAGTTTTCATCTCATAGTTAGAAGCAGACAAAGAATCTGTTGACCAAATTTGCACATTTTCTTCCTCTCGCCCATCCGTACACCGCTGCTAAAGTTGCTCTTTTGTACATGCACTGCATCTATCCTCTCCATGGATTTCCGGGCGCCATCGTCTTAGATCGAAACCCGGTCTTCACAAGTCACTTTTGGCAAGAGTTGTTCAGGTATGCCGGCACGAAACTCCGCATGAGCACGGCGAATCATCCGAGATGGACGGGCAAACCGAGCGTGTGAATCAGTGCTTGGAGACATTTCACCGGTGCTTCACCCAAGCCTGTCTGCGAAGATGGAGCCACTGGCTTCCTCTAGCCCAGTTTTGGTACAACTCTGCACACCACTTTGCCATTTGGGATGTCGCCATTCCGTGCGATATATGGGTACGAGCCTCGTCAGCGGGGGATCATCTCTTAAACTGCTACTCTCTCGTGGATGGACGATCATGCGGTCATCCAAGACCTCCTCCAACAGCACTTGCAGCATGCTCGACTCTGTATGAAGCAGAGCGCAGACAAGAAATGCTCCTTCTATGTCTTTGAGGTGGGCGGCATGGCGTTCCTGAAGCTGCAGCTGTATGTTCAAACATCCGTCGCCCGACGTGCCAATCACAAGCTCTCCTTCTGCTACTACGGATCGTACAAGATCGTCGGGAAGATCAACGAGGTGGCGTACAAGCTGCAACTGCCGGAGCATGCGGATGTGCACCCTGTGTTCCACGTCTCACAACTACAACACGCTCCGTCCCCAGGTACAAGTTCAGAACAACAACTTCCTCGCTTCAGCGACATTCTGCTGGTTCCAACAGCTACCATGGACACAAGACTTAGGAAGAAGAATGGACGCATGGTGGAACATGTACTTGTTCGATGGTCTGATAGTGTGGCCGTAGCTAACACCTGGGAGGACAAGACTGCCTTGTGAGCCCGCTTTCCGACAGCGAAGGCTTGGGGGCAAGCCTATTCGAAAGAAAATAGGCATGGATCGCGCAAGGAAATAATCAGTAACATTTAGGTGTTATTAGCGCAGGAGTCCAAGGATACATGCATGAGCGGTTCAAAAAAAGTTATTAAAAGGAAATGTGACAAGTGCGCGGTCAAGGGACAAGCCTACCTACACAAAAGGTTATGATTAAATCAGGAAGTGCGTGCGTATACATGTTTGGGTCTATTCCGGTTTGGCGTTTGGACTTGATTTGAAGATTCTGTGCAAACTGTGAAAATTCTGGACATGATTTCCGTGAGACTCAACGAAAAGACAATGTCGGGTGATCCAACGTAGATAAAAGGCTGAGGTAAAAGCCTACTCCTGCTAGATAGCTATTGATGATGATGATCTCGATTACAAGGGTCATGTTTCACCATCTAGTCTCGAGAGCTAAAAAAACCCCTCCCCCCTTATATACCAGTCGGGTCCCCGGTTTCACAACATATCTTGGTTCTACTCAAATTAGGAGTCCTACTCCAAGTACCGCGTGCCTTCCATGTAAGGCGGCTGTCCTACCGCTCAAGGTTATGTAAGTCGGCCCTTCTCCCTTGGGCGGAGTCTCCTTCCTGCCCGCAGTAAGCTGGCGCGTAGTTATCCCTTTACGCAGCCCTATCTGGGCCCCCTTGATGTTTTGGTGGGTCTCGTCCCAGACCGGGTCATACCCTTAGGCCAGGTCTTTCTCTGGCCGGGTCTCGCCCCTGGGGAATATCCCCAACAAGATGCGTGGGCCTCTTTCCTTGGAGCTATGGCCACCCATTTGTAGATTGGTATGCTTTTTATTGTATGTAGGTATATGCTAGAAAGGTGCTGCTAGGCAAGCATGTGAAACTTGAAGTTCCAACTCATATCCATTTTGAATTGAAAAAAAAAACTCATGTCCATTTGGTAGGCAAGAAAAACAATGGTCACTTGGTGATGTTATACTGTTTGGCAGTTTGGTGCTAAAGGCTCATGAATAGTGAAGTTATACCGTTTGGGATAGTTCGTTGCTGCTAAAAGAAGAAAATAAAAAGCTGGCATCGGAAGGGGAGTTGAGATGAGCGAACCCACATACACATGGATGGTCGGATGGGATAACTAATATAACATTCATCTAACATTAACATTCTAACATTCTTATCTACGTAATTTATCTAACATTAATCTAAACAATAGAAAACAGGAAATAAGTAAAAACAATGTGTGTGTGTGTGTGTATGTGTGTGTACGAGCGGGGGGCGGCGGCGTACGGGCGGCGGCGCGAGACGGCGATGCGACGGGGACGGTGCGACGACGAGCGGCGGGCCGGGGGAGACGGTGCGAACGAGACGACGACGTAGTACGGGGCGGCGGTGATGGGCGGCGGGGGCGACGGCGGTGACGACGACGACGGGTGGCGGGGGCGACGGTGGTGATGGCGATGATGGGCGGCGGGGGCGATGGTGCGCGGCGGGGGCGGCGGGGCCTGCGAGGGCGGCGCGCGATGGGCGACGGCGCGGCGACGGCGGCAATGTCACACGAAGAAGTTGGAGAAGAAGTGGTGGTCGATGAAACTGAATTTTTCGTAAGTGCCATATATGTAGGAGGGGCCTTTAGTACCGGTTGAAGCCACCAACCGGTACTAAAGACCAATTTTTGCCAGGCCAAGGGGCGGGAAACGGCCCCTTTAGTACCGGTTCGTGCCACGAACCGATACTAAAGTCCCAATTATTAGTACCGGTTGGAGCCATCAACCGGTACTAATGGTTGTGCGCTGCCACTGGCGGTGCACAATGTTTAGTCCCACCTCGCCGAGCGAAGGGCAGTCGCACTGATTTATAAACCCAGCCGCGGCTGCTCCTTCAAACTTCTCTATATAGCAGGCTTCTGGGCCTAACTATGGCGCGCTGCCCTGTGAGCCTACTGTGCCTTCTGGGCCTACATTTGCACACCCTAAGTCTGGCAGTGTAAGTGCATCTAGTGCCACCCCTAGTTGGTTTTGGAGTATTGACGACAAACCTAGTTGAGGGACTAACGTGTTTGTGAGAATTGCAGGAAAACACAGGTAGAAGTCCCTCATTGATTCAGTTTTATTACCAGAGATGACCCCTAAAAATGTACGAAGACATTGAAGACAATGGTGGTTTATGAAGATATTCATATTGAAGACAATGACATCTGAAGACTCCCTATGAAGCTTATGGAACTCGAAGATTTAGATCCTTCGTAGTTTCATTTCATTTATGTTGTGTCGTAGGAACCACCGTACTGTTAAGTGAGGTCCAAGAGAACCAGTCAGAATGACTGAAGTGATGCCTAATTCAAATCCTATGTCTTCGAGCGAAGACTTTGAGAGAAAATCTTGTCCAGAGTCAGACAAGTCAGCTTTACTTGTAGCCCAAGTAAAGTTGCCGTGTGAGTTCAAAATTCGACCGTTGGTACACGTGTCAGTTCCTTAGTGACCCAGGGTCATTTCGGACAGATCAGGTCGGGTTGCCAAGTGGCTATAAATAGTCCACCCCCCACAACCATAAACGGTTGGCTGCTCAGATTTCAGTGCACGACTTTTGTCGTTTGAGAGCAACCCACCTCGAAACCTTTGAAAGAAAAATTCCTAGTGAGGAGAAAAGCCCTAACCACCCAGAGCCAGAGTAAATTGGGCATCACTTAAGTCTTCGTGTCTGTGTGATTTGAAGACTTATTACACTTGAGGACTGTGCATCCTCCAGACGGTTAGGCGTCGCGTTCTGAGCATCCAAGAGAAATTGTGGATTGCCAGTGAACGAAGTCTGTGAAGGTTTGGGAGTCTACCTTGAAGACTTACCTGAGTCATTGGGCGAGGTCTGTGTGACCTTAGCTCAAGGAGAAAACGGTGAGGACTGGGTGTCTTGGACTAAGTGTCCTTGACTGGGTGTCCGGAACTGTGTGTCCTTTGGTTTAAATACCTAGCCGCTCCAACCAGACGTACAGTTGTCACAGCAACTGGAACTGGTCCAACAAATCATTGTCTTCAACGTGTCACTGGTTTCATCTTCACTTCCTTTCAATTACAGTTATTCATTGTGAAGCCATCGCATGCTTGCTTTATCTTTTGTCTTCACAACATGAATGTTATGATCTGTTCGGCTTCATAACTTCTTCCTACCTGATCCTTATTACACTGAAGCTGTTTGTCATTGCGCTTTCACTCTATTGAATACATGACCATGGCTGGCCTAGTGTAATCTAACTTCCGCTGCATAGTAATAGGCATAATCTTCACTGTTTGTCTTCATAACTCTCACGTTTTGAAGACTTTCATAAAAATCGCCTATTCACCCCCCCTCTAGTCGATATAACGCACTTTCAATTGGTATGAGAGCAAGGTGCTCCCTTGTTCAGTGTGATTCGGTTTAACCACCTGGAGTTTTAGCTATGTCGACTGCAGGGATAATCAAAGTCTCCGTTGCTTGCCCCGTCTTCGATGGAACTGAATATCCCTACTGGAAGAATAAGATGCGCATGCATCTTGAAGCCATTGACGTCGACCTATGGTATGTCGTCGAAAACGGTGTTCCCAAGGCTGGAGAAGGTCTCACTGCTGCTGATGTTAAGAAGTTTGTTCAACTGGACTCTACTGCCAAGAATATCATCTGTGGTCATCTGACCAAAGGACAGTATGGCCGTGTGAGTGCCTTGAAGACATCCAAACTGGTCTGGGACTGGCTCTCCAAAGTTAATGAAGGCATATCAACCCAGAGAGATCAAAGAATCAGTGTTCTTCGCAACCTCTTCAACCGCTTCAAGCGAAATGACAATGAGAATGTCCAGCACACATTTGACCGGCTCACTGACATCACAAATGAGCTTCAAGCCCTCGGCGCCACTGAGATCACCAAACATGAAATCGTCAAGACGCTGCTGAGATCACTTGATAGTTCGTTTGACATTCTGGCCCTGATGATTCAAGAACGTCCTGATTTCAAGACACTCGATCCGTCTAACATACTTGAGAGGCTCAACACACATGAGTTTCAGCTTTCTGAGAAAAGAGCTATCTACGGTCCAAACTATGGGCGAACTCGTGCCTTGAAGGCAAAAGCTGTCTCCTCATCTGAAGAAGAATCTGACTGCAGTTCTGATGATCCTGAAGACATTGGAAGAGAACTTGCAATGCTAGTGAAGAAGTTTCAAAAATTCACCAAGAAGAAAGGCTTCAGAAAATCTTCATGATCAAGCTCAAGGAATGATGAAGCTTCTGCTCATGACTACAAGAAGAAAACATGTCACAAGTGCAAGAAAACTGGGCACTTCATCTCTGAGTGTCCACAGTGGGACAATGAGAACAGAAGGAAGAAGAAGAGCAAGGAATATGATTCTGACGACAAGAAAAAGAAGAAAACTCAAAGTCTTCTTCCAAGTCTTCATCAAAGTCTTCATCACACAAGAAGAGCTCATCTGGCAAGGCGCGTGCGTTTGTAGGCAAGGAGATGGATTCAGAGGAGGAATCCGCATCTGAGGAGGCAGAGGTGGAATCTGAGGAGGAGTCTGATTCTGGCATTGCGAGTCTGGCTACAGCATACGTCGCCAAGTCCATCTTCAACACTGAAGACAATAATTGCATCACCGACACCGACGCAAATGACAAGAACGACTCCACTCCTACCTACTGCTTCATGGCACGCGGTGCCAAGGTAAACACACGCACCACTCGCTATGAAACATCCAGTGACGATGACTCTGAATGTGATTCAAAACCTAGCTACAAAACACTTGCTAAAATTGCAACTGAACAACAGAAAGCTATGGAACATATTCAAAAACTGTTAGACAGAAGCGATGATCTGTTGGGTGCTGAAATGACTCGATCTGAATCCTTAATTGAAGACATAAAAAACCTTCACGTTAAGTATCAGGAACTTGAAGATCGTCATGATACTCTCTCAACAACTCATGAAAAGCTTTCCTATGACTATCTTCAAAGGAAGCAAGAACTTGAGAAATTGAGGGTGGCTCATGAAGATCTTCAAAAGGAAAACGAGTCACTTCGCGCCGAACAGATCAGTCCCGCTCAGGAAGGATTTGAACCACCATGTCTTAAATGCATTGAGCATAATAATGCTAATTCTGTTGCTGAATGTTCCACTGCTACTACTGTTCCAATATCTTCAACTGTTGATGTGGCAACTAACCCCTCTGCTGAGGATACCACTGCTATTGCTGATGAGAATGCTAGGTTGAAGACATTGCTTGAAACAGGGATGTACAAAAGTCTGAAAGGGCATCAAACATTATGTGATGTCCTTAAGAAGCAGATTCTGAACCGAAACCCTAGGAAAGAGGGTGTTGGGTTCGTGAGGAAAATCAATGCAGATGGCTCTTACTGGAAACCTGAGCAGTACCCCAAAACTACATGGGTTGCTGCAAAGGAACTTTCAGCAGATCCATCCAATTTATCTGGCTTCACTTGTGCTAACCCAATTATCATTGATGAATCCTTTGATGCAAACTATAAACTGTTTAAGAATCAGAATGGTGAAGTGTTTGCCAGGTACATTGGTACTAACTGCAGGAATGGACCGCCTATGAAGAAGATCTGGGTTCCGAAAACATGTCTGGAAAATCTTCCTGTGAATGTCTTCATGACACCTCACTTGAAGAAGACAAACCTCGGTCCAAAGGCTTCATACAGACAGAGGACTCACCTGAGTCACACTAACGCAAATGTTTTGCAGGGAAACCACACTCAGGCATATGAATATGAGAGCAATTCATCGAACCGTCATGTTCATATGACCAAAAATTATTCTGCTTATGCCTATGAGTATTATTGTCCCCCTGCTAGACTGTTTGCTAAGGCTTCAAAGCCAAAATTCTCAGATGCTGCACTTAGACTCATAGCTTCTAATACACCCTTAAAGATGTGGGTGGTTAAGAAAGCTTAACTCTCTTTTGCAGGGAAAGGTCTTCAGCACAAAAACAAAATCGTCCGATGCTATTGCTGGGGACCATAAAAATCTTGTGGGGCGCAAGATAAACTGCCCAAATGGCATCATTATGTACTTCGTTCCTGAATCGCATGCTATTCTCCCCATTAGTCCTAATCTGGATCTAAGTTTTCATAACCCACTGGTTCGTCAAATGTTCATGCTTCACAACACTCTTCGTGAAGCCTATCCCCCTAACTTCACTGTAGGGTACGACACGAGCGACTTCAAAGTCTTCAGAATGGATTATTGACAGTGGGTGTACAAATCACATGACTGGCAGAAGAAGCCTTCTTATGGACTCAACTTTACGTCCATCCGACAAGAGTCACATTACATTCGCTGACACTGGTAAAAGTAAGGTATTGGGTCTAGGTAGAGTTGCAATCTCAAAGGATCAACACATGGATAAAGTCATGCTTGTTGAATCCCTTGGCTTCAACTTAATGTCTGTCTCAATGCTTTGCGATTTGAATATGATTGTAATGTTTGGCAAATATCGCTGCCTGGTGCTAATGGAATCTGACAAATCTCTAGTGTTTGAAGGGTATAGGAAAGGTGATTTGTATGTGGTAGATTTCTCAGCAGGACCACAACTTGCAGTATGTCTTCTTGCAAAAGCTTCAGAATGATGGCTTTGGCATCGAAGGCTTGGGCATGCTGGCATGAGGAACCTCCACACCCTTGCGAAGAAAAAGCACATCATAGGCATCGAGGGCGTCAAGTTCAAGAAAGATCACTTATGCGGTGCCTGTGAAGCAGGGAAGATGACAAGGGCAAAACATCCTTCGAAGACAATCATGACCACTACTCAACCCTTCGAACTGCTTCACATGGATCTTTTCGGTCCCACTCACTACTCAACTTTTACTACTTCTGCATGCCTCTATGGCTTCGTAATTGTTGATGATTATTCTAGATATACTTGGGTGCACATAATCCTTTACAAGACTGAAGTGCAGGATGTCTTCAGACGCTTCGCAAATCGAGCTATGAACAATTTTGGCGCCAAGATAAAGCACATCAGAAGTGACAATGGCACTGAATTCAAGAACACTGGCCTTGATACATATCTGGATACCTTGGGCATCACACATGAATTCTCAGCTCCATACACGCCACAGCAGAATGGCGTCGTCGAACGCAAGAACAGAACACTCATTGAGATGGCCAGAACGATGCTAGATGAATACAAGACTCCAAGAAAATTCTGGACGGAAGCCATTGATACTGCATGCCATACAATCAATCGTGTTTATCTTCACAAGCTTCTGAACAAGACATCTTATGAACTCCTAACTGGCAAGAAGCCAAATGTCAGTTACTTCAGAGTATTTGGCGCAAAATGCTGGATCAAGGACCCACACCATACCTCAAAGTTTGCACCAAAAGCACATGAAGGCTTCATGCTTGGATATGGAAAGGATTCGCACTCCTACAGAGTCTTCAATCTCTTCCACTACAAAGTGGTTGAAACAGTGGATGTGCGATTTGATGAAACCAATGGATCACAAAGAGAGCAATTGCCAAATGTGCTAGATGAAGTTCCAGCAAATGAATCAATGAAGCTTATGGGAACTGGAGAAATTGTACCTTCTGAAGCTCAACCTGAAGAAGAACTTATCATCTCAGCACCTGATCCACATGAAGACAATGCTCAGACTGAAGATATACCTTCAAATGACCACATAGATCAGCAAGAGCAAAGTCTTCGCCCCACACACCCTCGTGTTGCAAATGAAGTACAAATTGACAAAATACTGGACAGCATCAATGCACCTGGTCCACTCACTCGTTCAAGGGCAACTCAGCTAACAAACTTCTGTGGGCATTTCGCATTCGTCTCAATATCAGAACCCAAGAAAGTTGAAGAACCCTTCATGGAACCTGAATGGATTCAAGCTATGCAAGAAGAGCTTCAACAGTTTGAGCTGAATAATGTATGGGAACTGGTTAAGCGTCCTGATCCACAGAAGCACAACATAATAGGCACCAAATGGATATACCGCAACAAGCAAGATGAGCATGGTCAAGTTGTCAGAAACAAAGCTCGTCTCGTTGCTCAAGGATATACTCAAGTGGAGGGCATTGACTTCGATGAAACATTTGCTCCTGTGGCTAGGCTTGAAGCCATACGTATACTGCTGGCCTATGCAAATCATCATAACATACTTCTCTATCAGATGGATGTGAAAAGTGCCTTTCTCAATGGCAAGATTGAAGAAGAAGTGTGTGTTGCACAACCACCTGGCTTTGAAAATCCAAAACATCCTGATATGGTATACAAGCTCAACAAGGCACTGTATGGCCTCAAACAAGCCCCTAGGGCCTGGTATGATACACTCAAGTACTTTCTGAAAAGCAAAGGCTTCATACCTGGTTCCCTGGATCCCACTCTTTTCACAAAGACATATGATGGTGAACTGTTTGTGTGCCAAATATATGTGGATGACATTATCTTCGGCTGCACCAATCAGAAGTATAGTGAAGAGTTTGGATATATGATGCAAGAGCAATATCAGATGTCCATGATGGGGGAGCTGAAGTTCTTTCTCGGTCTTCAAATACGGCAACAATGCAACTACATCTTCATATCTCAAGAGAAATATCTTAAAGAGTGCCTGAAGAAGTTCGGTATGCAAGACTGCAAAGGCTTCACAACACCAATGCCAGCCAAGCATCATCTGGGTCCCGACGACAATGGTAAAGAGTTCGATCAAAAGGTATACCGCTCCATGATTGGGTCTTTGCTTTATTTATGTGCATCTAGGCCAGATATCATGCTTAGTGTTTGCATGTGTGCTCGATTTCAAGCGACACCAAAGGAGTCGCATCACTTAGCTGTGAAGCGAATTCTTCGATATTTGGCTCACACCCCAACTCTGGGATTATGGTATCCAAAGGGCTCAGAGTTTGATTTGGTTGGATTTTCGGATGCTGATTATGCTGGTGACAAAGTTGATCGCAAGTCTACATCAGGCACATGTCACTTTCTGGGACGATCACTTGTATGTTGGTCTTCAAAGAAGCAGAACTGTGTATCACTCTCCACTTCTGAATCTGAATACATTGCTGCTGGATCTTGCTGCGCTCAGCTTCTGTGGATGAAGCAAACACTCAAGGATTATGGCATTCATCTGAAGCAAGTGCCACTTTACTGCGACAACGATAGCGCCATCAAGATTGCCAACAACCCAGTTCAGCACTCGAAGACAAAGCACATTGAAATTCGTCATCACTTTCTCAGAGATCATGTTGTGAAGGAAGACATTGATATCATACACGTCAACACTGAAGAGCAATTGGCAGATATCTTCACAAAGCCCTTGGATAAGAAGAGATTTTGCAAGTTACGGTGTGAGCTAAATATCTTGGAATCCTCAAATGTCCTGTGACCAGGCACACATCCTAACACTTAAGCATATTGATGACTTAGATGTGCAACACACGGAGTAGCGTATATCTTCAAACAATGAAGACATACATTCTAAGTGTGAATACATTAATGTGGAATTTGACTTCGGAGCGCCACGATAATTGTGCGCCGTGTCTGGGTCTAATACTTCCTATACGGTGGGTAACGCCACCACCAAACGTTCCATTTTGAAGTGTTTCTCTCATGGCGTTACCTCTCAATGTCTTCACAATTGGTTTGGCTTCATTCTCAGTATGTCTTCATGATTATCTTCACTGCGTTGATTATATGGATATATATGTACTGATGTTCTATCCTCTACAGCATTCACTTATAGCTATGTCTTCTTGGTTGAATCTTTTGAACTAAGTGAATGTGATCGGACCCTAACCTCTCTATGCTTTCTACCTCAAACTCTATCTCTCCAAGTCATATGCATTCTGTTGAAACTGTCAAATGTCTTCACTATGTCCTTGTCAGCTGAAGACATAGTGACAACCATAAAAGTCCGTTTTTAATGCTCATTCCTCCACATAAGATCCGGAGAAGCAGGAACGACTGCCCGACAATTTAGGCGTGCGTGGGACGTGGAACAAATCCCAATCTTCCTCTAACTGGCCACGCGTGCCTCAAATGCGAACCGCCAGGGGTACCTGCGTAATAGCGCAGTGCCGCCTCTATCCCTATAAATACACGATTCACTGCGGTCATTATCTTCTTCTTCCACCCTCGCACGAACCCTAGCGCCACCGCTAGCACTCGACGACGCCGGCGACGAAGCGCTTCACTGCCGCAACCTCTCCGACGCCGTTTTCACGTCGACAGCGGACATCGCTCTCTCCACCGTCGCCGTAGGTGTCTTCCGTCGCTAAGTTAGGGCACGGAGGATCGAACTGCTCGGCCTCAACTCTCACTTCATCTAGCAGTTCCAAGTGTGGTAAATAAAACCTCTTTTTACAGCCTCTTTTGATCCCATAGTTCAGTCACTTTCTGCCATAAGGAGTTTCTCTTCACATCAGTTAGTTATCTCGCTACATCTCATGCCATGCCTAGTATATTCACTTGTGCTTCATAAGGTAGTTAGATTCCTCACTTGTACTGATCTGTGGGTTCGTACAAATCTGGAACCAACTTCTTATCTGTGAGTGAATGTCTTCGCACAATGAGGTCTATGTCTTCTAAACCGATTTATCTTCAAAATCTTCTGAGAATGCATATGACCTCTTCCCCTTCCCTCGCACCTTAATGCTGTCACAGGTACATGTCCGTGGGAGAATCCTTTGGTTCTCATAGTCTGCATTCATTTGCAGAGTACTTGCAGCATCACATCAACTCTCCTGAAGCCAGTTCTTGCAAAAGGAAGTCTCTGAAGCCTTTGAACATCTTGAAGCCTTCCAAGTTATTCATGGCTTCAGAAACAGCAGCAAGGAAGGGAGGCAGACAGCGACGTGGTGAAACGTCCAAAGATCTGCCTGATGAATTGGCAGAGATGTACAAAACTGATCCTGAAGAAAGCTATGGTCAGCGCAAAACACGAATCCAATGAATTCGAAGATATTGGGCAGAGCAATGGTTCCACTACCGCTTCGTCACTCAGGAATATGCGGAGAAGTGCGCCATCAAGAGACCGTGGGGAGACGTACTATACAAAAATCTCGTACCCAGGTCCAGAGTCGAAGCCATTGCTCAAGGCTTCTATCCATGCATGGTGAGAGGACCACAGCCAGCTGAAGCACATCCGTCATCACTTCTCTGGTGCCGCGATGATAATCTCTTCAAGCGCAACTTTCAGTTTGCACAACAGTCAGCGAAGATAAATAAGAAGAAATTTGGGCTTGACTTCAACCCTGGTCCCTCCTCACCAAGGGCAGATGGCACACGCAACGCCGATCCCAATATCATCGGGCCGTATGCCAATCTTGCAGGCCTCATCACTCGCATCCTAGTCCAAGGGACTGCTGTGAATGACCCTCCAGCAGATACTGAGTCAGATGACGCCCCTGCTGCGCCGAAGCCGAAGCAGAAGAAGCCAAAAGCTTCAAAGCTAGCCGCTTCTCCCAAGATCGCAAGAGTGAAGCCTTTAGCAACTGCACCTCCTGAAGCCAGTGTGCAGTCAGAAGGCTTAACACGAGTGTCCAAGCCCCAAGAAGCCAAGAAGCCTCAGCCACACACAGGCAAAGAGCTCACAGCTGCTGACATTCTGCGCTGCGAAGCCATTGATCTCTCAAGCGATGAAGATCTTGGAGATGATGCTCTTGAGCAGCTCATCAAGAGCAAGGAGGAGGCTGAAATCTTCAACAATCTGCCTCTGTTTGATGTCGCCATCATCCACAACTTCATCGATGAATGGTTTGACACACCAGACATAAGCTTCAATGATCTGCAGCTACCAATAGGCCTCAGCATTGCCTTTCACGGTGCAATTGCTTCAGAACTTGCAATAGCCCAGCGAATTGTAGAACTGAAGCAGAAAATTGATCATGAAAAGGCTCAGTTCAAGAAGCACGTGGCCAAGCTCAGTGTGCAAGAAGTGAGAAACTTCAAGATCATGTTGCACGAGCTGAAAGAGAACTTCCTGAAGACGCGTGCCGAAGCTCAAGGCTCGCGAGAACGCATGAAGACTTTGGCTGATCGCTGCGTGCAAGCCTACAATGAGGCAGAGAAGCGCAAGGCACTTGGGCATCCCAGCATTGACCCCAGGATGGCCGCGAAGAAGAAAAAGAAGGCGGCTGTGCCTGAACCTGAAGCGCCAAGGTCAGAAACTGCTCCGATTGTCTTCCCCGCTGCAACGGCTGGCTCGAAGCCAAAGAGTCGATCAACCGCCTCACAGCACAAGAAGACACGGACTGCAGAGGCTGAAGCTAAGAAGAGAAAACATTCTGAAGCCTCTCCTTCTGAACCCATCATCAAGAAGCGCAAGACCAAGAAATCTCGGGCTGCTCCCACAGAGCCCCTGATAGTTGAACCCCTCTGCGTCCGCTATCCTGACACAGATCGTCAGTTGACTGTGCATGAACCCAACACTGAAGACATTCCAGCAGACGAACCCAACGCTGCTGAAGACATTGGTCTCCAAGACAATGTGCAAGGTGATGTAGCCCTTCCTCAGCTTGAGACAAGCGAACTGATCAGTATTGGTCGTCCATTGACGCCAATCACACAAGATGCATCGTGGGCAGATCGCCCACAGGAGGAAGATGAGCCACAGCCCACTGCAACTCCACAAGCGTCGCCCAAATTCCGTAGGCTTCGCAAAGGGCCAAGGGCTCAGGCTGCTGACGACATTCTGGCTGCATCAGCCGAAGAACATGCAGAGATACCACAAGCTCCAACTTCCCCACACCAACAAGAAGCAGTTCTCCAGGAGAACGTGCCTGAGTCTGCAAATGTTGAGGCTGCCACAAACAACGCCGAAGCAAATGTGGAGCCCAACCCAACAATAGCTTCAGAAGACAATGAAGCTACTGCTCCTGAACATTCTGTGCCTGAGTCTGCTGCAGGACCACAATTCAACTATCATATTGCGTACAGACCCCAGGTCCAGAAGCCGATCCCACGACTGCCAAGGTTCCCAGGTCCTGCATCAGCTCCTGGTTCCTTCAACATCAACGGCTTCAGGGCAGATAACACGTTTTTTGACCGCTCCAAGAACCCTTATTCAAGGGAACGGATTGTATCAGATAGGTTCTGGAGCCATCAACAGCGCAGCTATTATTCATGCATCCTATACAACCAAGGCCGCATCTTTCCTCACAAGCGCCTTGAGGTTGAAGCTGTTGCTGGTCTGCCTGGTCTGGAAGAAGCACTGGATTGCTTCAAACAAGTAGGTTTGCTGCCATTTATCACTGATGAAGAGCACTGGAACGAAGAGCTTTTGCTCCAGTTCTATGCCACTGTGCATATCAAAGGCTATAACAGAGATCCGAAGACATGGATTCTGGAGTGGATGACAGGCAATATCCATCATGAAGCCAATGCTTTCGACCTAATTGAGCTTACCGGCCTTCCCACTCCTGGCGAATTCTTTGAAGAAGGGTGCCAACTCCATGCTGAAGCAATTGAGAGCATATTTCAGCGTCCTGAGCCAGATATGAGTCAGATGCTCTCAATGATGAAGCCACTGCCTCCGAATGCACCCTATCCAACTAGGTTCTTCGTTGAAGACTTAGAGTACCTGCCCAGAACAATATATCATATCATAAGGCGGACTCTATGGCCTGTAAAGGGACACTCTCGATATGCTACAATTGATGGTGCAATGAAGACTCTCATCTTCTGCATTCTACATGGCAAATGCTTCAATGCACAGGATCTCTTCATCCGTCACTTTGCAGCGTCTGCCTCAGAACTGTTTGGATTAAAGTTCTATGCTCCTTGGGTTATGAGGCTGATCAAGCTTCACTCTGCAATCTCCTATCAACCCTCAGCCCACAACCATAGGATATTTTTGCCAGATGTGGACAAATCTGCTGAAGCAATATATCCAGAGCCTGGCAAGCAACCATTAAGTCTTCAAAATGCAGAACACCAGAGCTTCACTCAAAATATTGAAGGTGTTGAAGCTCTCTCTCGAGTGTATCCAATGGCTGGCACCACACGTGCCCCTGCATCAACTGAAGCCACTGACAGCACAGCTGCCAAGAGACCCAAGAAGTGCGTTCGAGCACTCAATGACCGAGAGCTTCTTGTGGCTCTTCACCAAAAGCAAGATAGGCATCACGACTGGCTCAAACGGCAGATGAGAAGCATCATGCAAGACGTCAATCGCATCAGAAATCTGGCAACCAAGAATGCGTTTGTCGCACACGAGACCTGTCGCCGCACTTGGAAAGGCCTCACCATGATGAGCAATGAAGCTGAACTGCAAGAGAATGGCTTCAGAGAGAGATTCCAATTTGACTCCACGCCTCCAAGAAGAGCTGTGATGCGAAGCACACCATCACTTGAAGAGTCAGAATTCTCTTCTTCTGCTGCCACCGTGTCTGCCCGGATTATTGAAGAAGACGACGACGCGACATCATCTCCATCTGCTTCAACACACGTCGAATCTGCACCAAGCTCATCTGCACCGCCACTAAACAACTCCACCGACCCTGCTGTGCCTGGGAACGCGTAGAAAACTCTATGTCTTCAAACCTTTTTGGTCATCACTGACAAAAGGGGGAGAAGCATGATGTTTATAGTCTTCAAGCGGGTCACTTTTGGCGGGTGCCTCTATATTTTGCTACATTTTGCTTCGTGCTTACAACTCCCGTTTTTGCTACATTTGCTTCTTTGAGTTGTAACACTTAGCCTTGATGGCCGTCTGCTACCTGCTTGTCACTCCGTTATGCGAAGATAAATTCCGCATGTGCGACGATAAATTCCGCACTCATCTCTTACTGCAGACGTCCATTTTCAATTATGCATGTCATTATCTTCATATACTTTCAAATGCATAGTGGATTGTCATCATAAGTTGAAGTGGATCTCCACAAGTACAACCTGCCATGTGCATTTGCATTCAAAAGGCAAATTACTTATATGCACATCTTCAGGGGGAGCCCTTGCAACTTATGAAGACAAATTCCTTTACTATTTCACAAATTATGTTCCCCGTTGAAAACTTCAACTAGTTTGTCATCAATCACCAAAAATGGGGAGATTGTAAGTGCATCTAGTGCCACCCCTAGTTGGTTTTGGAGTATTGACGACAAACCTAGTTGAGGGACTAACGTGTTTGTGAGAATTGCAGGAAAACACAGGTAGAAGTCCCTCATTGATTCAGTTTTATTACCAGAGATGACCCCTAAAAATGTACGAAGACATTGAAGACAATGGTGGTTTATGAAGATATTCATATTGAAGACAATGACATTTGAAGACTCCCTATGAAGCTTATGGAACTCGAAGATTTAGATCCTTCGTAGTTTCATTTCATTTATGTTGTGTCGTAGGAACCACCGTACTGTTAAGTGGGGTCCAAGAGAACCAGTCAGAATGACTGAAGTGATGCCTAATTCAAATCCTATGTCTTCGAGCGAAGACTTTGAGAGAAAATCTTGTCCAGAGTCAGACAAGTCAGCTTTACTTGTAGCCCAAGTAAAGTTGCCGTGTGAGTTCAAAATTCGACCGTTGGTACACGTGTCAGTTCCTTAGTGACCCAGGGTCATTTCGGACAGATCAGGTCGGGTTGCCAAGTGGCTATAGATAGTCCACCCCCCACAACCATAAACGGTTGGCTGCTCAGATTTCAGTGCACGGCTTTTGTCGTTTGAGAGCAACCCACCTCGAAGCCTTTGAAAGAAAAATTCCTAGTGAGGAGAAAAGCCCTAACCACCCAGAGCCAGAGTAAATTGGGCATCACTTAAGTCTTCGTGTCTGTGTGATTTGAAGACTTATTACACTTGAGGACTGTGCATCCTCCAGACGGTTAGGCGTCGCGTTCTGAGCATCCAAGAGAAATTGTGGATTGCCAGTGAACGAAGTCTGTGAAGGTTTGGGAGTCTACCTTGAAGACTTACCTGAGTCATTGGGCGAGGTCTGTGTGACCTTAGCTCAAGGAGAAAACGGTGAGGACTGGGTGTCTTGGACTAAGTGTCCTTGACTGGGTGTCCGGAACTGTGTGTCCTTTGGTTTAAATACCTAGCCGCTCCAACCAGACGTACAGTTGTCACAGCAACTGGAACTGGTCCAACAAATCATTGTCTTCAACGTGTCACTGGTTTCATCTTCACTTCCTTTCAATTACAGTTATTCATTGTGAAGCCATCGCATGCTTGCTTTATCTTTTGTCTTCACAACATGAATGTATGATCTGTTCGGCTTCATAACTTTTTCCTACCTGATCCTTATTACACTGAAGCTGTTTGTCATTGCGCTCTCACTCTATTGAATACATGACCATGGCTGGCCTAGTGTAATCTAACTTCCGCTGCATAGTAATAGGCATGATCTTCACTGCTTGTCTTCACAACTCTCACGTTTTGAAGACTTTCATAAAAATCGCCTATTCACCCCCCCTCTAGTTGATATAACGCACTTTCAATTGGTATCAGAGCAAAGTGCTCCCTTGTTCTGTGTGATTCGGTTTAACCACCTGGAGTTTTAGCTATGTCGACTGCAGGGATAATCAAAGTCTCCGCTGCTTGCCCCGTCTTCGATGGAACTGAATATCCCTACTGGAAGAATAAGATGCGCATGCATCTTGAAGCCATTGACGTCGACCTATGGTATGTCGTCGAGAACGGCGTTCCCAAGGCTGGAGAAGGTGTCACTGCTGCTGATGTCAAGAAATTCATTCAACTGGACTCTACTGCCAAGAACATCATCTGTGGTCATCTGACCAAAGGACAGTATGGCCGTGTGAGTGCTTTGAAGACATCCAAGCTGGTTTGGGACTGGCTCTCCAACGTCAATGAAGGCATCTCAACCCAGAGAGATCAAAGAATCAGTGTCCTTCGCAATCTCTTCACCGCTTCAAGCGAAATGACAATGAGAATGTCCAGCACACATTTGACCGGCTCACTGACATCACAAATGAGCTTCAAGCCCTCGGCGCCACTGAGATCACTTGATAGCTCGTTTGACATCCTGGCCCTGATGATTCAAGAACGTCCTGATTTCAAGACACTCGATCCATCTGACATACTTGAGAGGCTCAACACACATGAGTTTCAGCTTTCTGAGAAAAGAGATATCTATGGTCCAAACTATGGGCGAACTCGTGCTTTGAAGGCAAAAGCTGTCTCCTCATCTGAAGAAGAATCTGACTGCAGTTCTGATGATCCTGAAGACATTGGAAGAGAACTTGCAATGCTAGTGAAGAAGTTTCAAAAATTCACCAAGAAGAAAGGCTTCCGAAAATCTTCACGATCAAGCTCAAGGAATGATGAAGCTTCTGCTCATGACTACAAGAAGAAAACATGTCACAAGTGCAAGAAAACTGGGCACTTCATCTCTGAGTGTCCACAGTGGGACAATGAGAATAGAAGGAAGAAGAAGAGCAAGGAATATGATTCTGACGACAAGAAAAAGAAGAAAAACTCAAAGTCTTCTTCCAAGTCTTCATCAAAGTCTTCATCACACAAGAAGAGCTCATCTGGCAAGGCGCGTGCGTTTGTAGGCAAGGAGATGAATTCAGAGGAGGAATCCGCATCTGAGGAGGTAGAGGTGGAATCTGAGGAGGAGTCTGATTCTGGCATTGCGAGTCTAGCTACAGCATACGTCGCCAAGTCCATCTTCAACACTGAAGAGAATAATTGCATCACCGACACCGACGCAAATGACAAGAACGACTCCACTCCTACCTACTGCTTCATGGCACGCGGTGCCAAGGTAAACACACGCACCACTCGCTATGAAACATCCAGTGACGATGACTCTGAATGTGATTCAAAACCTAGCTACAAAACACTTGCTAAAATTGCAACTGAACAACATAAAGCTATGGAACACATTCAAAAACTGTTGGACAGAAGCGATGATCTGTTGGGTGCTGAAATGACTCGATCTGAATCCTTAATTGAAGACATAAAAAACCTTCACGTTAAGTATCAGGAACTTGAAGATCGTCATGATACTCTCTCAACAACTCATGAAAAGCTTTCCTATGACTATCTTCAAAGGAAGCAAGAATTTGAGAAATTGAGGGTGGCTCATGAAGATCTTCAAAAGGAAAACGAGTCACTTCGCGCCGAACAGATCAGTCCCGCTCAGGAAGGATTTGAACCACCATGTCTTAAATGCATTGAGCATAATAATGCTAATTCTGTTGCTGAATGTTCCACTGCTACTACTGTTCCAATATCTTCAACTGTTGATGTGGCAACTAACCCCTCTGCTGAGGATACCACTGCTATTGCTGATGAGAATGCTAGGTTGAAGACATTGCTTGAAACAGGGATGTACAAAAGTCTGAAAGGGCATCAAACATTATGTGATGTCCTTAAGAAGCAGATTCTGAACCGAAACCCTAGGAAAGAGGGTGTTGGGTTCGTGAGGAAAATCAATGCAGATGGCTCTTACTGGAAACCTGAGCAGTACCCCAAAACTACATGGGTTGCTGCAAAGGAACTTTCAGCAGATCCATCCAATTTATCTGGCTTCACTTGTGCTAACCCAATTATCATTGATGAATCCTTTGATGCAAACTATAAACTGTTTAAGAATCAGAATGGCGCCATCGCATGCTTGCTTTATCTTTTGTCTTCACAACATGAATGTATGATCTGTTCGGCTTCATAACTTTTTCCTACCTGATCCTTATTACACTGAAGCTGTTTGTCATTGCGCTCTCACTCTATTGAATACATGACCATGGCTGGCCTAGTGTAATCTAACTTCCGCTGCATAGTAATAGGCATGATCTTCACTGCTTGTCTTCACAACTCTCACGTTTTGAAGACTTTCATAAAAATCGCCTATTCACCCCCCCTCTAATCGATATAACGCACTTTCAGGCAGGCCCACTGGGCAGCGCCCTAACAAATTTTTTATATAGTTTTTTCTTTTCTGCATTATTTATTTTCTTCTATTTATTTTTGAGTAATTTTTTATATAGTTTTTTCTTTTCTGCATTATTTATTTTCTTCTATTTATTTTTGAGTAATTTTTTATATAGTTTTTTCTTTTCTGCATTATTTATTTTCTTCTATTTATTTTTGAGTAATTTTTTATATAGTTTTTTCTTTTCTGCATTATTTATTTTCTTCTATTTATTTTTGAGTAATTTTTTATATAGTTTTTTCTTTTCTGCATTATTTATTTTCTTCTATTTATTTTTGAGTAATTTTTTATATAGTTTTTTCTTTTCTGCTTTATTTATTTTCTTCTATTTATTTCTGAGTAGTTTTTTATCTGTATTTAGTTTCTTTGTGACCCTCTCTACTCTTTCGCGCATGCTATGCGGGTGAAATGATAATACCATTGCAAGTTTCAACATTTTCAGAGTTTATTTTGTAGTGATTTTCAATTTCACGGTCATTTAGCTCTCTAAACAATTAGGTAAATGACTGAAAAACAAAAAATGATGTCAGAACATGTTGGAAATCGATGACGTCGCTTTGAATGCTGCATACTGAACACAAAAGAAGTCCGGAGTTCAAATAAGTTTAAAAAACATTGAAGTGCCCGTGTAACAGATGAGTTCTCGTCCGTAACCCTGATACTCGGAAAGAGATTGTCCAGTTTGTACACGAAGTGCGTCCAGTTTTTGCCGTGACCCTCTCTACTCTTTCGCACATGCTATGCGGGTGAAATGATGATACCATGCTAAATTTCAACATTTTCAGAGTTTATTTTGTAGTGATTTTCAATTTCTCGGTCATTTAGCTCTTTAAACAATTCGGTAAATGACTGAAAAACAGCAAATGATGTCAGATCATGTTGGAAATTGATGACATCGCTTTGAATACTGCATACTGAACACAAGAAGTCCGAAGTTCAAATAAGTTATTAAAAATAAAAAAGAGATGCAATGCTGGTTAATGTGCTTCAAGCCTTTCGGAATAGTGTAGACTGCACTGCACATAGCTCAGTGCAATCTATGCTATTCCGAAAGGCTTGAAGCCAATCAACATGCAGGTGAGCATTGCGCCTCTTCATCATTGCCTCTGCACTCACGGCTTATAAACCGCTCATACTGCCTCTCTCTTGGCGAGGTGGGACTAAAAATCAGCTTACTAAGAAACTCTAGTACCAGTTCATGCCAGGAACCGGTACTAAAGGTCTTCCTGGGGGCCCCAACCTGACCACAGCCGCACTGGCCTCATTAGTACCGGTTCGTGGCATGAACCGGTACTAAAGGTTGCCCACGAACTGGTACTAATGATGTCCGCCCGTCTAGCCGTTGGAACCGGCACTAATGGTCACATTAGTGCCGGCTAGAATTCAAACCGGCACTAATGTGCTTCACATTTGACCCTTTTTCTACTAGTGACAGTAAATTCAGAAAAAAAATGAAAACAAATTTAGGAAAAGTTCTGATTTTTTTGTGATAAACTTTAACAAAAAATAAAGAGCCTGTAAATTTTCACTTTGAAATGACAATCGTGGAAGTCGCAACAAAAACATCACTTCAAAATGCTTTTGAAAATGGCATTTTTTGGAGCATCGATTTCTTTTTGCCACCACTTCCGCAAATGTGATTTCCTGATGAAATGTTGCACGCACTTAGAAATTTTGTCAATGTTTCACGTGAAAAAAATTCAGGATTTTCTGAATTTTTTACAATTTACTATTCATGCATGCTCATTTGAGCTTGAGCTCAGAATAGCTGTGTCCCCTTGAGGCTTAATCTTATCTTTTTCTTCAATAATTACAGTTGTGTTGGATGAACCACACCCCGAGTTTGCCCCTATTAGCCTGCACTTGTGCAACACAGGTTGTCTCCCATTGATTTTTGTATTTTGCATCCTGAGTTATAAACTCCAAACTTTAAAAAAAATTATAGTTACTTCTATTTTCTTACCTTATACATATTCTAGTGTTATATCGACTTCAAAAGTATTCTATTTTTAAAATATATGTTGGCTTTAAACCAAGACCGTCTAGTCACATTTCCTTCCCGGGAAACCTAGCTGGAAAAGAACTTAGCCCATCACCTTTCCCCACAATTTTCTCAATTTTCTAATTTTTTAACCATTTTAGGCCTTTCCTGTCCCTGAAAGCCCAATAAATTTTGTTTTCCTCAAAAGGCTAACTTGCTACCGCTGCTCTCGCATGGGATGACCAAAGATTGTTAAATCTTAATCATTATGATCTGAAAAATGGTATGTGTTGCTCTCTGTGCTAGCATATATATCGTCATGATCACCCACTACGCGCTACTAGTAACCTCGCCCAAGCAAACTGACAGAGGATGTATACACCAGTTTTCGGAATCTTTTCCAACCTTCTGCCTTATTTTGGGGAAGGTTCCAGCAGGTTTTTTTTCACCATTTTTATGTTTTTATTTAAACCAGTTCTACATAGGTTTTTTTAGATAACTTTGGTAGGACAAATATGTAGCTTCCCAGTTGCAAAAGTCAGAGCTATACTGTAGTCATTCTTCTCGATGAACTTGTGTTCTCCTTTTGTGGGAAAAATAAATTTTGTCCTTGATATGTGTATAAGTTGTAGTTTGAAAACTGAATTAATATATTCCTCTTTTTTCTGAATTTTTGTGCGTTTACAAAACTAGATTAACATATTAGTCATTTTTATGAACACCAATTGACTTATGTTTGTTCGATAACTTAGTCATTTAGGTTTGTTTTTTAGATAACTTTTGTAGACAAAATGTGTAACTACTACTTGCAAAAGTCAGACTGTCAAAGTTACACAGTAGTTGTTCTTCTTTTGTGAGAAAAATAACTTTTGTTCTTCTTATTAATATATACTTTTTATTTTCTGAATTTATGTTCTGCGTTTACAAACCTTGAGTACATAATAGTCATTTTTATGAACAACTTTTGTATATCAGATGTGTAACTCCTAGTTTAATTACATGGTTTTATCTTTTCGTATATCTTAATATGCTTAACTTGTGCAACTATTAGGTTCGAAAACTAGAGTAACGTAGTAATCCTTTTTCGTTTTGAAATTATTGTTGCATATCAAATTGTTGTCGCAAAATATGGCAGGCATGCACCACATGGGAGGTGACAACTATTGCCATGCGCATCGATCCCTTGAACAGTGACAACCTCACGCTCTCATTCTTCGCACAGCCATAGGGCTGCCGGGGTGCAAGTACAAATACCTCTGACAAGAATCGCATTTTCATGACGCTGCAGTGGAATACTTGAGAGTTTTCACCGTCAATCTCGTCATGTTAGAGGCAGAGCTCGTGCACGAGAGGAACGAGGACCCGTAACCGTACGAGCTACCGCGGCCACCGCCTTGCAGGAGGAGACCCGAGAAAGGATCATGCCATCATTGCCCTCACGGTTCTTACAGCAACTCTAACAGACCCCGCAAAACGCCCCGGTCCATAAAATAATCGTCAAATTGCGGTTCGGAGTCAGAAAATCTGCACAAGCAGACCCCGCATCCCGTCCCGACCCGCAAATACTTTTGCGGGGCGCGGCAAATCTTCTCTCCCAACCTCTATCTTCACGGGCTGGGAGGCCGACCCGAGCTCAACCCCTATCCCGCGCAAGATTTGGCGGGAGGGACATTTTCGCGCGGCCCTTCCCGCTCCCCGCACCCTCCGCCACCATTGCCCCCAGTCTGCAAGCTCCGGCTGCTCCTCCCCGGCCGTCTGTCGCCGCCATGGACGACCCCCTGCTGTCCCCCGTCACCGTCGAGGTCGAGCACGTCCCTTCCGCTCGGGCGGATCTCGTGGCCGGCCATGTTGGCCCCGCCGCCGTTGCCCAAGCCCACGCCGTGCCTGCCCACAAGCGGCAGGGCAACGTGGTCATGCAGGGAGGGAATCCGGCCGCCCCCGCCGCGATGGCCCGCGCTCCGGGCGCCAACGCGGCAGCGCGATCCCGGCCGGCGGCGGAGAAGGTCAGCAAGGTCGCGGGCGTAAAGCGGAGGAAGGTTCCGGCTTCAAAGAAGTCATCTTCTTCAACCTCTCGCTCCATCCCGCCGCAGGGAGGTGCTCCGGCGATGCCGTTCAACGGTGCCACTCCCCCCGCGAGCGAGGTGTTCGACGAAATGGCCGGAAGGTATGCGCCTTCGATCTTGGTGATTCCCTTTCATTTTTCACCATTATTCTCGATAGCGCGTGACTTGTTATCGTTCGCTATAGCGGTGGTTCGAACAATGCAACAACCGAGTTCTGAACTTGTTGGACACGAACACGGTTGACATTTATCAAGCCCCTTTCGAACCATTCGAGTACAATGAAACGGAGGGCGGCGTGGGTGATCATGGTTGTGCGAACGAATTGGAGGAGATCGAAGCGGAAGCGTTTGAGCAATCGCAAGCAAAAACAGGGAAAAGCATTAGATCGAAGAACTACACGATCTTGGAAGATCAAGCTTTGATTCAAGCATGGAGTGCGGTGTCTCTTGATGCATGCACGGGTACATCTCAAACTTCCAAGAGATATTGGCAAATGATCGAAGATCAATACTTCCGCATTATGGCAAAGTATCCCAATAGGACTCCACGCACATTTCGGTCGCTTCAAGGGCGTTGGGAGAACATCAAGCCTATGTGCAGCCTTGGGCATCTTGCTTGGAGCAAGTACGCAATGCACCTTCAAGTGGCACCGTGGAGTCCGACTATGTGAGTTTGTTTTGCCTTTGTTCAAATTGTGCATCATCATATTGCATCATGAGAAATGATTGAATCACTTTGTTCACATTGTGTAGGACAAGATTCCTCAACATAGATACAAGGACATGAAAGCTTCAGAAGGCAAATTTTTCAAACTAGAGCATTGTTGGGAGTTACTCCAAAAGTGCGAGAAGTGGAAGTTGATCGACAAAGAATCCCCACCAAAGAGAGACTCACTTACAAACATGGATGAAGATGAGGATGATGATGGCCCAAGAAATTTGCACAAGCCCGATGGTGACAAGAAGACCAACAAGAGAAGATGAAGAGAGAACAAGAAGCATCAAGCTTGAGGGAGAAGATTGATGCCATGTTTTTTTTAGAAAAGGAGGATGACCCCCGGTCTCTGCATCTGGGAGATGCATATGGCCACTTTATTGATTATTCTCGAGGACCTTACAAAATATTACAACAATGTGCCTGAATCCACCATCTTGGCAACATATGCCGCTACTCCTATCCAAAATGATGAAGGGGTTCTAGCTGGGCCACTACCCAGACCACTCACCTAAGCCTAACATCAAAAGCCGGAAGCCGAAACACATTCCGAAGCCCCAGCCGAGCCACATACCGGGTCTGGGGCACAATCCGGTCAGACGCACTCGTGTCGTCGCCGCCATCTTCCACAGGTCCGTCTTCAGATCAAATTGAGGCTTTTACCTTGTGTGGCCACTCAGCCATCGACGTCACCACGACACCAGACAACTTCGCCCTCCTGCGCGAGTCCATCGCCACACATCGGACGCCGAATCTCCACTGCGCCGCGCCGCCGAGATACGCCGCCATCAATGAGTAGGATGAAGCACCGCTCCGCCAAGACCGTCAGGGCTGCTGAAGACCAATCCACCGCCAAGCAACCAAAGCATCACATCCACCCCAAGCTCACCACAAACGACACCCCCAAAAGGGTGACGACGTCCGGAGCGCCGCTGTCGCTCGATCCGGCAAGGATTTGGGCTTTCGCCCGGCATACGAGCTGGGTGGAAGGAAGAGGGGAAGGAGGCAACCTGGACGGCGCCTACAAGAAGGGTACGGCGCCCTCGGGCGTCGCCGCCGTCGTGACCAGCACTGCTGGCCTGGGATTTCTCCGGAGCCATCTCCCACCTCCAGCCGCCAAACAGGTACAACTTCAGATTGATGCCATGTTGCAATCCAACGAGTCGATGTTGTTGAAATCGTTGGAGATCAAGAAAGAGTTGGCCGAGAAGAAGGTGAAGGAGAAGCAAGAAAAGTGGCAGTTGCTCAAGGAAGAGGGGTTGCGCAAAGCTGCCATCGAGGAGAGAAGAGCACGCGCCGCCGAAAACAAATCTATGTCCATGTTGCTCGCCGAAGAGAACAAGATCATGTCAATGAATCGCAATGACATGGACGACCTCACCAAAACATGGCATGATATGGCAAGGAGAGAAATCTTGAAGAGAAGAATGGTGGCGTTGGCCGGTCCGTGCTACAGCTCCGGTGATGTTTTCTCCGCTCCATATGGTGGCAATGTGGATGATTTCGATGCGGAAGTTGGAACAAGTGCCGGAGGTGGATTCGGTGGCGCCGATGAAATCCAAGGTGGACTCGATGGCGCGAGTGAAGATCGATCCAGATGATGCCGGAAATGGGCGCAAACCTTTTGCAGGGCCCTTTTTTGCGTTAGCTGTAATGAACTTGGCTTCTATTTGAGCGTAAAACTGTTTATGTCATTTGAATTTGAACTTGTTTGTGAAATCCTATGTCAAATGCAAAATTTGCAATTTATCTGTTTGCGGGTCGTCACGGTGGTGTCCGAACAGAACCCGTATAGCCGACTCGTAAAAAAACATATTCCGCGAATATACTTATTTACGGATCCGTTTGGGGGTCTACATCTGTGCCAGCCCGCGCCGACCCGCAAAATCAATTTTGCATGAACTGCAAACGCGTTTTGCGGGCCGATGTTTTGCGGGGTCCGCTATAGTTGCTCTTAGGGTCCTCAAGTAGGGTGCTCAAGCGGCCATCGTCGTAGGTGTGGATGGTGCAGGCCATTTTCACCTTGTGCTAGCTAGCTCCGGTGCATGGGAGGCTTTGTTCACCGTATAGTAAAATTTTAAAGTGCTAACAGGAAATGAAAGCACCACGTCGCTTGCTTGCTTGAAAGTTACGCACCACGAGGACGGTGGTTGGTCACTATTGGAGATGGGCCGTTGTACTACATCTACTTCCTCCCCTATTGCAAGTCCCTATCTCTTGCTGAATTGAAACAACACGCCGTGCATAAATCCCTTGCTGAAGTGTAAATGCGACTCGTAATGGAGTAGGGTGTTTCCAGTGTCCAGGCTCATCTGCACCCGGTTAGAAAAAATTCAGTAAATATTCAAATCAAATTCAAAAAATTCCAATTATCTTTGCGTGGTAGAAAATGTGATGCGTGAGGCCCGCTTCAAATTTCAAGTCATTTGGACTTCTGAGCAGCTCACAGCAAAAAAAGACAAATCGGATGAAAACAGTACATGAACATTAAACATTTTTACAGACCCTTAATTTGTCTTTTTTGCTGAAAGCTTCTCAGATGTCCAAATAATTTTAAAATTGGAGCGGACCTCACCTAACAAATTATCTCCCGCACAAAAAATTGGAGTTTTTTGAATTTTTCTACTATTTGTTTGATTTTTTTCATCAGCGGGGTGCATAGAGCTCGGGTGCAGAGATGAATTTTCCGTCGTAACGCACGTACACATACTTGCTTCCGCGGCCAAACGCATAATAAATACTTCCTCCATGTCAAAATAAGTGACTCAATTTTATACTAACTTTGTATTAAAATTAGTATAAAGTTGAGTCACTTATTTAAAGACGAAAGTTAGTATAAATTTGAGTCACTTATTTTAGGACGGAGAAAGTAGTAGCCTACGCAAGGCACATACTACAGCCAAGCCCACACACGCATCACAGCAGCAAAGCACCGACTACTCAGAAGAAAAACCATAGCCTCTGCGGCGCTCTTGGTCCTCCTCGCCTTGGCCATCATGCAGCCACAGACCGCGTCATCCGAGAAGGAGACACACTTTAAGGTGTATTGGCACGACGTGATGAGCGGACTAACGTAGGCGCTGGTAACGTGCGCGGCCACGACCAACACCTCAAAATAGCCTTCGGCGTTGTGGTGGTCATCGACAACCTGCTCACCGAGAGGCCCAGCCTCAACTCATCAGGCTCATGGGCACATATCTCGCCGTCGGCAAGGACCAGCTAGTGATGCTCATTTGCCTCAAAAGAAAAAAAAAGCTAGTGATGCTCATGCACATGAACTTTGTCTTCACCGCCGGGAAGTACAATGGCCGCAGTGTCGTCATTATTGGTCGCAATGTCGCGTTCACCAAGGCCCGTGAGATGACTGTCGTCGGCGGTACCGGCATCTTCAGGTGGGCTCACGGGTACGCGCAGGCAAGGACGCACACCATAGTTCTCAAGGCCGACGACGCCACTGTCGAGTACAACATATTCATCAGGCACTAGTCTCGGCCATAGCCCACGGTACTTAAATATACCATGAGTAAGAGCTTTATACCCAAGCTGTAGTTATATATTTATTTACAAGCAAAAGAGCCCGTGCGTTGCAACCGGAAAGAATATAACACACACTCTTAGCCCAATAATCATGACTTAAGATCCTAATAGGTTCACATCCTTTATTTTCACTTGGCATCACATTTGTGTTGCCGACAGTAGCCTCAGTGCTCACACAATGAAAACACGTTTCAATGTGGTCAGTCCTAAGGCGTCTCTCTCTCTCACACACACACACAATCGCGCAGAATAAGATGAGAAACATGTTGTTTTCCTCGCGAGGTTTTTTAGATGTTTGCATGTGTTATTATCAATGCTTTCTTTTATCTCAATCTGGTTCTAATGGGTGTTTATTTGCAATTCGGATCGCCGCTGGTACGAAAGAAAACCGGATCATGCACTATATATTAAGTTTGCACTAAAAATAATATTTTAGAAATATTTAACAGCTAAAAATAATATCATATTTAGATTTTACATATTTTCCTAATCAAATTTCATATATAACATGTTAGAATCGGATTTATGGTTTAAAAGATATGTATAATTTTGTTTTAGATAAACCTTGAATTGATTAACCGAATAGTTAGGGGGTTTTCTGTTAAAACAAAAAAAATCGGTTGACTTAAATACAAACAGCGGGTTGATTAGTATAAAAGTCAGGGGTTTTAAAATGCGAAAAAACAATTTGTTTCCACTTAAAGATGGACTGCGGGTTAATTAACAGAAAAGGCAGGGGGTTTTCTGTAAAAAGAGGCGACAGACGACCCGAAGCACTTCGTGCTTTATTATTAGGGGAAGATTTGCGTTTCTTTCGGACAATCTTTCTCAGAATTCGTATTTTACATGCGCATTTTCTAGTATTTTATGAAATTCAAAAATCATTTAAATTTCTAAATCTATTTAACCTCAGCCCTTCTAGTCACATTTTCCATCATTCCAACCTAACTGAAAAAGATATTCTCCGATCCATTTTCCCTGTTTCCCCTCACTGTTCTTTGTTTTCTCTTTTAGGTTCTTGAATATGTGTGGGATTTCCTGTCCCTTAAAGCTCACTAAGATGTTCTTTACAAGCTAACTTGGTGCTGCTTTCCCGTGGGCTGAAAATTGTTTGTTAAATCTAGACCATTATAGTCCATTTCACCTATATATGTTTGTCTAAAAAAACCTAGATTATTTTTTCCTAATAAAACCTATAATCTATTTTTTTTTCTCAAACAATAAACCTATATTCTACTTTTTTAGGTGGGAAATGCTTAGGGATTCCAGTATAGTAATCTTTATTTCTACCTAATATTAAACGTCTTCGTCTGTAATTGCCCGCAACTGAAAAAGGCTTTCTCCCCGCTTTATAGATAAAGCAACAACCACCAACAAATGAAACCAATACAAACCACAACACCACACCACATGAGACACACACTCACCTAGGGCCAGATACATAGGTGCCAAATGGCTACAACAACACCACACTGACAAACTCGACGTAGACTATAAGAGAAGACAATAAGAATCACTATGGAGTCGCCTGTGCCCTTGTGGTGAGATACCACGAAGAGGTGAAGATATGAATCAACGAAACCGTGCGCTCCAGGACGGTGCCGTAGCACCGCCACTGCCTGATCCAGAGATCGGATTTCCACGACAGGAGGGAGCAACCATAATGGAGACTCTAGGAAGATGACAATGCCCAAAGACGTCGCCTTTGTCGGTCTTGCCTAGACCAGACAGGGTTTTAACCCCGGTAAGCATACTCCGCCTTCAACTGTGGTGGAGCACTACTAGGGAAAACCCTAGTAGTAGCGCTTGTTTTATAGCTAGTAGTAGCGCTTGTACCAGCGCTACCATTAAGGCGCTACAGCTAACTAGTAGCAGTAGCGCTAGAAAGGGAGCGCTACTGCTATACCTAGTTAGCAGTAGCGCTTTCTTTGGACCAGTGCTTGTTCTAAAAAGCGTTGCTGCTAACTTTTCCTGTATTTTTAAAAATACAACTTATTTTCATTGTGTGGTTTTATATACAATACTTTCATCATATGCTTTTATGACCATGATTAGTTATTATATATAACAGTGGGTGAAATAAACGTGTAGTAGATTCTAGTGGAGACAACATGTGGTGCATGTCGAAAATAGTACTCTAATCCAAACTTGATCTAGTTTGGATTAGTAGTACTTTCGATATGCACCACATGTTGGCTCCACTTGAATCTAATCCAGGTTCATTTCATCGACTGATATATATATATATATATAAAATAACTCATCATGCTCATATAACAACTTAGCATCATGCATCATCGATCATAATAATAAATAACTCATCATTGGTATCATAATAACGAGTCATACTCATCATCATCGATCATACAACTTCTACTTGATACCACATCATCATCATAGTCATCTAACTAATCCTACTTAGTTGTTCTTAGCACATGATCATGAGTATTATTAACTAGGACGTACTACCTTCTCTTAGGTAAAATAGCATAAAATAAGATAGGCCATGACTCTCCATTATGGAGAATGGAGATTATTCTGTTTCCAATTCTTGCGTTTCGCACAATGTTGCTTCCAAGTACCTCCTTACGACTGTCCATACATTTTTTCCATTATGTGATTTTTCATGTCTCCATTTCTTTTAGAAATCCGATATGGACAGGTGAGATTCGTAGGATGACCTGGCCGTATGTTCAAAACATCAAGGCGACCATTCTGATGCATCAGATGAGGCACACAATCATTCGGGATTTTCTGTTGAAAAACATTGTAATAACTTCGTAGTTAGCAATGTAGTTAAGTTTTAAAAGAATTTATGCAAAAGATGCACGGATGTCGTAATAGTAAAAAATCTTACCATGACATCTCCATGGATGTTACCGTAGTTCAGCACATGCACTAGTGGCACGTATTGACCATAATGTGGAGGTGTTTTATAATAGATATTGTAATTCTCAAGATCAGTACAAAATGCGACACTGGTAGAAAAAGGGCCTATAGTCCCGGTTCGTAAGGGCCTTTAGTCCCGGTTCCTGAACCGGGACTAAAGTGTCGGTACTAATGCCCCAACCCTTTAGTCCCGGTTCAATCCAGAACCGGGACTGATGGGCCTCCACGTGGGCAGTGCGCGGAGCCCAGGCAGGAGACCCTTTGGTCCCGGTTGGTGGCACCAACCGGGACCAATAGGCATCCACGCGTCAGCATTTCTGTGGCTGGTGTTTTTGTTTTTTTGAAGGGGGGGGGGGTTTGGTGGTTTTGGGGGGTTAATTTAGGTGTTTCATATATTGTTAGCTAGCTATAATTAATAGAGAGAAGTGTCCTCTCTTATGTACGTGCTTGGTCGACGCTACGTACTATACATACGTATAGAGAGGACTAGACACGCTGGCTAGCTAGTAAGCAAACGAAGGAAACAGAAGATCGTCATGAACATATATGCATACAGAGAGAACTGATATCGACCACCTCTCCTTCTCCGAGAGATTGGTCGAACAACAAGTTCTCGTATATCTATCTGACACTACCGGCTACATATATACAATAATTATCTCTTACAAATATAATCATACGGACTCAGGGTCTACATAGAATTCTCCGTCTTCAGGGATCACGTGGTCAAGAAAGAATGCCACCAATTCCTCTTGAATTGCTCGCATGCGAGCTGGTGCTAGGAGTTCATCCCGCTTCCGAAACATCTAATTTGAAGAAGGGGGTCAATACATATATATATGAATGAATGAAACTCAACACAAATGATGGTAATAAAATAAAATTGTGAATGTTGTTATTTACGTACTTGATATTGTTCGTTAGAGTACCCGCCCCGCTCACAGGTCGTGTGGCGGATGGACTCGCAGATGTAGTATCCACAGAAATCATTCCCTTGTTCCTGCCACAACCACTTTACAAGAAATAGAGGTCAATCAAACTGATAAGCAAGAATGCTAAATGGTATTGATGAAACTAGCGCTTGAATCACTAGGAGATGTGCGGAACATGGTACTATAGTACTTACTTTCGGGTGTCTAAATTCCAGCTCCTTCGGCAGTCCCGGAACTGTTTTGGTGAATTTTCTCCAAACCCTGCCGGACAAAGAAAACAATTACTTGATATCAGGAAATGAACAAAGTTGCTGATATGGTGGATAATGATCGATTTAACTTACTTCTTGAGGATTTCAGTCATGTCTGCATAGTCCTGGGGATCTTTTCGTTTTGAGTCTAAGACGGTTACTAGAAGAAGAAGAAAAAAGAAGAGAAGAAAGAATAGAGGAGAAGACTTCCTGTTCTTCCTCTCCTCTTCTTCTCCCTCTTCTTCCCCTTCTTCCTCGCCTCTCTCATGAATGTCCGGCGTTCTCGACCCCCCCCCCCCCGTGTCGAAGAAAAAAAAGAAGAAAAAAAGAGGAGAAGAAGAAAGGAATAGAGGAGAAGAAGAGAAAAATAGAATATATATATTCTATTTTTCTCTTCTTCTCCTCTATTCCTTTCTTCTTCTCCTCTTCTTTTTCTTCTTTTTTCTTCTTCTTACTTATTTCTCCTCGTCTTCCTCTCCCCTCTCGGCGACCCTAGACCCCCTCTCGACCCTCGACCCCTAGGCGACCGTCGACCCCCTCTCGACCCTCGACCCCTAGGCGACCGTCGACCCCTCCCGATAAAAAAAAGATGAAGAAGAAGAAAAAAAAGAGGAGAAGAAAGAATAGAGGAGAAGCTCCTCTATTCTTTCTTCTCCTCTTTTTTTTCTTCTTCCTCTTCTTTTTTATCCTCTTCCTCTCATGTTCGACGACCCTCGACCCCGATAACATTTTTTCCCCGATAACATTTTTTTCTCCGAGATAGTTAGTGTTCCCGAGTGAACCGGAGGGGGACATTGGTCATATCGGATTCGTCATATTTTCTACGAATGTTCTATATACATACATCCATCGATATCATTCCATACATACATATACGTCTACATTATATATGAACAAAAAAATATCAAAATTCATCATACAAACATCTACAGTATATATGAACAAAAATTATAAACTTTCTCCCCAACTCATACATACATACATACATACATCTACATCATATCAATATTTTGCAAATTAAGGAGTAGGGAAGGAAGGAAGGGGGGAGGATGGGGCGGTAGCTACCTCTCCCGGAGGGATCGGGGAGGAAACGCTGGCGGCCGGCGTCGGGGGCGACGGCGACGAGGACGGGCTCGGGGTCGGCGAGGGCGAGGGCGACGGCGGGGCGCGCTCGGCGGCGGCGGACGGGCTCGGGGGCGCTGGGGGTGCTCGGGGGCGGCAGATGGGCTCGGCGGCGCAGGGGGTGCTTGGGGGCGCGGGGGCAGGGCAGGGGCAACGGCGGCGACGGCGAGGCGAGCAGAGGGGCAGCCTGGCGGCGACGTCGGGGCGGGATCGAAGAAACTGAACCAAATTTTTCACAAGTGTGGCTTATATAGATGGAGCATTGGTCCCGTTGGTGGCACAAACCGGGACTAATGCCCCCTTTAGTCCCGGTTGGTGCCACCAACCGAGACCAAAGGCCTCTTTTCGGCAGCCCAAAGGGCGGGAAGCGGAGGCCATTGGTCCCGGTTGGTGGCACAAACCGTGACCAATGCCCCCTTTAGTCCCGGTTGGTGCCACCAACCGGGACCAAAGGCCTGTGCTGCCCCGCACCCAAAAGTTTAGTCCCACATCGCTAGCTGAAGGGCGCCGGCACTGGTTTATAAGCGAGGCCCATTGGTCCCGGTTCGTCCCACCAACCGGGACCAAAAGGTCCAGACGAACCGGGACCAATGGCCCACGTGGCCCGGCCGGCCCCCTGGGCTCATGAACTGGGACCAATGCCCACATTGGTCCCGGTTCTAGACTGAACCGGGACTAATGGGCTGAGCCGGCCTGGACCATAGCCCTATTTTCTACTAGTGCGACCAGATGATTTTTCTCCTGATAAGTTAACTCAGATCCGTCGGTGTAGTAGGTTTTGTCTACCATGTTCCGCACATTGTTTGAACAATAAAAATAAGCTGTCAACTATTTTGAAATGAACAATATAAATTAGTTAATAACTATGTTTGAGAAACTCACATAGCGGTAGAATTGGAAGCGTATCAACAAGGACCCAAATGTCCATATTGTCTTGGTCGATGTCAGGATCACCAAGATCCATGGTGACAAGCATACCCTCATAAAAACCATACATCTTTTCATGGTATTCAAAATCCATCCTCTCCAAGACATAGCGTTTTGCATGGCATGTGATAAGCTACTCGAATTGTAAAAGACGAAAATTACACCTTGAAATAGTTGAAGTCATGCTTAATTACGAAAAAACACTTTTCATCGCTGCGTACCGTTTCAACATAGAAGGTCTCCTGGAGCTTAATGCTGAAGCTCCGATCTTCGTCCAGGTGAGGCATGTCGCACAGAGCTCGGTCGTCGTTGCACCAGCTACGGTCCCCCTGGAGACTTTCGTCGTCCGATGACGACATTTCCTACGTTCATAATTCAAAGATTAAACTTGTACAATTCAATATATGTACTATAAAAATTAAATTAGATCATTATTATTCATCACGGGTTGACTATCGGTCTACCGAGTCTATATGGTGAAGACTCTCCCTCACTGATTCTTCTCTGACATTTGCGACCATCGTTGATGGTCGTTACTCCTCCTTCCCCTAGTGCATAACAAAGGTCTAGCACAAGGAGAAGAAGGAGAAACGACCCCCACGACAACAGTCGGGATTCTTCGTCCTCTCTCATATATGGTGGATACACTCCCTCATTGATTTTTCAACCGTCGGTGATGGTCGTTATTCCTCCTTCCCCTAGTGCATAACAAAGGTCTAGCATAAGGAGAAGAAGGAAAAAGACCCCCACGACAACAGTCGGGCTTCTTCGTACTCTCTCATATATGGTGGATACACTCCCTCACTGATTTTTCGACCTTCGGTGATGGATCCTCGACAGACTTAAAGTCAACCCGAAATGTCTTTAATTATTTTTCAAGAAAATCCAGGCCACTCGATATTTCCTACATATTTTAGCACAAGTCATGCCAGAATTCACGAAAAAATCCGGCATGACCTTTGCTAAATAAGGACATATCGAGCGCCTGAAATTTGCCAGAAAGAAAATTAATCAACACTCCGGCAAAACATAGGCCACTATAGGAGGTGTAACCTGCAAACATGGCCGACCACTTGGGTAAGCACATATCCTATTTGAGCAACACAAGATATTCATGTTTATATCTACATCATATGAGCATTCAAACTTGATGGAGTAGTTTTCCAATTTGGGCATTCAATAAGCAAAATCAAATCATAAAGTAAATTAGTATTCAAATTAGCATTCATTCAATAAGCAAAACTAAACCATCTCTTTCGTCCGTACATCGTCGAATATTATCACTAATAGATCTCAAATAGTATCATACATATAACATCACTAATACAGCTAAAACCATAGCGAACGACGGGTATCGGCACCGCAGTGGACACCCAAAGAGAAGGAACCATCACAGGATCATAGCTCCAGTGAGATCCCTGAAGAACGTCCCAGGTATTGGAGAACATGCCCTCCAACGCAACCATGTAGCGACGGACGTGCTCGTCCTCCTCGCTGACACGGTGACGTACCACCTCCGCGGGGTCCTCAAGCCTCCGCACCATCACTGGCCCACTCGACCGCCACCAAAGAAGGTTCGGGTCAACGACGGGCTGGCTCCTCACCAAGCTACGCCCCCCGGAAGGTAGCACCTCCTAGTACTAGCCCGGCGGAGCCCAGTCCCGGACATGGCTCCTCACCAAGTCCAAGCCTCCTCCGCCGAGTCGACGACGTGGATGCAGGATAGGCATCAAAGACGTCGATGCGGGAATAATTGGTTTAACTAAAAAAATAAACTAGTTCTATTAGTTTTCTTACTAAAAATAAACTAGTTCTATAGTAAACTTTTATTAGATCATCAAATCTCATATACCTAAATTTTGTAACTAAAAATAAACTAGTTTTATTAATTCAACTAGTTAAACTAAGCACTTACTATAAATAAAATAAACTAGTACTTACTAAAAATAAACTAGTTTAACTAGTTCTATTAATTTTCTAACTAATTCTATTAAACACTTACTAAAAACAGTAAAAACCTATATAGAATTTTTCTATAAACTAAACACCACTTCCTAAATTGGCATCTACTTAATTAGTTACCTAACCTACTTCCATAACTAAAAAACATCAAAGTTAATTAACTAAATCCACTTAAGTTACCTAACCTAATGAACTAAATGGAGGGAGGAGGAGTACCTCACGGTGGTGGAGGAGGCCGGCAGGGGAGGAGGCCGACGTGGGGAGGAGGCCAACGGGGGAGCAGAGCCGACACGGGTGAGGGTGGCCGGCGGGGGAGCAGAGCCGGCGCAAGTGAGGGTGGCCGGTGGGGGAGGAGGCCGGCGCGGGGGAGCACTAGTAGAAAAAGGGCCACACTACAAAAAAAGACACATCCATGACATTTTGGGTCGAACGAATTTTTTTTCTGTCATACATATGACACTTCTATGACGATAATTGTGACAAAACCCGGTATCATCATAGATGTGGTGGGCTCCTACTTCTATGACAAAAAATCATGACAGAAAATGGGATTTTCGTCCTGGGCGGGCCGGAGACGCAGCTGCATGACATTCTTTGGGCCGTCCATGACGGAAAAAACCATGGTAGAAGCGAGGGGGAGGAAAATTTCGAGGAGTTCCTGGTTACGGTGGGAGGTCGGGGGCCGAGCGATGCGCGTTTCTCTCGTACACGTGCGCGTGTGTGTGCGAGGCGTTGGCTCTAACTGAACCCGAGTGAGGCGTTGGGGCTTTAACTGAACCCGAGCGATTGCACTGCAGGCTACGCGTTACTGAACCCGAGCGATCGATCGATGGTTGTTAACTGAACTCGATCGAGCGATTCCTTCGCTACTGCTGCTAACTGAAGCCGATCGATGGGATGAACAGTGAGCGTTGCGGGGGGGTTTGGATGAACAGTGAGCGGTGGCGTTGCCTCTGGATGAACATGACCCCGTGGTGTGGTGGAGGGCTGAATGAACAGTAGACGGTGGAGGGGTGCCCGTGGAGGGGTAGATGAACAGGACCCCATGGTGTGGAGGGCTGGATGAACAGTAGATGGTGGAGGGGTGGTTGAATAGGACCCCGCGGTGTGGAGGGCTGGATGAACAGTAGACGGTGGAGGGGTGGTTGAACAGGACCCCGTGGTGTGGAGGGATGGATGAACAGTAGACGATGGAGGGTTGGTTGAACAGTAGACGGTGGAGGGGTGGTTGAATAGTAGAGGGCTGGATGAACAGTAGACGGTGGAGGGATGGTCATAAAAATCTAGGAAATGAGAGGAACATATAGCAATGATGTGGTTATAGACATGCTATGCATTCTAAATTTGTAACAAATGAACAGGCAGTCGTATTCATAAGGTAAATATGAGATGAGATAGAACAAT
Source organism: Triticum urartu (assembly GCF_003073215.2). NCBI lineage: Eukaryota > Viridiplantae > Streptophyta > Magnoliopsida > Poales > Poaceae > Triticum > Triticum urartu. Next base: position 708,316,542 of record NC_053024.1, on the reverse strand, counting down.
TACACGACGATAGATTCCACCAATATAGGTAGCCAATCTATGCGTCGACCGCGTAAACGATGCCATCGTGCACTATAGCATCAGACAGAAATGTTTCCTCAACTAGATTGATGATGAGCCATAACCATGTATGGCGACCGGATTGTAGATAGGCTAATCCCTTGTTGAACAAGGGAATGAGCTTGTAATCCATGTAGTCTTCTGATGGTGTGGGCACGCTACAAGAAATATGTTAATCCATGACGGATTTGAACTTTCACATATGTGTGCAAATACGTCATGATAGGTCGTTCTTGACGGTTTTAAAATCCGTCATGATAGGTCGTTCTTGACGGTTTTAAAATCCGTCATGTATATCGCGTCATAATTTGACCACCATGCACTGCATGATGGATCTCTAGAACCGTCATGGATCCATGACGGTTCTTGACCGTCACAATTTACTATCAAATAACGGCGTTAATCATGCATTCCATGTCATCATCTGACATGGCGGCCAACAAGGATCAAACATGGCGGCCCATGTTATAGTCGGCCTAATCAGAGTTTTGGCCCACTAAATTTCAACTCTATCCAAGACTGTCGGCCCATCATAATTTTGGTCCATCAAATTTCAGATCCGTTCAAAGCCCATTAATTTTAGTCGAGATATTAGCCAATCCAGTTGTTTCTTTTGGTCCATGGAAACTTGTCGATAAGAATTTTTCTGATTACGTATACTCACTATCTTATATAGATAAAAAGGAAAATTGCATAAACATATCAGATAACTAAATTTTATTTTTACCAAAAGGAAGAAATACACAACAAAAATCTTGGAATTACAGTTTTTTTTCCAGATCTGGCCTACTACTTTTGGCCGGAGCTATTCTGCAGCCACCACATCAAGCGCCGCCGACCCTTCGCGGGATGTCAATCGGATTTCATTGCCATTGTTTTTCTGGCACGGATGTGGCAAACTTCTTTAAAACAATGTGCAAGAAAAAGACACCACCGGAGACACCACCGGAGACGACTTTAGCGAGGTGTTCGCTGCTGCTGCTCGTGTGGGGAGGTGCCAATGTGGGGGCGTCTCCTCCAGATGAGGAAGTGGCCAGCCAGCGGTGGCGCTAGATCCCGAAAGCGGTATGACATCGTCGAGGTGGCCGACGACCCAAGCGAGGCGGGCAGGTAGGAACGGGGCGCTGGCGTCCGGATCCAGCCGGATCCCGACGAATCTGAAGGAGAACGACGGCTGGGAGGTGAGCTCGGGTGATGCCATGGGCGCTCGCCCTCCATTGCTGCAAGGAGGAGAGAGATTAGAGAGGGGAACGTAGGAGAGAGAGAGGGGCGGCGCAAGGCGCGGCTCACCGGCGTGCTGCGGTAGGAGGCGCGGGCGGCGGCCCTTTGCGCGGACGGCGGCATCCGACGGCTGCGAGCACTGGAGTTGTTCGGGCGCGGTTGCTGCTGGCATGATGCTCGTGTTTGTGTGGTTGTGTGAGAGGATAAGAATAGGGGGAAAGCACAGGTAGTGAGTAGAAGAAGCAGGGACCGTTGGATCAGCTAAGGATGGACGGTGGAGAGGCGTGATCCGTGGGAGGTCTGGTTCAGCCAATCAGAAGGCAGCAGGCTAGAAAAAAAATCATCTACTACTATAAGAACGTCCGGTGTGTGTTTAGATTAAAACTGTAGCTTAATATAGTTGTTTTGTGGCCTTAGAAATGCAAATGAGGTCTTGGGTCAAAACCCACGTACGTACCTCTTTTTGTTGTTTTTCCCCTTATTTTCTTAGTTTTATTTTACTAAACTTAATTTGTTCTTGGACATGGATAAATGAAATGGAATTTATTTTTTTGTACTTTATTTGGAGACAAACATCTGAACATATTTTCCAACTGAATTTTCATGCATTTCAGAGTTTGTTTGCATTTTGAAATTTAAAAAAAGAAAACTCCATGTTCGAGACGTCTTAGATTTGGCTCGCAAAGGAAATGGACATGAACAGTGGGAAAAAGCTAATAACTGACAATGTCCATAAATCATAGTGGACTAACTGAAAAGGCACGGTGGTGAAGGATATAGAGGTTGGGAAGGGGAGGCGTGTATGTTTGCCGAGTTGGCATGCAGTGCAAATCATGGAGTCACAGACATCTCTGTTACATGAGTCCAAGAAATCAAGGGGAGAATGAGCTTAAGTAGATGAGCTGGGGGTGGGCAAGTCTGCGATGCCACAAGTAGGATGACTGGACGGTGAGGACCATCGGAGAGGAGCGCACCATGAGTGCTTGAAAACGATAGAGATGGCCTCCACTATTGCACCTCAAGAGAAGGGCCCTGCTGACCAGATCCATCACGAAAAAACCAGCAGGGGCAGATTCCACAGAAACAAGGTTTTCACGAGTAAATTGTCGGATTGAAATAAGGTTCTTAACAATATTAGGCGGGATAAGGATTTTGGAAAAGATGAAACGGGCGAGGGGAAGGAGAGCGCTACCGATGCCAACAATAGGAAGGCAGGCCCCATTACCGACTATTATCGAACGAGAATTAAACGCTCATGGAGAATGAGACAAGGTGAGGCTACCTGAGTCTGAGGTGACGTGAGATGCAGCTCATGTGTCAATTATCCACTCCGACGCCGGGGGAACGCGACGCCGTAGCTGGGCGCGGCGTGCAGCGTGGTGTTAGCGTCCCCCGTGTAGGAAGGGGTGGCGTACGGAGCAAGCGGCACTCTAGAGTAAATAACTAGGTACGCCTACATCTGCGCACCAAGCCGGGACCCGAGGATGCATGCAGAGTTCAGGGGGCACCTAGGGCGCGCGAGGGGGTGGGAACGACGCACACCAGGGGGTGAAGTACCCCAACCAAGGGTGGTGGCCACGACCGCCGGACGCCTCACCACACTCGCCATCTTTTCGGCCATGATCGCCGCGGACACGGCCGCGGTGCGCATTGAGTTCGGTGCGCATTGAGTTCGGGGTTGAGTCTTGCCATTCTCACACTCTTCTACTATGATTTTCTGGTGATTATTTCTAATATTTGCAGTTCAAAATCAAGTTGTATTCAGTAAATGCCCAGAAATATAACAAACTAACCTTAAAAAATATCAAATGAAATCATTTATTAATACTTGGGATTAAATTAATTTCTAGCTTAAATTCCTAATCTTACCGAGTAAGTTTCATGGATGTCATTTGTATATTTTTTATTTAAATTAATTTATGCACTTTATTTATTGAAAAAGATTTCCCATTCAATTAGTTCCCAGGCCAAGCTCACAGTTTTTGTTTTGCTGCAAAAGAACTCACGATTTTCTTTGTGTTTCTATTATTGGTTTTATGTGTTTTACAATATTCATCATTATTTTGGTTTTTGATTTTATGCCCATTTTTTATTTTTTATTTTGAATTTCGTTTTTCTTTTTATTCAATTTTATTTTATTTTAGAAAAATACATCTGAACTTTATCCAATAGTTGTTGTACAATTTTTCTGTGCACACGTAACATTGTTTTATACACGTTGACAATTTTTTTAATACATGATGATTTATTTTTCAAAATACATGTTTGAATTTGTTTTCCGAAAAATGTTAACCATTTTTTTAAATACATGTGGCCAAGTTCGAAGGTGTTAACCTCTTAAAATTCATGTCTCGGGTTTGAGTTCCATTCATGTCTTGTTCTTTTTTTTAATTAAAATGTGCGACTACCTCTATAGAATTGTCACATGTACTATAATACATATATTTTGTTTTATAGGAGTTTCGATAATTTTTTAGATGATTTAATATTTTCTATGGTTTAAGTGAATTTGTGTGTGCTTACAGAAGGTAGTGCCATTTTCTTGTATATGTAAGTCAAATAAGGTTTAAACATTTCAAAAAGATATTTAAGGAATTATGTTGTCTTTTCCGAAAAGAAAAAAACATGTTGTTGCCTCCGCATAAAAAGTACTAAAAAACTTGGCTCGTTAGAACGTAGAGGTTAGTGCTACGCGGTTCAAATCCCCGTTCAATCACCTTTTTTATACTAAAAAACTTGGCTTGTTTTATCTGTAAGTAAGACCTTAAACATTGCGGTAGCGACCTAGGTTATATAAGCGTGAGGTCCCCTAGTTCAATGCCTTCTAGTTTTTTCCGTCGCAGTTTCGCTGAAGCCGAGCGAAGCGAGCGAGCGACACGGGCCGGCCCACTTGCAGCGAGGAAGCGTTTTTTTTTCTCGTTTTGTTTTACAGGTTTTCAATATAATTTTTTTCATTTTATTTTTCCTTTTTTCTGTTTATTTATTGCTTTTCTTTCCATTTCTACTTTTTTTATTTTTCATAATTCAAAATTCCCAGAAATTCTTCAGATTTTTCAAATATTGTTTGAATTTTCAGAAAATGCATGAAATTCCAAAATGTGTTCATGTTTTAAAAAAAATCATGCTTCAAAAAAGTTCGGCATTCCTATTTTGTTCACCGTATCGAAGAAATATGTTCACCATACACTGAAAAAATGTTCATTGTGTATAAAATGTTCATCTACAATTTTTGTTTAACGTGCATTTGAAAAAAAATCCTATATTTTAAAAGTGTTCAGTGTATTTGAATAATGTTCACGGTATACTAAGAGAATGTTCAGTGTATATTCCCTTTTTGTTCAAAAACCTTGTTCAGATTTTGAAAATTTGTTCAAAATTTTAGAAAATGTTTATGTTTTAAAAATGAATATTCGATCTTTTAAACGATTGCCAAACATTGATCGCATTTTAAAGAAATTTTATTCACAATTTTTTCCAAGAAATTTTGAAACACCTCGGATCTGCCGCTTTTCTCATTGGTACTTTTAAATATGGTGCTACATATGAGACGTAGTCCTTCCCTAGCTCAGCTGGCTAGCATCGCTCGGAATAGGAATCATTTTGAGGGTTGGAGTTCGACTCCGATCGCGTTCGTTATGCTTTTCGATTTGCTCGGCACCTGCCAATTGGGCCAACCCATTTATGCACCACCTTTAGTGAAGGCTGCTCGTTTTTTGATGCTAACGAGCGTCGAGCAGGAGCTCTCTAACAGAGCAACGCTGGGACATGCATCAGCAGCATTCCATTTCCTTAGAAAAGGCACAAGAAGGCCCGTCATGTTTTCATGTAAAAAAAGACTTAGAGCAGCCCAACCTCAAGACGGCACAGTAGTAGTCCCTTTGTTTTAGGAAAACGGAAAGCAACGGCGGGACATGCACCACATTCCGCTTTCCTAAAAAACACCAGAAGGCCGTCCTTACGATTTAAACAACTTAAAAAAACTAAGGCTACCGTACGTGGGCCGAACACGCGTGACACATCAGCATGAGCCATCCATGACGGTATGTTTAGTGTACAGGTGGTCGAGTCGTGACGGTATCCGTGACGGTCCATCATAAGGGCGCCATTGTTGTTGGGTTTTGTGCTCATCCCATTAATCTGTGACGAATTTCATGACGAACAAGACGAATTTGTCATCGATCATGACGGTTCCTGAGAACGTCATCAGATATCCGTCATGGATTAACACATTTCTTGTAGTGGCACTTCGCAGATTATAACTTTCTGCAAACAGAGGTCGAGCCAAAAGCTTGACGCGTCTCGTGCGTAGTAGGCAGGAGTGTCCGGCGGGCCGCGAGGCTCGATGGCGGCGGTATCCAACGATGGAAGGGTGATCTCTTGTTGGGTGTAGATATCCATTTAGACGCCACGGACTACCGGTGTGGTGGATGAGGATGATCCAGTTGGCCTTCATGCCCGCCCAGTAGTGGCTGCGCATGAAGGACAGGTGGACGGGTAGTGGTAGCATGTCGGGGGGCACCACGGCAACCTCCCTAGGATCGTCAAGTCGGTGTCTGGGCCACCTGCGAGGATCAGGCATCAGCAAGCAGGGTGTCTTCAAAAGAGTCGGCTGGTTGCAGACGAGTGGACGGTACAAAGACACCGAGCATGCGGCCAGACGGACGGTGCTGAGTAGGTCCATACAACTATAGATCTGCTCCAAGAGAACATCGGGGAGGGAATTCCAATCGCGGCTCTACGTGTCAGTCGGTTCTGCCATTGGGGTTTTCGGTGCCTGCGAGCCAGCGGGGAAGTGGATTCGGGCGGGCGAGCGAAGAAGTTTCTCCTCGTGTGGCCGAGCAGTGAGCGGGGGGATATGGTACGCGCGAGTTACCAAGGAAAATGGCGCGGGCGGGCGAGCAGTGAGCGGGGGTAAATGGTGTGCGGCCGACGATGGGGAAGAGAGGAGGAAGAAGAAGAGAGGAGGAAGAAGAGTGGAAGACGGGGAAGAAAGTGCATTCAATCTCAATTCTACTACTCCCTCCGTCTAGGTGTGTAAGTCACCTTACGAAAACCAAATAATCCCAAAACACTTAGGCACCGTACATTAACTCCCTTCTTGTTTTTTGTTTTGTGGCATATCAACCAATAAGATATGTGGGCTGTGCATGCTTTCAATGACTTGAGACTACCAAACATAACCGACTGATTTAGTAACACCAACACGCTGGTTCAGCTTATTAATTACGTGTCCCATCTGCTGCAGTGTGTATTGTCACTTCACTGCGAAGACTAGTTGAATAGTTCTCTCTGACCGAGATGGGGAATAAATGGATCGCGAGGACTTCCTTTCTACAGTATCCCTATGCCTCTACGCTCACTTCACTAATTTTTCTCCGTACCTAGTCACTTGTTGAAATCTGTAGAAAGACAAATACTCTATATTTGGAAACAGAGGGAGGCTTTTACTCCGTACTATTTGGGAACAGAGGGAGTATCACCATATGGAGGGAACAGGGGAAGCTTGAAATATGAACATGTTAATGGGAGGGAGTAAGCCCCATGCATGCATGCATACAACATGCAACACTCACACGTACACATGGACGCACGCAACACTCACGCACCCATGCGGCACATAGCACACGACGCAACACACACGCTCACGCTCAAGTGCTCAACCTACCCCCTACGTCTGTGAAAGACTGTACATTTAGAGATTTACACATTGACCAGGGCATAATTAACGCCCAAAAGTAGCAGACTTATGTGTGCATGCGACCATTGAGATAAAAAGATTAAATGAAGGTCGTTGCATGCTGTAATTAAGGATAGACATGTAGCCTATACCTACAGCACAAGTTGGTGCATTAGTCAATCAATATCGATTTAGATTAAAGGCTAAACCCATTGGAAGTGTAGATGTACATCATGTAGTACACTCTTTGTTGGAAGACCGAGGGAGGACACGTGCATGCACTCACATACACAGCCAGGGCGGTTCGCGCGCAAGGGTTGGACTCGTGTCGCACCTGCGTAAAGTTTTGTTTAACTGATTTCTTTGCTCTGCCAACTGACAGGTGGGACCCAGAAACCAGGTGACAATTTGACCAGTCAACAAAGTGCCACGTCGACTATGTGGCCGGTCAGTAGGGTGCAATACGGTGCTCTACGATGAGCTAGTGATCGCATAATCGCCGCAAAACTATATATAGTGACCGTAAAGAGCGTATTGTTACATACGTTGACCGCTAGTGTATTTTTCTCGTTTCAAATTAAGCCATATTAATCGGAAAGGACGCAGTATGGACTACTACTAGTAGTACTAGTACTGCTTTGATGTGTCCCGTCAACTCGCCGAATGAGGAGAAGCTTGCTTACTGCGCCTCTCCCTCGCCCACGCGCGCGGTGGTTCGCAGGATGAGGAGAGGGTTTTGACTACAACGCCCTCTCCCTCTCCCTCTCCCTCGCCCTCGCGGTGGACGTGCAGCAGTTCAATCGGTGTCAGATTGCCAGAAGCATATTGTACTATAGTATCATCATTGTTGGACCTTCTGAAGAGGCGAAGAGCCAAGTGCAAGGTTCACACGAGTACGAACTGTTGAACCTCCCGAAGAGGCAAAGAGCCAAGCACAAGGTTTTATAGGAGTTGTCGTCCTAGTAGGTGTGTACTAGTACAACTATAGCGAACGATGCTACTGTATGATGTCGTCACGTCACGTATATCCAAAGTTGTGCCATCTTTTTTTCTCAAAGAGCGTGTTGGAGCCCGTGCAACAACCACACAAGTTGCACGTACACATAACACATTTACTAGTAATAAATTCTAAAGGACAAATGCTAGTATGCCACACAAGTTCATCTCCAACTCATGTGATAAATTTGTGCACGACTAGTCTACATATATTCACAGCGCTACCATCCACAATTACCGTACTCCACATACCACTATTAGGAAAAGGGCTATAGATGGAAATGACACTAATGGCGCACCAGACATGTGGTGCGCCATTAGTGTCCAAATACTAATGGCGCACCACATCCACGGTGCGCCATTAGTAACAATTTTTTTTTCACCTTTTTTCAAAACTAGTAATGGCGCACCGTCGGAGTGGTGCCATTACTAGTTAAACTAGTAATGGCGCACCACATCCACGATGCGCCACTAGTAAGTTATTTTTAAAAAAAATTCCAAATTTTTTATTTATTTTTTCAAAACTAGTAATGGCGCATCAGTGGACAGTCAACTAGTAATGGCGCACCACTCCAACGGTGCGCCATTACTAACTTGGCCCAAAACGTACCGAATGCACCCCGCCCTGTGGACCGCCTTTTCAGTTTTTAAAAAAAGAAAAGAAAATGATGGAAATGTCAAAAAAATAAAAGAAAATAAGTTTCCTATGTGATATGTGGTCTAGTTGTTGGGAAAATTTACAAATACGAATTTTGACTTTATTTGCAAAATCTCTCTCAAATTTGTAAAATGGGCATAACTTTTGCATATGAACTCGGATTAAAAAGTTTTTTATATGAAAAATCATCTACTCGAAAAGTTACATCCAAATTTAACAGGCCTTCCGTGTCGTGCACGGAAGGTGGCATCCGCTTCACAATGGGGTAGCTGTCCCCGATGAAAAGCGAGTACTCTCCAAGGGGGTCGAACTCGGCGCCGTTCATCTGGTACACGCGCATCCCAGATCTGGACACATGGTGACGTACATAGTCAAGGTCCATGCATAATAATGTTGCGCTCAAATATGGCGGCCAGTAATACTGTGCAACAAATAGTACTACTCTGGTATATAGGAAGTAAAATAACCGGCTTATTATATATAGCCACTCTTGGCTACATGGATGAGATAGTAATACATGGAAAAACAAAAATGGTGGCAGCTAGTGGGTTCAAGTCTTCAAGGGCCTAGCTAGCTATACGCGTCCTCCAAGGTAAAAAGTACTCCTACTAGTACTACAAAGTCTACTACTAGTACAACAATGAAAGAGAAGGCGAGAGGGTTAAAAAATGGAATACCTGGGTAGATGGTGACGGTCCAATCGTGGTAGATTACGTGACCATGTTGCACATCAGTGGTACCATGGGTAACGACTGCTAAGATAGTTGATCCCAATATGCCAAAGTCAGCTACAAGGTTCTAGGTTAGACCGAATCGCGGATGCAAATGCACATCCATGATCGGCGATCTTATTTTGATCGGGGGATGACTGGTCCCTGCAAAATAATGGAGTACCATTAGGGATGCAAATGATGGTTTGTGCATTCCGTTTGTAATCTCCCGTACCGTAGGATGTCAACCAGATGAAACAAGTCCCCTGGCTTGTCACCGCGAAGATGCGGCCTAGATGGCGCACGGCGTCTTCGAACGTGTAGGGGTACAAATCTGCCGCCGCCAACATGCGCCAGCCTCTGCCGTTACTGCCTCCTGCATTGATGGCAATCCTTATGTCAAACACCGCGATGAGATAGTAATCGTCGTAGCTGCGTCGCTTTGTCGGCGGGTCCGTAATTGCTATCTTCTTCAATCTCATGTAGGCATCATCATACGTATTCTTGCCCAGCCAGTCCGGAAGGCCGATCCCAATGGTGGAGAAGGGGTCTACTGGAATGGCCACACTGCTATGGATGTTGTGCAAAATGATGGTGGTATCCGGCCGGAGGTATGGATGCCAACCTTCGTTGGCACCGACCCAGACCTATATATAAGACGGTGGGCAGCGGAGAAATTACGGGATGGAAATGGAATAACTATGTACTACATGATCAAACTCCATTACTGACCTGCTCATCGGACAAAATCTGACTACCTCTCAACGTCGGCAACTCTAGCGGAGTCAACGTGCAACCATGGTCAGGGAGCGATGGACTGTTCGAAGGATTGTCCCATAGAAGAACCTTCTCCTCGAGGATGCATGGAAGACCAACAAGCATGGCCTGTTTAAGCAGCATCTTGAAAAAGTTGGTGCAGGAACCATCGAGTCTTGCGGCGATGAGGACGTCGGAGTGGCGTGCGATTTCTCCCACAGGATCGTCGTCCAAGGTCTCCCAGCCCCGACGAGGAGGAGAACCGCCTGGCGAATCCTTGGGAGCAGCGACGAACTGCCTTCTCTTCGGGGGGAGGGGAACTGGCGAGGAGGAGATAAGAGCGTAGTGTTGGGGAACGTAGCAGAAATTCAAAATTTTCTACGCATCACCAAGATCAATCTATGGAGTAATCTAGCAACGAGGGGAAGGAGAGTGCATCTACATACCCTTGTAGATCGCTAAGCGGAAGCGTTCAAGTGAACGGGGTTGATGGAGTCATACTCGTCGTGATCCAAATCACCGATGATCCTAGTGCCGAACGGACGACACCTCCGTGTTCAACACACGTACAGCCCGGTGACGTCTCCTACGCCTTGATCTAGCAAGGGGAGAAGGAGAGGTTGGGGAAGACTCCATCCAGCAGCAGCACGACGGCGTGGTGGTGGTGGAGGAGTGTGGTACTCCAGCAGGGCTTCGCCAAGCACCGCAAGAGACGAGGAGGGAGAGGGGTAGGGCTGTGCCAAGAAGGAGATGTTCTCGTGTGTATGGCAGCCCAAAACCTCAAGTATATATAGGGGAGGGGAGGGGCTGCGCCCCCACCTAGGTTTCCACCCCTAGGGGTGGCAGCCAGCCCTAGATCCCATCTAGGGGGGCGGCCAAGGGGGGAGAGAGGGGGGGCGCACCACTAGGTGGGCCTTAGGCCCATCTGAGCCTAGGGTTTCCCCTTTTTCCCTTCTCTCTTCGCCTTGGGCCCTGGTGGGGGGGGGGGCGCACCAGCCCACCTGGGGCTGGTCCCCTCTCACACTTGGCCCACGCAACCCTCTGGGGCAGGTAGCCCCACCTGGTGGACCCCCGGGACCCTCCCGGTGGTCCCGATACGTTACCGATAGCACCCGAAACTTTTCCGGTGACCAAAACAGGACTTCCCATATATAAATCTTTACCTTCGGACCATTCCGGAACTCCTCGTGACGTCCGGGATCTCATCCGGGACTCCGAACAACATTTGGTAACCACGTATATCTATTCCCTATAACCCTAGCGTCATCGAACCTTAAGTGTGTAGACCCTACGGGTTCGGGAGTCATGCAGACATGGCCGAGACAACTCTCCGGTCAATAACCAACAGCGGGATCTGGATACCCATGTTGGCTCCCACATGTTCCACGATGATTTCATCGGATGAACCACGATGTCAAGGACTTAATCAATCCCGTATACAATTCCCTTTGTCTAGCGGTACGATACTTGCCCGAGATTCGATCGTCGGTATCCCGATACCTTGTTCAATCTCGTTACCGGCAAGTCTCTTTACTCGTTTCGTAACACATCATCCCGTGATCAACCCCTTGGTCACATTGTGCACACTATGATGATGTCCTACCGAGTGGGCCCAGAGATACCTCTCCGTTTACACGGAGTGACAAATCCCAGTCTCGATTCATGCCAACCCAACAGACACTTTTGGAGATACCTGTAGTGTACCTTTATAGCCACCCAGTTACGTTGTGACGTTTGGTACACCCAAAGCACTCCTACGGTATCCGGGAGTTGCACAATCTCATGGTCTAAGGAAATGATACTTGACATTAGAAAAGCTTTAGCATACGAACTACACGATCTTTGTGCTAGGCTTAGGATTGGGTCTTGTCCATCACATCATTCTCCTAATGATGTGATCCCGTTATCAACGACATCCAATGTCCATGGTCAGGAAACCGTAACCATCTATTGATCAACGAGCTAGTCAACTAGAGGCTTACTAGGGACATGGTGTTGTCTACGTATCCACACATGTATCTGAGTTTCCTATCAATACAATTCTAGCATGGATAATAAACGATTATGATGAACAATGAAATATATAATAATAACTAATTTATTATTGCCTCTAGGGCATATTTCCAACAGTCTCCCACTTGCACTAGAGTCAATAATCTAGTTCACATCGCCATGTGATTAACACTCACAGGTCACATCGCCATGTGACCAACATCCAAAGAGTTTACTAGAGTCACTAATCTAGTTCACATCACTATGTGATTAATACTCAATGAGTTCTGGGTTTGATCATGTTATGCTTGTGAGAGAGGTTGTAGTCAACGGGTCTTGCCATATTCAGATCCCAATGTATTTCGCAAAACTTTATGTCATATCGTAGATGCTGCTACCACGTTCCACTTGGAGCTATTCCAAATTGTTGCTCCATTATATGTATCCGGTATCTCTACTCAGAGCTATCCGGATAGGTGTTAAGCTTGCATCGACGTAACTCTTCATGTCGAAATCTTTATCACCTCCATAACCGAGAACCATTTCCTTATTCCTCTATGGATAATTTTGACCGCTATCTCGTGATCTACTCCTAGATCACCTTTGTACCCTCTTGCCAGACATGTGGCAAGGCACACATCAGGTGCGGTACTCAGCATGGCATACCGTATAGAGCCTATGACAAGAGCATAGGGGACGACCTTCGTCCCTCCTCTTTCTTCTGCCGTGGTCAATCTTTGAGTCTTACTCATCTTCATGTTGGAAATATGCCCTAGAGGCAATAATAAATTAGTTATTATTATATTTCCTTGTTCATGATAATCGTTTATTATCCATGCTATAATTGTATTGATAGGAAACTCAGATACATGTGTGGATACATAGACAACACCATGTCCCTAGTAAGCCTCTAGTTGACTAGCTCGTTGATCAATAGATGGTTACGGTTTCCTAACCATGGACATTGGATGTCGTTGATAACGGGATCACATCATTAGGAGAATGATGTGATGGACAAGACCCAATCCTAAGCTTAGCTCAAAGATCATGTAGTTCGTATGCTAAAGCTTTTCTAATGTCAAGTATCATTTCCTTAGACCATGAGATTGTGCAACTCCCGGATACCGTAGGAGTGCTCTGGGTGTGCCAAACGTCACAACGTAACTGGGTGGCTATAAAGGTACACTACAGGTATCTCCGAAAGTGTCTGTTGGGTTGGCACGAATCAAGACTGGGATTTGTCACTCCGTGTAAACGGAGAGGTATCTCTAGGCCCACTCGGTAGGACATCATCATAATGCGCACAATGTGATCAAGGAGTTGATCACGGGATGATGTGTTACGGAACGTGTAAAGAGACTTGCCGGTAACGAGATTGAACAAGGTATAGGGATACCGACGATCGAATCTCGGGCAAGTACAATACTGCTAGACAAAGGGAATTGCATACGGGATTGATTAAGTCCTTGACATCGTGGTTCATCCGATGAGATCATCGTGGAACATGTGGGAGCCAACATGGGTATCCAGATCCCGCTGTTGGTTATTGACCGGAGAGTCGTCTTGGTCATGTCTGCTTGTCTCCCGAACCCGTAGGGTCTACACACTTAAGGTTCGGTGACGCTAGGGTTATAGAGATATTAGTATGGGGTAACCCGAAAGTTGTTCGGAGTCCCGGATGAGATCCCGGACGTCACGAGGAGTTCCGGAATGGTCCGGAGGTAAAGAATTATATATAGGAAGTGCTATTTCGGCCATCGGGACAAGTTTCGGGGTCATCGGTGATTTGCATCACGACGAGTACGACTCCATCAACCCCGTTCTCTTGAACGCTTCCGCTTAGCGATCTACAAGGGTATGTAGATGCACTCTCCTTCCCTTCGTTGCTGGTCTCTCCATAGATAGATCTTGGTGACACGTAGGAAAATTTTGAATTTCTGCTACGTTCCGCAACAGTGGCATCATGAGCTAGGTCTATGCGTAGTTACTATGCACGAGTAGAACACAAAGTAGTTGTGGGCGTTGATTTTGTTCAATATGCTTGCCGTTACTAGTATTATCTTGATTCGACAGCATCGTGGGATGAAGCGGCCCGGACCAACCTTACACGTACTCTTACGTGAGACCGGTTCCACCGACAAATATGCACTAGTTGCATAAGGTGGCTGGCGGGTGTCTGTCTCTCCCACTTTAGTAGGATCGGATTCGATGAAAAGGGTCCTTATGAAGGGTAAATAGCAATTGGCATATCACGTTGTGGTTTTTGCGTAGGTAAGAAACGTTCTTGCTAGAAACCCATAGCAGCCACGTAAAACATGCAAACAACAATTAGAGGACGTCTAACTTGTTTTTGCAGGGTATGCTATGTGATGTGATATGGCCAAAAGGATGTGATGAATGATATATGTGATGTATGAGATTGATCATGTTATTGTCAAGGGAATCACGACTTGCATGTCGATGACGAGACAACTTCAAGAAGACACGATGATGGAGATCATGGTGTCATACCGGTGACAAGAGGATCATGGAGCCCCAAGATGGAGATCAAAGGAGCTATATGATATTGGCCATATCATGTCACTATTATTTGATTACATGTGATGTTTATCATGTTTATACATCTTATTTGCTTAGAACGATGGTAGTAAGTAAGATGATCCCTCATTAAAATTTCGAGAAGTGTTCTCCCCTAACTGTGCACCGTTGCTACAGTTCGTCGTTTCGAAGCACCACGTGATGATCGGGTGTGATAGATCCTTACGTTCACATACAACGGGTGTAAGATAGTTTTACACATGCAAAAACACTTAGGTTTAACTTGACGAGCCTAGCATGTGCATAGACATGGCCTCGGAACACAGAAGACCGAAAGGTCGAGCATGAGTCGTATGGTAGATACGATCAACATGAAGATGTTCACCGATGATGACTAGTCCGTCTCACGTGATGATCGGACACGGCCTAGTTGACTCGGATCATGTAATCACTTAGATGACTAGAGGGATGTCTATCTGAGTGGGAGTTCATAAGATGAACTTAATTATCCTGAACATAGTCAAAAGGTCTTCGCAAATTATGTCGTAGCTCGCGCTTCAGTTCTACTGTTTAGATATGTTCCTAGAGAAAATTTAGTTGAAAGTTGATAGTAGCAATTATGCGGACTAGGTCCGTAAACCGAGGATTGTCCTCATTGCTTCATAGAAGGCTTATGTCCTTAATGCACCGCTCAGTGTGCTAAACCTCGAACGTTGTCTGTGGATGTTGCGAACATCTGACATACACGTTTTGATAACTACGTGATAGTTTAGTTAAACGGTTTAGAATTGAGGCACCAAAGATGTTTTTTGAAACGTCGTGGAACATATGAGATGTTTTGAGAGATGAAATTGGGATTTCAGGCTCGTGCCCACGTCAAGAGGTATAAGACCTCCGATGATTTTCTTAGCCTGCAAACTAAGGGAGAAAAGCTCAATTGTTGAGCTTGTGCTCAGATTGTCTGAGTACAACAATCATTTGAATCAAGTGGGAGTTGATCTTCCAGATGAAATAGTGATGGTTCTCCGAAGTCATTACCACCAAGCTGCTAGAGCTTCGTGATGAACTATAATGTATCGGGGACATATATGATGATCCTTGAGATATTCGCGATGTTTGACACTGCGAAAGTAGAAATCAAGAAGAAGCATCAATTGTTGATGGTTGGTGAAACCACTAGTTTCAAGAAGGGCAAGGGAACAAAGGGATACTTCATGAAACGGCAATTCAGCTGCTGCTCTAGTGAAGAAACCCAAGGTTGAACCCAAACCCGAGACTAAGTGCTTCTGTAATAAGAGGAACAACCACTGGAGCAGATTTACCCTAGATACTTGGTAGATGAGAAGGCTGGCAAGGTCGATAGAAGTATATTGGATATACATTGTGTTGATGTGTACTTTACTAGTACTCCTAGTAGCACCAGGGTATTAGATACCGGTTCGGTTGCTAAGTGTTAGTAACTCGAAATAAAAGCTACGGAATAAACGGAGACTAGCTAAAGGTGAGCTGATGATATGTGTTGGAAGTGTTTCCAATGTTTATATGATCAAGCATCGCACGCTCCCTCTACCATCGAGATTGGTGTTTGCGTTGAGCATAGACATGATTGGATTATGTCTATCACAATACGGTTATTCATTTAAGGAGAATAACGGTTACTCTGTTTATTTGAATAATACCTTCAATGGTCTTACACCTAAAATGAATGGTTCATTGAATCTCGATCGTAGTGATACACATGTTCATGCCAAAAGATATAAGATAGTAATGATAGTACCACCTACTTGTGGCGCTGCCACTTAAGTCATATCGGTATAAAATGCATGAAGAAGCTCCATGTTGATGGATCTTTGGGCTCACTCGTTTTTGAAAGGTTTGAGACATGCGAACCATGTCTATTGGTGTATATGCATGAAGAAACTCCATGCAAATGGATCGTTTGGACTCACTTGATTTGGAATCACTTGAGACATGCAAATCATACCACATGGGCAAGATGACTGAAAGCCTTGTTTTCAGTAAAATGGAACTAGAAAGCAACTTATTGGAAGTAATACATTTTGATGTGTGCAGTCCAATGAGTGCTGAGGCGAGTAGTGGATATCGTTATGTTCTTACTTCACAGATGATTTGAGTAGATGTTGAGTATATTTACTTGATAAATGACGAGTCTGAATTATTGAAAGGTTCAAGTAATTTCAGGGTGAAGTT
Source organism: Triticum urartu (assembly GCF_003073215.2). Lineage (NCBI taxonomy): Eukaryota > Viridiplantae > Streptophyta > Magnoliopsida > Poales > Poaceae > Triticum > Triticum urartu. Next base: position 708,299,723 of record NC_053024.1, on the reverse strand, counting down.
GAAAGATCGTCGTGACAAGAGGATAAAATATCTATAATATGATCATAGAGATGAATATCTGAATTACGAGTTTGGCACAGAATTAAGACATTGTGGAAATTGTTTCACAACTAATACAGCCTGGAACACCATAGTGTGATGGTGTGTCCGAACATCATAACTGCACCTTATTGGATATGATGCATACCATGATGTCTCTTATCGAGTTACCACGATAGTTTATGGGTTAGGCATTAGAGACAACCACATTCACTTTAAATAGGGCACCATGTAATTCCGTTGAGACGATACCAAATGAACTATGGTTTAGAGAAACCTAAGCTATCGGTTCTTAAAAATTTGGGGCTGCGACGCTTATGTGAAAAAGTTTCAGGCTGATAAGCTCGAACCCAAAGCGGATGAATGCATCTTCATAGGACACCCAAAACAGTTGGGTATACCTCCTGTCTCAGATCCGAAAACAATAAAGGATTGTTTCTAGAATCGGGTCCTTTCTCGAGGAAAAGTTTATCTCGAAAGAATTGAGTGGGAGGATGGTGGAGACTTGATGAGGTTATTGAACCGTCTCTTCAACTAGTGTGTGGCAGGGCACATGAAGTTGTTCCTGTGGCACCTACACCAATTGAAGTGGAAGCTTATGATATTGATCATGAAACTTCATATCAAGTCACTACCAAACCTCGTGGGATGACAAGGATGTGTACTACTTCAGAGTGGTACGTAATCCTGTCTTGGAAGTCATGTTGCTAGAAAACAATGAACCTACGAGCTATGGAGAAGCGATGGTGGGCCTGGATTCCGATAAATGGCTCGAGGCCATAAAATTCGAGAGAGGATCCATGTATGAAAACAAAGTATAGACTTTGGCAGAACGGCTCGATGGTCGTAAGGCTATTGAGTACAGATGGATTTTAAAAGGAAGACGGACAATGATGGTAAGTATCACCATTAAGAAAGCTCGACTTGTCGTTAAGATGTTTTCCGACAAGTTCAAGGAGTTGACTACGATGAGACTTTCTCACTCGTAGCGATGCTAATAGTCTGTTGGAATTATATTAGCGATTACTGCATTATTTATGAAATCTTGCAGATAGGATGTCAAAACATTGTTTCCTCGACGTTTTTTTGAGGAAAGGTTGTATGTGATACAACCAGAAGGTTTTTTCAATCCTAAAAGATGCTAATAAGTATGCAAAGCTCCAGCAATCCTTCTAAAGACTGGAGTAAGCATCTCGGAGTTGGAATGTATGCTTTGATGAGATGATCAAAGATTTTGGTGTATACAGAGTTTATGAGAAACTTGTATATCCAAAGAAGTGAGTGGGAGCACTATAGAATTTCCGATGAGTATATGTTGTTGATCGGAAATGACGCAGAATTTCTGGAAAGCATATAGGGTTATTTGGAAAGTGTTTTTCAATGGAAAGCCTGGATTAAGCTACTTGAACATTGAGCATCAAGATCTATAAGGATAGATCAAAACGCTTAATGGTACTTTCAAATGAGCACATTCCTTGACATGATCTTGAAGGTGTTCAAGATGGATCAGTCAAAGAAGGAGTTCTTGCCTGAGTTGTAAGGTATGAAGTTAAGACTTAAAGCTCGACCACGGCAGAATAGAGAGAAAGGACGAAGGTCGTCCCCTATGCTTAAGACATAGGCTCTACAGTATGCTATGCTGTGTACCGCACCTGAAGTGTGCCTTGCCATGAGTCATCAAGGGGTACAAGAGTGATCCAAGAATGGATCACAGGACAGCGGTCAAAGTTATCCTTAGTAATTAGTGGACTAAGGAATTTTCTCGATTATGGAGGTGGTAAAAGAGTTCGTCGTAAAGGGTTACGTCGATGCAAGCTTAACACCTATCCGGATAGCTCTGAGTAGAGATACCGGATATGTATAATGGAGCAACAATTTAGAATAGCTCCAAGTAGAACAGTTATTTGGAATAGATCCAAATAGAATGTGGTAGCTACATCTAGGAGATGACATAGAGATTTGTAAAGCACACACGGATCTGAAAGGTTCAGACCCGTTGACTAAAATCTCTCTCACAAGCAACATGATCAAACCGAGAACTCATTGAGTGTTAATCACATAGTGATGTGAACTAGATTATTGACTCTAGTAAACTCTTTGGATGTTGGTCACATGGCGATGTGACCTGTGAGTGTTAATCACATGGCGATGTGAACTAGATTATTGACTCTAGTGCAAGTGGGAGACTGTTGGAAATATGCCCTAGAGGCAATAATAAATTAGTTATTATTATATTTCCTTGTTCATGATAATCGTTTATTATCCATGCTATAATTGTATTGATAGGAAACTCAGATACATGTGTGGATACATAGACAACACCATGTCCCTAGTAAGCCTCTAGTTGACTAGCTCGTTGATCAATAGATGGTTACGGTTTCCTAACCATGGACATTGGATGTCGTTGATAACGGGATCACATCATTAGGAGAATGATGTGATGGACAAGACCCAATCCTAAGCTTAGCTTAAAGATCGTGTAGTTCGTATGCTAAAGCTTTTCTAATGTCAAGTATCATTTCCTTAGACCATGAGATTGTGCAACTCCCGGATACCGTAGGAGTGCTTTGGGTGTGCCAAACGTCACAACGTAACTGGGTGGCTATAAAGGTACACTACAGGTATCTCCGAAAGTGTCTGTTGGGTTGGCACGAATCAAGACTGGGATTTGTCACTCCGTGTAAACGGAGAGGTATCTCTGGGCCCACTCGGTAGGACATCATCATAATGTGCACAATGTGATCAAGGAGTTGATCACGGGATGATGTGTTACGGAACAAGTAAAGAGACTTGCCGGTAACGAGATTGAACAAGGTATAGGGATACGTATGATCGAATCTCGGGCAAGTACAATACCGCTAGACAAAGGGAATTGCATACGGGATTGATTAAGTCCTTGACATCGTGGTTCATCCGATGAGATCATCGTGGAACATGTGGGAGCAAACATGGGTATCCAGATCCCGCTGTTGGTTATTGACCGGAGAGTCGTCTCGGTCATGTCTGCTTGTCTCCCGAACCCGTAGGGTCTACACACTTAAGGTTCGGTGACGCCAGGGTTATAGAGATATTAGTATGCGGTAACCCGAAAGTTGTTCGGAGTCCCGGATGAGATCCCGGACGTCACGAGGAGTTCCAGAATGGTCCGGAGGTAAAGAATTATATATAGGAAGTGCTATTTCGGCCATTGGGACAAGTTTCGGGGTCATCGATATTGTACCGGGACCACGGGAAGGGTCCCGGGGGTCCACCGGGTGGGGCCACCTGCCCCGGGGGCCACATGGGCTGTAGGGGGTGCGCCTTGGCCTACATGGTCCAAGGGCACGAGCCCCAAGAGGCCCATGCGCAAAGAGAAGAGAAAAAGGGGAGAGTCCTAAAGGGGGAAGGCACCTCCGAGGTGCCTTGGGGAGGATGGACTCCTCCCCCCCTTGGCCGCACCCTTCCTTGGAGGAAGGGGCAAGGGCTGCGCCTCCCCCCTCTCCCTTGGACCTATATATAGTGGGGAAAAGGAGGAGCAACCATACCTAAGGCCTGGCGCCTCCCTCTCCCTCCCGTGACACATCTCCCTCCTCCCGCAGCGCTTAGCGAAGCCCTGTTGGAATCCCGCTACTTCCACCACGCCGTCGTGCTGCTGGATCTCCATCAACCTCTCCCTCCTCCTTGCTGGATCAAGGCGTGGGAGACGTCTCCGTTCCGTACGTGTGTTGAACGCAGAGGTGCCGTCCGTTCGGCGCTAGGATCATCGGTGATTTGGATCACGACGAGTACGACTCCATCAACCCCGTTCTCTTGAACGCTTCCGCTTAGCGATCCACAAGGGTATGTAGATGCACTCTCCTTCCCTTCGTTGTTGGTCTCTCCATAGATAGATCTTGGTGACACGTAGGAAAATTTTGAATTTCTGCTACATTCCCCAACACTTCACACCTTACAACTCAGGTAAGAACCCCTTCTTTGACTGATCTATTTTGAACTCTTTCAAAAACATGTCAAGGTGCGCGTTCTTTGAAAGTATCATCAGGCGTCTTGATTTATCTCTATAGATCTTGATGCCCAGTATGTAAGCAGCTTTATCCAGGTCTTCCTTTGAAAAAATACTCTTCAAACAACCATTTATGCTTTCCAGAAATTCTATATTATTTCGGATCAACAATATGTCATCCACATATACTTATCAGAAATGTTGTAGTGCTCCCACTCACTTTCTTGTAAATACAAGTTTCTAGCAAACATTGTATAAACCTAAAAGCTTTGATCACTCCATCAAAGCATATATTCCGACTCCGAGATGCTTGCTCTAGTCCATAGAAGGATTGCTGGAGCCAGCATACTTTTTAGCATCCTTAGGATCGACAAAACCTTTTATTGTATCACATACAACTTTTCTTACGAAAACTGGTAAGAAAACTTGTTTTGACATCCACCTGTAAGATTTCATAATCGAAAAATACAGCTAATGCTATCATGATTCTGACGGACTTAAGCATCGCTACGGGTGAGATATTCTCATCGTAGTCAACTCCTTGAACTTGTGAAAAAGACTCTTTCCCACAAGTCGAGCTTCATAGAAGGTAACATTACCGCCCACGTCCGTCTTCTTCTTAAAGATCCATTTATCTTAATGGCTTGCCGATCATCGGGCAAGTCCACCAAAGTCTATACTTTGTTCTGATATATGGATCCTATCTCGGATTTCATGGCTTCTAACCATTTGTCGGAATACGGGCCCACCATCGCTTCTCCATAGCTCGTAGGTTCATTGTTGTCTAACAACATGATATCTAAGACAGGATTACCGTACCACTCAGGAGTAGTACATATCCTTGTCGACCTACGAGGTTCGATAGCAACTTGATCCAAAGCTTCATGATCACTATCATTAATTTCCTCTTCAACAGACGTAGGTGCCACAGAAAACATCTTTCTGTGTTTCCTCACTCTCTGGTTGAAGTAAAGGTTCGACAACCTCATCAAGTTCTATCTTCCTCCCACTCAATTCTTTCGAGAGAAACTCCTTCTCGAGAAAGGACCCGTTCTTAGCGACAAACAATTTTGCCCTCGGATCTGAGATAGAAGGTATACCCTACTGTCACCTTTGGGTATCCTATGAAGATGTGTTTGTCCGCTTTGGGTTCGAGCTTCTCCGGCTGAAGCCTTAAGCATCGCAGCCCCAAACATTAAGAAACAACAACTTTGGTTTCTTGCCAAACCAATGTTCATACGACGCCATCTCAACGGACTTAAATGGTGTCCTATCTAAAGTGAATGCAGCTGTCTCTAACGCATAACCTCAAAATGAAAACGGTAGATTGATAAGAGACATCATAGATCGCACCATATCTCATAAGGTTCGATTACGACATCCGGACACACCATAACCCAGTGGTGTTCCAGGTGGCTTCAACTGTGAAACAATTCCACAATGCTTAAGTGATTTCCAAACTCATAACTCAGAAAATCCCCTTTTGATCAGATCGTAGGAACATGATCTTATTGTTATGATGATTCTTAACTTCACTTTGAAATTGCTTGAACTTTTCAAACGTTTCAGACTTGTGCTTCATTAAGTAGATATACCTATATCTACTCAAATCGTCAGTGAAGATGAGAAAATAGCGATATCCACTACACGCTTCAATTCTCATTGGATCACACGCATCAGCATGTATGATTTCCAACAAGTCACTTGCCCGTTTCATTGTACCTGAAAGCGGGGTCTTAGTCATCCTGCCCATGAGGCATGGCCCGCATGTGTCAAGCGATTCAAAATCAAGTGACTCCAAACATCCATCGACATGGAGTTTATTCATGCATCTTACGCCAATATGACTTAAGCGACAGTGCCATGAGAAAGTGGTACTATCATTATTAACTCTACATCTTTTGGCGTGAACATGCGTATTACCACGACCGAGATTCAATGAACCATTCACATAGGGTGCATGACCATGAAAGGTATCATTCATGTAAAACAGAATAACCATTATTCTCTAACTTAAATGAATGACCGTATTGCAATGAACATGATCTAATCATATTCATGCTCAACGTAGACACCTGATAACATGTATCTAGGTTCAATACTAATCCCGAAGGCAGATGGAGCGTGCCATGGTGATCTCATCTGTCGTGGTTCTAAGTCTGACAGTAATGTAGGGGGGTGTGTATGAAGAGGCTAGATCTTAGCTATTGGGAAGTTGTAAGCACACAAGGTTTACGAGGTCAGGCCCTTCTCGGAGGAAGTAACAGCCCTACGTCTCGGTGCCCGGAGGCGGCCGATTGGATTATGAGTGCATAGATAACAGGGGTGCGAACCCTTCATGCTGAGGAGGGGGTGGCTTATATAGAGTTCGCCGACCCCCTCCTGCCCTCAGTAATACAGGGTTTAAGGTACATTTAAGATTGGGCGTTACTGGTAACGTCCCTAATAAAGTGCTATAATGACCATAAAGACTGCTAAATAGCCGACTGTTTGCATGCGGAGTGACTTTAGGTCTTCTGGCAGTCGAGTGATTGCTTCTTGGTCGAGTGATAGCTTCTTGGTCGAGTGTCTTGAATCCGTCGAGTGAGATACCTTCAAGTCGATTGAAAGGTGACCTCTTCTAGGGATGTCCTTGGGTAGGGCTTCTTGGAAAGGTCCGTGCCCCTACCCTAGGTACGTAGCTTCATCATAGCCCCCGAATGGATCGAGGTTTGAGTGGGGAAAGAGTTGGAGAACTTTTCTGACTGGCCTTTCGGGCCACGTGAGAGCTTTGTTAGGCCAATCATCACGGATGACGTTGCCAACTTTTTTCAGTCGCCTTGATCCATTCCAAGTCTTTCTTCGAGTGAATTTCTTCACATACCGAGCGTCGGCGCGAGTGGGGTCTTCTGTTTTGACAAGTCGTTTCTGCAACCCGCGGATGTCGTGGGATTTCGGATTTTGGGAAGCGCGCGGGACGGGAGCAGCCGCAGTAATCGGAAGCGATAAAGCGGAAGCTCCTCGATCTCCGCGTTGCCTTTTTCGCCATGTACTGCGCGCGCGTCTGCTGCGGGATTTGACTGGATAGCCTGGGCCTACCAGTCAGCCACTCGGAAGAAGCCCCTTATAAGTTGCCGGCTCGGGGTTTCCAAGCCGTGCGCTCTGTTCTCCTTCCTTCTTCCTCTCTCCCTTCGCCAGTCTCTCCGCTACCTCCGCTCTCACCCAAGAGCTGCAAGCCCGTGTGAGATCTCGCCGGCGACGATGGTGAAGGGCAAGACGACGCCTCTGGAGCGCGTGAAGAAGGCGGCAGCGGCGGGGAAAGGGAAGAAGTCTGCACGGGGCGGATCTTCTTCCAGGACCGCCCTGCCCAAAGGTTGGATCCAGGGCGACTGGATGCCGTCGGTGCTCCGGCAGGAGGATCTCGACGACATGGTCGAGGGGGAGCCATTCCCCACGAAGCGGCGCGTCTTCCGGGGGAAGAGATCGAACCTCAACCTCGCGATGGTGAGTGCGTGCTCCTAGCCACCCACATCGACCGAGGGTTTTCTCTGCCTCCCCATCCATTCTTCCGGAGCTTCTTGAACTTCTTCGGAGCGCAGCTCCATCACTTTACCCCCAACTCCATTGTCTATCTTGCTGCATTCATTTCCATGTGTGAGGCCTTCTTGGGTTGCCGTCCACATTGGGGGCTTTTCAAGCACATTTTTACTTGTCTCTCTCAATCGGTCAAGAAGGCCAAGTCGAGTGACGAGAGGACGAAGGTGATCCAATTGTGCGGGGGTTTGGTGATCCAGACGAGGGGGAAGAGCTGTTTTCCGTCTATTACTTTCCCGGAGTCGGTCCGTGGTTGGCAGTCGACCTGGTTCTATTGTCAGGACCAGGCGACCCCCGGACAGTCGAATGGTCTTCCTCCTTTCTCCCTTGACCGAGCCAAAAAACCTGCTTCTCTGAAAGTGACGCCGGAGGAAAGGGCCCAGGTCAAAGTGTTGGCTGGTCGAGTGGTTGAGCTTGTTCGTGAGGGTGTGACTGGGATGGACCTGTTAGAGGTCTTTCTCCAGAGACGCATCCAACCGCTCCAGGCCCGAGACCACCCGATGTGGCTGTATTCGGGCCTCTACGACACCACTCGGATCCACCCGGAGGAGGTCACCGATGAGATGCTGGAGGGGTGGCTGTCGAGCATCACGGGGAACAAAGACAACCCCCGAGGAGCCAGAAGGGTAATTCCGCTTGACAACTCGTATGAAGTGGATCAGGTATGTCTTTATGCTTCTGACTGAAATCTTGTTTTCTGCGTTGGTCTTCTTTGAGTTGGTCGATTGACTTTCGTCTTTTCTGTTGTTTTCCAGGCGACCACCGAGATGTACTCGACGCCCAACGGAGCACAGGGGTCGACTGAGGAAGGTGAGGCGAGCGGAGGCGAGAGCGGGGATGACCAAGGCGAGTGGGAGTCTGATGGTGAAGGAGAGGGAGGCGACGATGTCTTCTCCAGCGAGGAGGAGGAGGAAGTTGAACCCCCCCGCCCGGAGGGGCGATCCAAGCTTACGCATGATCCAGCGCAGGGACGTGGCAAGGCGACTGCACCTGTTGGGCAGTCGTCGAAACGCCCTCGGACCTCTCCTCCTCCGCCGACTGGGAAGGCTCCCAAGCACCCACGAGCGATGCCATCCAAGCCGCCCAAAGTTCTGCCCAAGATGAAGATAGCTGTTCCTACCATTTCCGGGTAATAAAAACTTGCTTTCCTTTGTCGACCGTGGACGGATCCTTGGTCTATTCACTGAGCCAACTGACTGACTTTTGAGATTTGTAGCGGTGCTACTTCCGAGGTTTCTGCCAAGGGCGACGACCAAGAGATGGAGGACGCTGTTACCTCTAACCCTGGTATGATCACTTGACGTCCCACTTTTGAGTCGACTGAACCTTTCTTGCAACTCTGGTTGATTGGATGCTTTCCTTGTAGCCCCTCCTCATGTTATCGACCTCCCGGACGATGATGATAACGAACCGCTGAGGGTGAAGAGGAAGAAGAAGACGTCGGCTAGCCAGACCCCACAATCCACTCCGGCGCCTGAGGCCATAGCTCGGGACGATGGCGAACCCACTCGGGCTTCTGTGACTTTCGCCAATCCTCTGTCGAGTGTGCAGCCTTCGGCGTCAACTGCGGATCCATCTTCCCTTTTTGCTGCGTACCCCGTCCGTGAGGACCAAGCAGCTGCTGCAAAGGAGGCTATACGCCAGGCAGGGGTCATGATGGAGCAAGTGAAGATGGCTCGGGAGGCCAGCCAAGCAGCCTATGACGCGAGTTCGGCTCTTCAGAGCAACGTCCAGGTCAGACGACTCGTCACTTGATCTGTTTTGGTATGCCATTTGAAGAGTCTCTCTTTTTTTGAAGATCTTTTGTGTCTATATCTGTACACCCACTGGGTGTGTTTGTCAATTCTTGGACGAGTGGGGGCACGCTAAGTGCACCCACTGGGTGTAGTCCTCGAGACTACGGTTGACTGCTGGCAGTCGACTGTAGTCTTTACATTGTGTTGCTGTATCTGTATTTCTTCACTCGGTTTGGTCGGGCCAGGTCGAGTGGGCTGTATCCTGTCGACTGCGGGCAGTCGATTTTTTTGGTCGAACCAGTGGGGGCACGCTGAGTGCACCCACTGGGTGTAGTCCCCGAGACTACTGTCGAATGTTTTTGATTCGGCTAGGGTCTTAGAAACGTCACTATTGTCTCTTAGTTACTCGGAAGCAACTTATCTTGAACGTCTGTCGACTGATTTTTCTTTTTACAGAAATCCTGCGAACTTGTAGCTCGCTATACTGAATTGGAGAAGCAGAAGATTCAACTGGACCTTGATCTAGAGCTGGCCAGAACAGAGCTGCAGAAGGTCAGGGACTGCGCCGCAGGTAAAACGACTTTGTCGACTGATTTTGTTTTTAGGCTTGAGTATCTTTCTGCTATTTCCGACTCAAACATCATTTCTTTGCAAAAAAACTGGAAAAAGCTCTGGCGAAGAAGGATCAGGACTTGGCTGCTGCCCGTAAGGAGGCTGATGACAAGACCGCTCTGGCCGCACAGAAGCTAGTTTCGGTCGACCAATTAGAAAGAGAGAATGCCAGGTTGCAGACCGCTCTGAATGAAGCCAACAGGCTGACTGCAAATTGGAAGAAGGAGAACCTCCTTTTGGGCAAGAAGATGGAAGGTATCGCTCGTAGGAGGGACGACCTGGAGAGCTACTTGAGGAGCCTTGCCAAGAAGTTGTACATCAAGCTCGAAGGTGCATATCCAGTTTCGACTGTTTTTTTTGTCGACTCAGCCTATGCAAATTGACTTATCCTTGGATTGTGTATGCAGAGTTGTGCCAGAACTTTGAAGAGGAGACCGGGCGGATCGAAACCGGTTTGGATCCAATCAACTCTCCGGTGAAAGATGAGGCTGCCATGAACCTGCTCCGACTGGACTCGCATCGACGGCGTCATGGATTACTTGGCTCGACTGAAGGCTGCCATGTCGCGGATTGACTCGGCACTTTGGCCGGAGTCTACGCTCCAGAATGATCTCGAGTCTTTGATGACTCGACTTAACGGTATCCCTGACCGAGTGCAGGAGTGGAAGAAGTCTTCAGCTCGGTGTGGCGCTGATGTGGCTCTGTCTCTGGTCCACGTCCATTGCAAGGAGGCGCGGGAGGAGAAGCTGGCCGCCATCCAAGTTGCCAACACGAGGAAGCACAACTTCCAGGACTTCATGGAGGCATTTATTGCTGCTGCCACCCGTATCACAGACGGGATCGACCTGGACGAGTTCGTCGCCCCTTCCAGTCCTCCTCCTCCTGAGGAATGAAAAAGACTTCTATGCTTCACTTTGAATTTGCCTCGGAATGCAGAGTGTATTTTGTAATCCGTTAAACTCTGCTTTAAATTTGCCTCGGAATGCCGAGTGGAAGTGTAACCGTTAAACTCTGTCGAGCCGAGGGCTCGAATACTTTGATCCGAGGTCTGGGACCTTTTAGGCTTTATCTGAACTTGACTTTTATTGGATATCTTCATGGTTTAATCTGTCGAATGGAACTTGATCCTTGCTCAAAATAACCTTGTATTTGCAGGTTAGGTTGTGTCCTGCACTTAGGCAAGCACTGGGCTGCAGCTAAGTGGGAGGTTTGCTTTCCACTCGGTTGGATTTTTAACACTTAGGCGAGCGCAGGGCTGCGACTAAGCCTCCGAGTGGGAGGTTTGCTCTCCACTCGGTAGGATTTTTCAAACTTAGGCGAGTGCTGACTGCAGCTAAGTCTCTTCGTGGGAGAACTTAGGCGAGTGCTGGACTGCAGCTAAGCCCCCGAGTGGGAGGTTTGCTCTCCACTCGGTAGGATTTTTCAAACTTAGGCGAGTGCTGACTGCAGCTAAGTCTCTTCGTGGGAGAACTTAGGCGAGTGCTGGACTGCAGCTAAGCCCCCGAGTGGGAGGTTTGCTCTCCACTCGGTAGGATTTTTCAAACTTAAGCGAGTGCTGACTGCAGCTAAGTCTCTTCGTGGGAGAACTTAGGCGAGTGCTGGACTGCAGCTAAGTCTCTTCGTGGGAGAACTTAGGCGAGTGATGGACTGCAGCTAAGCCCCCGAGTGGGAGGTTTGCTCTCCACTCGGTAGGATTTTTCAAACTTAGGCGAGTGTCTGACTGCAGCTAAGTCTCTTCGTGGGAGAACTCAGGCGAGTGCTGAACTGTAGCTAAGCCCCCGAGTGGGAGGTTTGCTCTCCACTCGGTAGGATTTTTTAAACTTAGGCGAGTGTCTGACTGCAGCTAAGTCTCTTCGTGGGAGAACTCAGGCGAGTGCTGAACTGCAGCTAAGCCCCCGAGTGGGAGGTTTGCTCTCCACTCGGTAGGATTTTTTAAAATTAGGCGAGTGTCTGACTGCAGCTAAGTCTCTTCATGGGAGAACTTAGGCGAGTGCTGAACTGCAGCTAAGCCTCCGAGTGGGAGGTTTGCTCTCCACTTGGTAAGATTTTTTGAACACTTAGGCAAGCACTGGGCTGCAGCTAAGCCCCCGAGTGGGAGTCTGGCTCTCCACTCGGTAGGATTTTTCAAACTTAGGCGAAACGGATTCGCAGCTAAGTCACCCACTGGGGGATTTCGGATGCAAAAAAAAGTGACAGTAATTTTTGGGACACTCTTATTTTTGATAAAAATGAACTTCAGGAATTTTTCTTATTACATCTGGTCTAAAGGAGAACTCAAGTGTAAAAGGGGCGGAGCAGTTCCGCATTCCAAGCTCGTGGCTCGTCGATCCGGCGATCAACATTGTAAAGGTGATATGCTCTATTGTGGAGGACTCTGGTGACGATGAAGGGGCCTTCCCAAGTAGGAGCAAGCTTGTGAGGTTTCTGTTGATCCACTCGGAGGACCAAATCTCCTTCTTGGAAGGCTCGACTCTTCACGCTCCGGGCCTGGAATCGACGCATGTCTTGCTGATAAATGGTCGACCTGATCAGGGCCATCTCTCTCTCTTCTTCCAGGAGGTCGACTGCATCTTGCCGGGCCTGCTCAGCTTCATCTTCGGTGTAAAGCTCGACTCGGGGCACGTTATGAAGAAGATCACTTGGCAGAACTGCTTTGGCTCCATAGACCAGAAAGAATGGAGTTCTTCCAGTCGACCGGTTAGGGGTGGTCCTCAATCCCCATAGAACTGACGGAAGCTCGTCGACCCAAGCGCCTGCCGCGTGTTTGAGATCACGCATCAGTCGAGGCTTTAGTCCTTTTAGGATCAGACCATTTGCTCTTTCAGCTTGTCCATTCGACTGGGGATGAGCGACCGATGCATAGTCGACTCGAGTGCCTTGAGAGGCGCAAAAAGCTCTGAACTTGTCTGAATCAAAGTTTGACCCATTGTCAGTGATGATGCTATGCGGGACTCCATATCTGAATGTTAGCCCTCTGACGAAACTAATAGCAGTACAGGCATCAAGATTCTTGATAGGTTTAGCTTCAATCCATTTGGTAAACTTGTCGACTGCCACAAGCACATGCGTGAAGCCGCTCCTGCCTGTCCTCAGTGGACCAACCATGTCCAGACCCCAGACAGCAAAGGGCCAGACGAGTGGAATGGTCTTCAGGGCTAATGCAGGCTTGTGTGACATGTTGGAGTAGAACTGGCACCCTTCACACTTGTCGACTATCTCCTTTGCCATCTCATTTGCTCTTGGCCAGAAAAATCCCGCTCGGTATGCTTTAGCCACAATGGTCCGAGAGGACGCATGGTGACCACAGGTCCCCGAGTGGATCTCATCAAGGATTATCTGACCCTCTTCTGGTGTTATGCACTCCTGACCGATTCCAGTCGCGCTTTCTCTATACAACTGTCCTTTTATGACTGTGAAGGCCTTGGATCGGCGGACGATCTGTCGAGCCTCTTCTTCGTCCTCTGGGAGTTCTTTCCTCAGGATATACGCGATGTATGGTATCGTCCAGTCAGGGGTGATAGCCAAGACTTCCATGATCAGGTCAACCACAGCAGGAATTTCGACTTCAGTCGGATCTGTGGCGCTTTTCAGCTGCGGGGCTTGTTCTGTGAAAGGATCTTCTTGGACTGACGGCGAGTGAATGTGTTCCAGGAACACGTTGCTGGGAATGGCTTCTCTCTTGGAGCCTATCTTTGCCAAATTGTCAGCTGCCTGATTTTTCAGTCGGGGGATGTGATGAAGTTCTAACCCCTCAAATTTCTTCTCTAGCTTTCGCACTGCATTGCAATAACCAGTCATTGCCGGACTTCTGACGTCCCACTCCTTCATCACTTGATTAACCACCAAATCTGAGTCGCCATAGACCATGAGGCGATGGACGCCGAGCGAAATGGCCATGCGCAACCCATACAAAAGTGCTTCATATTCTGCTTCATTATTGGAGGAGTCGAAGTGAATCTGGAGAATGTATCTGAGCTTATCTCCTCGGGGGGAGACTAATACTACTCCAGCACCGGAACCATTCAGCATCTTGGATCCATCGAAGAACATGGTCCAGTGCTCCGAGTGAACTTGAGTCGGAAGTTGCTGTTCAATCCACTCGGCGATGAAATCTGCGATTGCTTGGGACTTGATAGCCTTCTTTGCCTCAAACTTGATATCTAAGGGAAGGAGTTCAATCGCCCACTTGGCCACTCGACCAGTTGCATCTCTGTTGTGCAGAATCTCTGACACTGGGGCGTCGCTGACGACTGTAATGGAGTGGTCAGAGAAGTAATGTGCAACCTTCTTTGTGGTCATGTAAATCCCATATACAAGCTTCTGGTAATGGGGGTATCTTTGTTTTGAAGGGGTCAAAACTTGAGACACGTAATAGACTGGGCGCTGAACTCTGAAGGCCATTCCTTCTTCTTCCCGATCGACCGTAAGTACCGTGCTGACAACTTGTCCTGTGGCTGCAATGTAAAGCAGCAGAGGCTCTTTGCTGATTGGGGCAGCAAGCACCGGCTGGGTGGAGAGCAGAGCTTTGAGCTCTGCAAATGTTGCATCAACTTCTGGAGTCCACTCGAACTTGTCATACTTCTTCATCAGTCGGTAAAGAGGCAATGCCTTTTCACCGAGACGAGAAATGAATCGACTTAAAGCGGCCAAGCAGCCTGTAAGCTTTTGGACATCGTGCACGCGTACAGGACGCTTCATCCGGAGTATGGTGCCAATTTTTTCAGGATTGGCATTGATCCCCCGTTCAGAAACGAGAAAACCGAGTAACTTTCCACCTGGAACTCCGAACGTGCACTTTGATGGATTGAGTCTGATATCATACCTCCTGAGGTTGGCAAAGGTTTCAGCAAGGTCAGTCCGCAGGTCGGAACCTTTGCGTGACTTGACCATAATATCATCCATGTATGCCTCCACATTCCGACTGATTTGAGTGAGTAAACACTTCTGAATCATTCTCATGAACGTGGCTCCGGCGTTCTTGAGGCCGAACGGCATGGTGACATAACAAAAGCATCCGAACGAAGTGATGAAAGCTGTTTTGATTTCGTCGGGTCCGTACAGACGGATCTGATGGTACCCGGAATAGGCATCTAGAAAAGACAATCTCTCGCATCCCGCAGTTGAGTCGACTATTTGGTCGATGCGAGGGAGAGGAAAATGATCTTTCGGGCAGGCCCGATTGACATGTTTGAAATCAATGCACATGCGAAGTGACTTGTCCTTCTTGGGGACCATGACGACATTGGCGAGCCACTCGGAGTGGTAAATCTCTCGGATGAACTCTGCTGCTAAGAGCCAAGCCACCTCCTCGCCAATGGCTTGCTTCTTCTGGACGGCGGACCGTCGAAGATGTTCCTTCACAGGCTTGAATTTTGGGTCGACTTTTGCTTTCGACATCCGCAAAAATCATTAGGGTGGAATTGACTTGGGGGTATCCATTGTCACTGTCTTCCTTGTCCTCAACCCTGTCCGGCTCTTTTTCCTTATCTTTGGGCTGCTTGCCCTGGAACTGCTGGATCAGGAGCCGGCTCTGTCGAGTGGTATGCTTTGGGTAAATAAAATTACCCTCTTCGTCTTTTTTGGTGTGGATGTGACATGGTAGGTCCAAAACATCGTTCCCATCTTGATCTTTGACTTTCTTGGGCTTCCAGGTGCCCTTGGGTTTCCCCTTGAAGTTTCCCTGGGCAACGGCCAGGGCCTCCCCAGGAGCGGCTGGCTCGGCCTTCTGCTTCTGTTTCCGACTGGAATTTCCTCCGGTTTCTTGGGCGACTGCCTTGAGCTTGCCGCTTCGGAGTCGGTCTTCGTCTTCACCATTAGTGTACTTGGTGGCGATCTCCATCATCCGATTCAGAGACATCTCTCCAGTTCGACCGAACTTCAGATTCAACTCTCTGTATTTGACGCCTTCTTTGAAAGCGCAAACTGCTTGATGGTCTGGCATATTCTCAACCGTGTGGTGCAGTGTGATCCACCTCTGGATGTAATCCCTCAGTGTTTCATTCGGCTTCTGTATGCAAGACCGCAACTCTGTGAGGCTTGCAGGTCGTTTGCATGTTCCCTCAAAGGTTGTGACAAACACTCGGGAGAGGTCCTCCCAAGTGTAAATGCTGCTGGGTGCCAACTGATTCAGCCATGCCCTGGCTGAGCCCTCCAACATGAGAGGCAAATGCTTCATGGCCACCTCATCATTGCCACCGCCAATCTGTACAGCCACTCGGTAATCTTCGAGCCAAGTGTCAGGCTTAGACTCACCGGTGAACTTGCTGACTCCAGTCGCCAGCCTGAAATTGGGAGGAATCACTGCGGCCCTGATGGCTCGACTGAAACACTCCAGCCCTGAAGCATGTACCCTGCCGCTGGCAGGCGCATCCCTGTTGTGGCCTTCTCTATGAGCCCTGTTCCTGTCAACCAAACCTTGAACGAGGATAGATCTCGCGTCAAAGCCTGGGTCTCTAGGGTCGACTGGAATCCTCTGTCCAACGCTATGAGGGCGTCTGTCATCTTGTCGTCGAGGCGCATACGACCCACTCCTCGAGGGAGGGGTTGGCACTCGACGCCGATCATCACGATCGAATCGGTGGTCATACTGCTCATCTATCCTGTACTGAGCGTGCCGATCGTCACGTCCCTCACGCCTCGGGGGTGATCTCGGGCTATGAGCCGACTGAACTATTTCTGATGCAACGGATC
Source organism: Triticum urartu (assembly GCF_003073215.2). Taxonomy (NCBI): domain Eukaryota; kingdom Viridiplantae; phylum Streptophyta; class Magnoliopsida; order Poales; family Poaceae; genus Triticum; species Triticum urartu. Next base: position 708,283,091 of record NC_053024.1, on the reverse strand, counting down.
GACTGTGGATCCTGTTCCGCGACTGCAAGACGGCGGAATTCTGATTTCCCGCCGCCCGGAGCAACACTCTGATCTGCAACAAGCCTCTGCCAGCTTTTGACTGGGAGGGCTGAATCGATTCGGCTATACGGGCCGCAGCAGCCAAATTCTGAACTGGGGTTCGGTATACCTGCGGCGGTGGGAAGAGCTGACGTCGACTGGACTCGGGAGCTTGTTGATGTCGACTAGACTCGGGAGCTCGCTGACGCGCTTGCTCGTCGAGTATCCGCTGGAGATTCTCCAGTCGAGTGCGCTCGGCCAAGTTAGCCAAACGCGCGTCTTCCAAGGCCCGGGCCTCGGGGTTTGTCCAACAATAGGAGTGTGGAGCGCGTCCATGTTCCGGCGGCGAAGCTCCTCTCGCTGCAATGATGTGAGGGGTTCGGGACGGTACTCATCATGGGGATGCGACGGGTCACCCCCACCCGCGCCTCCGTCAGCGCGAGGGAATCCGGGGGGACTGTGTGTCCCCTCGACTGCCAGGACCTCAGCCGCTGGGTCGCTGCTGTCGCATTCAGATGCTGTCTCCGTGGAACCAGTCGACAGGTCGAACAGGCCGTAGAGGGATTCGTCGGGCTCGATTGCCGCGACTTGCGGGGCTGCCGACTGGCGGGCCACGGCATGCCTCACCCACCGCTGGAGTCTCGACCGACTAGAGCGCTTGCGCTGGTGGGAGATGGGGCGGGGAGATGAAACGGGAGCCGGCCGGTACTGAGTCGACGGCTGCCGCAGGAGGACGCCATGAACACATGCGTGAAAGTGCGTCGCGCCGCGGACGGGGAGCGCGTCGACGTCGAGCAGCGCCTCCTGAAGCCAGGCGGAGTCGTCGGCGATGAAGGTGAGCGCGCCGAGACGGATCTCGCGGCCTTCCGCCAAAACTCCGCAGGAAAACATGATCAAATGGATCGGAAAAAATGCAACTTCTCCAATTAGGCTCTAAGATTCCCGCCCCACGGCGGGCGCCAACTGTCGTGGTTCTAAGTCTGACAGTAATGTAGGGGGGTGTGTATGAAGAGGCTAGATCTTAGCTATTGGGAAGTTGTAAGCACACAAGGTTTATGAGTTCAGGCCCTTCTCGGAGGAAGTAACAGCCCTACGTCTCGGTGCCCGGAGGCGGTCGATTGGATTATGAGTGCGTAGATAACAGGGGTGCGAACCCTTCATGCTGAGGAGGGGGGTGGCTTATATAGAGTTCGCCGACCCCCTCCTGCCCTCAGTAATACAGGGTTTAAGGTACATTTAAGATTGGGCGTTACTGGTAACGTCCCTAATAAAGTGCTATAATGACCATAAAGACTGCTAAATAGCCGACCGTTTGCCTGCGGAGTGACTTTAGGTCTTCTGGCAGTCGAGTGATTGCTTCTTGGTCGAGTGATAGCTTCTTGGTCGAGTGTCTTGAATCCGTCGAGTGAGATACCTTCAAGTCGATTGAAAGGTGACCTCTTCTAGGGACGTCCTTGGGTAGGGCTTCTTGGACAGGTCCGTGCCCCTACCCTAGGTACGTAGCTTCATCATCATCAACTTTGGAAACACTTCCAACACACATCGTCACCTCGCCCTTAGCCAGTCTCCGTTTAGTCTGTAGCTTTTGCTTCAAGTCACCAGTAATAGCAACTGAACCGGTATCCAATACCCAGGTGCTACCAGGAGTACTAGCAAGGTACACATTAATAACACGTATATACTTTGTTGAAGTTGCCAGCCTTCTTATCTACCATGCATTTGGGGTAATTCCGCTACCAGTGACCGTTCCCCTTACAATAGAAGCACTTAGTCTCGGGTTTGGGTTCAACCTTGAGTTCCTTTACTGGAGCGGCAACTGGTTTGCCATCCATGAAGTTTCCCTTCTAGCCCTTGCCCTTCTTGAAACCAGTGGTCTTGTTAAATCATCAACACTTGATGCTCCTTCTTTGATTTCTACCTTTTGCGGTCTTAAGCACTGCGAACAACTCCGGGATCAACTCCATCCCTCGCATGTCATAGTTCATCACGAAGATCTAGTAGCTTAGTGATAGTGGCTAGAGAACTCTATCAATCACTATCTTATCTGGAAGTTTAACTCCCACTTGATTTAAGTGATTGTAGCACCCAGACATTCTGAGCACATGCTCACTACCTGAGCTATTCTCCTCCACCTTGTTGGCTAAAGAACTTGTCAGAGGTCTCACACCTCTCAACACGGGCATGAGCCTGAAATCCAAATTTCAGCTCTTGGAACATCTCATATGTTCTATGGCGTTTAAAACGTCATTGGAATCCCGATTCTAAGCTGTAAAGTATGGTGCACTAAACTATCAAGTAGTCATCAGGACGTGTCTGTCAGGTGTTCACAACATCCACAGACGATGTTGTAGGGGTTTGCACATCGAGCGGTGCATCAAAGACGTAAGCCTTCTGTGTAGTAGTGAGGACACTCCTCGGACTACGGACCCAGTCCGCATCATTGCTTACAATATCTTTCAACTTAATCTTTCTCTAGGAACGTATTGAAATAGGGAGCTACAACGTGAGCTATTTATCTACAACATATTTGCAAAGACAATTTAGACTATGTTCATGATAATTGAGTTCATTTAATGAACTCCCACTCAGATAGACATCCCTCTAGTCATCTAAGTGAAACATGATCCAAGTCAACTAGGACGTGTCCGATCATCACGTGAGATGGACTAGTCAACATCGGTGAACATCTTCATGTTGATCGTATCTTCTATACGACTCATGCTCGACCTTTCGGTCTTCCGTGTTCCGAGGACATGTCTGTACATGCTAGGCTCGTCAAGTCAACCTAAGTGTTTTTGCTGTGTAATTCTGGCTTACACCCGTTGTATTCGAACGTTAGAATCTATCACACCCGATCATCACGTGGTGCTTCGAGACAACGAACCTTCGCAATGGTGCACAGTTAGGGGGAACACCTTTCTTGAAATTTTAGTGAGGGATCATCTTATTTAAGCTACCGTCGTTCTAAGCAAATAAGATGTAAAACATGATAAACATCACATGCAATCAAATAGTGACATGATATGGCCAATATCATTTTGCTCCTCTTATGATCTCCATCTTCGGGGCTCCATGATCATCGTTGTCACCGGCATGACACCATGATCTCCATCATCATGATCTCCATCATCGTGTCTTGTTGAAGTTGTCTCGTCATCTATTACTTCTACTACTATGGCTAACGCTTTAGCAATAAAGTAAAGTAATTACACAACGTTTATGTTGACACACAGGTCATAAATAAATTAAGACAACTCCTATGGCTCCTGCCGATTGTCATACTCATCGACATGCAAGTCGTGATTCCTATTACAAGAACATGATCAATCTCATACATCACATATATCATTCATCACATCCTTTTGGCCATATCACATCACAAGGCATATGCTGCAAAAACAAGTTAGACGTCCTCTAATTGTTGTTGCAAGTTTTTTACATGGCAGCTATAGGTTTCTAGCAAGAACGTTTCTTACCTACGCCAAAACCACAACGTGATATGACAATTTCTATTTACCCTTCATAAGGACCCTTTTCATCGAATCCGATCCGACTAAAGTGGGAGAGACAGACACCCGCTAGCCACCTTATGCAACTAGTGCATGTCAGTCGGTGGAACCAGTCTCACGTAATAGTACGTGTAAGGTCGGTCCAGGCAGCTTCATCCCACGATGCCGCCAAATCAAGATAAGACTAGTAACGGCAAGCAAATTGACAAAATCGACGCCCACAACAACTTGTGTTCTACTCGTGCATAGAAACTACGCATAAACCTGGGTCTGATACCATTGTTGGGGAACGTAGCAGAAATTCAAAATTTTCTACGCATCACCAAGATCAATCTATGGAGTAATCTAGCAACGAGGGGAAGGAGAGTGCATCTACATACCCTAGTAGATCGCTAAGCGGAAGCGTTCAAGTGAACGGGGTTGGTGGAGTCGTACTCGTCGTGATCCAAATCACCGATGATCCTAGTGCCGAACGGACGGCACCTCCGTGTTCAACACACGTACAGCCCGGTGACGTCTCCTACGCCTTGATCCAGCAAGGGGAGAAGGAGAGGTTGGGGAAGACTCCATCCAGCAGCAGCACGACGGCGTGGTGGTGGTGGAGGAGCGTGGTACTCCAGCAGGGCTTCGCCAAGCACCGCAAGAGACGAGGAGGGAGAGGGGTAGGGCTGTGCCAAGAAGGAGATGTTCTCGTGTGTATGGCAGCCCAAAACCTCAAGTATCTATAGGGGAGGGGAGGGGCTGCGCCCCCACCTAGGTTTCCACCCCTAGGGGTGGCGGCCAGCCCTAGATCCCATCTAGGGGGGCGGCCAAGGGGGGAGAGAGGGGGGGTGCACCACTAGGTGGGCCTTAGGCCCATCTGAGCCTAGGGTTTCCCAATTTTCCCTTCTCTCTTTGCCTTGGGCCCTGGTGGGGGGGGGTGCACCAGCCCACCTGGGTCTGGTCCCCTCTCACACTTGGCCCACGCAACCCTCTGGGGCAGGTAGCCCCACCTGGTGGACCCCCGGGACCCTCCCGGTGGTCCCGATACGTTACCGATAGCACCCGAAACTTTTCCGGTGACCAAAACAGGACTTCCCATATATAAATCTTTACCTTCGGACCATTCCGGAACTCCTCGTGACGTCCGGGATCTCATCCGGGACTCCGAACAACATTTGGTAACCACGTATATCTATTCCCTATAACCCTAGCGTCATTGAACCTTAAGTGTGTAGACCCTACGGGTTCGGGAGTCATGCAGACATGGCTGAGACAACTCTCCGGTCAATAACCAGCAGCGGGATCTGGATACCCATGTTGGCTCCCACATGTTCCACGATGATTTCATCGGATGAACCACGATGTCAAGGACTTAATCAATCCCGTATACAATTCCCTTTGTCTAGCGGTACGATACTTGCCCAAGATTCGATCGTCGGTATCCCGATACCTTGTTCAATCTCGTTACCGGCAAGTCTCTTTACTCGTTCCGTAACACATCATCCCGTGATCAACCCCTTGGTCACATTGTGCACACTATGATGATGTCCTACCGAGTGGGCCCAGAGATACCTCTCCGTTTACACGGAGTGACAAATCCCAATCTCGATTCATGCCAACCCAACAGACACTTTCAGAGATACCTGTAGTGTACCTTTATAGCCACCCAGTTACGTTGTGACGTTTGGTACATCCAAAGCACTCCTATGGTATCCGGGAGTTGCACAATCTCATGGTCTAAGGAAATGATACTTGACATTAGAAAAGCTTTAGCATACGAACTACACGATCTTTGTGCTAGGCTTAGGATTGGGTCTTGTCCATCACATCATTCTCCTAATGATGTGATCCCATTATCAACAACATCCAATGTCCATGGTCTATGTATCCACATATGTATCTGAGTTTCCTATCAATACAATTCTAGCATGGATAATAAACGATTATCATGAACAATGAAATATATAGTAATAACTAATTTATTATTGCCTCTAGGGCATATTTCCAACACGTAGTAACCGAAGGCCTCGTCCCTTCCAACTGTAGATCGTTCCTCAGTGAAGGGGTGAGGCTATTATTTACTACTAGTACTCCCTCCGATTCTTTTTACTCTATGCATAAGAGCAGACCCGGATACCAAGGCAGGGGCTCGTTGCATGCTTTCTAGATGGAAATACCCCTGGCGCATGGATGGGACGAGTTAGCATCTATAAATGCCCCATGCAGCCCATTGGCTGTTCGCCGGCGTTCTCCTCTCTCTGCATGCTGCATGGATGTCTCCCTCTCTCTCACATGACTGCATGCGATGGCGCTGGCCTATGAGAAGCTTGCGTGGAGATAGCAATCTTCTCTCCAGAAGTAATTTTTTTGAAAGAAAGGGATTATGGAACGTTATGGGATTGCATTATACTGTAAATAATAGCGCTAGTAAGAAATTTTTGGCACTAGGTAGTATTTTTTGGCGTGGATTAAGAAATTTTGGGTATGTTTTTGCCATTTTTTGTACACGCCAACTAGTGTCAAAAAATGTCTTACATTATGTGATGGAGGAGTACATACTTGTACTGTAGCAGTACTAGTACTACTTTTCTCAACTAGTAGTGCGATGTACTGTACTTCTAGTCTAGTCTAGTATAGTGCACCAGTTTTGAACTCTTGACTCTCAGGGCCAAGGAGCTACAGTTGGAAGTGGAGGGTACAACTGTTCTCTAGAACCATCGCTGTACTATCAATGCAGGGGAAGTAAACATGCGTAGTGGCCTAGTGGGTACTCTCGGTGCTCTATTCAGCCGCTCCCCTCACGTAGTTGGCCTACTCAGCCACTCCTCTCACGCACACACTAGCAACCTGTTTATCAGTGATGGTTACTGCGGGGGTAGAACATTTGAGTTATTTAATACAGCGAGACTAGGCTTTTCGCTTCCATTTGTGGAGGTGTAATGGATCTCGTCGAACTTTGTTAGTAGTTCCTTCTTTATGAATGAGATGAAGCAAAGCTTTTTCCTCCGTTCAAAAAAAATACGGCAAGAGGAATTTCTTTTATAGTAGAGCCGATTATGGAGTGAAGTCCATGCATGCAATGCCACAAGCTAAAGAGTAGCAGTAGAGCACTGTACGTACAGAGCCATATTGCACAGCTCCCAATGCTCCGCCAGGCTTTTCCGGCTACTCGGGCTTAACTGGGAGGCGCTAGTTTAAATATGCTACTAGCTCGAAGCTGCAAGCGAGGTGCGGCTAGGGCGAGCACGCGAGCCACGGGATGCTGGGAAGGAAAACCCGTTCACGTGGCTAGGCTGTCCAGTGCACCCAGATTGTGGGGCCGCACGTCCGTTTGACATCAAAACTGAAACTACTAGTGTAAAATATTGGCCCGCAGCGAAGTGTAGTAGTACTATGTTTTTTAAAAGGCTGACGTGCGTTCGGGCGGGATCGAACCCACAAAACGAGGTATACACTCCCGCGACCACTAGTAGTACACTCTTTGTTGGAAGACCGAGGGAGGACACATGCATGCACTCACATACACAGCCAGGGCGGTTCGCGCGCAAGGGTTGGACTCGTGTCGCGCCTGCGTAAAGTTTTGTTTAACAGATTTCTTTGCTCTGCCAACTGAGAGGTGGGACCCAGAAACCAGGTGACAATTTAACCAGTCAACAAAATGCCACGTCGACTATGTGGCTGGTCAGTAGGGTGCAATACGGTGCTCTACGATGAGCTAGAGATCACATAATCGCCGCAAAACTATATATATTGACCGTAAAGAGCGTATTGTTACATACATTGACAGACAGTGTATTTTCTCGTTTCAAATTAAGCCATATTAATCGGAAAGGACGCAGTATGGACTACCACTAGTAGTAATAGTACTGCTTTGATGTGTCCCGTCAACTCGCCGAACAAGGAGAAGCTTGCTTACTACGCCTCTCCCTCGCCCACGCGCGCGGTGGTTCGTAGGACGAGGAGAGGGTTTTGACTACAGTGCCCTCTCCCTCTCCCTCGCCGTCGCCCTCGCGGTGGACGTGCAGCAGTTCAATCGGTGTCAGATTGCCAGAAGCATATAGTACTGTAGTATCATCATTGTTGGACCTTCCGAAGAGGCAAAGAGCCAAGTGCAAGGTTCACACGAGTATGAACTGTTGAACCTCCCAAAGAGGCAAAGAGCCAAGCGCAAGGTTTTATAGGAGTTGTCGTCCTAGTAGGTGTGTACTAGTACAACTATAGCAAACGATGCTATTGTATGATGTTGTCACGTCACGTATATCCAAAGTTGTGCCACCTTGTTTTTTCTCAAAGAGCATGTTGGAGCCCATGCAACAACCACACAAGTTGCACGTACACATAACACATTTACTAGTAACAAATTCTAAAGGACAAATGCCAGCATGCCACACAAGTTCATCTCCAGCTCATGTGATAAATTTGTGCACGACTAGTCTACATATATTCACAGTGCTACCGTCCACAATTACCGTACTCCACATACACGTTATAGATGGGCTACATGTCCTCCTCCAGGTTCCAGTCCCAGGTGTTCTTCATGGATGGCACGATCCATAGCGGTGGGCAACGGGAATCATTGTCGAAGCTTTCTAGTCCGGTTCCACACGATGGAGAGTCATCCAAGCTGAAGCGGCATAAATCAGGGATAGCGTGTCCCAACATGTCGTTCATCCGGCGGTGCACACTGAAGACACAACCATGCTTCATGAACGGCAGGCCTTCCGTGTCGTGCACGGAAGGTGGCATCCGCTTCACAATGGGGTAGCTGTCCCCGATGAAAAGCGAGTACTCTCCAAGAGTGTTCCTCGGCACCCACGTAGCATCACGGGGGTTGAACTCGGCGCCGTTCATCTGGTACACGCGGCATCCCAAATCTGGACACATGGTGACGTACATAGTCAAGGTCCATGCATAATAATGTTGTGCTCAAATGTGGTGGCCAGTAATACTGTGCAGCAAATAGTACTACTCCGGTATAGAGGAAGTAAAATAATCGGCTTATTATATATTGCCACTCTTGGCTACATGGATGAGATAGTAAGACATGGAAAAACAAAAATGGTGGCAGCTAGTGGGTTCAAGTCTTCAAGGGCCTAGCTAGCTATACGCTTCCTCCAAGGTAAAAAGTACTCCTACTAGTACTACAAAGTATACTCCTAGTAAAACAATGAAAGAGAAGGCGAGAGGGTTAAAAAATGGAATACCTGGTTAGATGGTGGCGGTCCGATCGTGGTACATTATGTGACCATGTTGCACATCAGTGGTACCATGGGTAACTACTGCTAAGATAGTTGATCCCAATATGCCAAAGTCAGCTACAAGGTTCCAGGTTAGACCGAATCGCGGATGCAAATGCACATCCAGGATCGGCGATCTTATTTTGATCGGGGGATGACTGGTCCCTGCAAAATAATGGAGTACCGTTAGGGATGCAAATGATGGTTTGTGCATTCCGTTTGTAATCTCTCGTACCGTAGGATGTCAACCAGATGAAACAAGTCCCCTAGCTTGTCACCGCGAAGATGCGGCCTAGATGGCGCACGGCGTCTTCGAACGTGTAGGGGTACAAATCTGCCGCCGCCAACATGCGCCAGCCTCTGCTGTTACTGCCTCCTGCATTGATGGCAATCCTTATGTCGAACACCATGATGAGATAGTAATTGTCGTAGCCGCGTCGCTTTGTCGGCGGGTCCGCAATTGCTATCTTCTTCAATCTCATGTAGGCATCATCATACGTATTCTTGCCCAGCCAGTCCGGAAGGCCGATCCCAATGGTGGAGAAGGGGTCTACCGGAACGGCCGCACTACTATGGATGTTGTGAAAAATGATGGTGGTATCCGACCGGAGGTATGCAAGCCAATCTTCGTTGGCACCGACCCAGACCCATATATAAGACGGTGGGCAGCGGAGAAATTACGGGATGGAAATGGAATAACTATGTACTACATGATCAAACTCTATTACTGATCTGCTCATCGGACAAAATCCGACTACCTCTCAACGTCGGCAACTCTAGCGGAGTCAACGTGCAACAATGGTCAGGGAGCGGTGGACTGTTTGAAGGATTGTCCCATAGAAGAACCTTCTCCTCGAGGATGCATGGAAGACCAACAAGCATGGCCTGTTTAAGCAGCATCTTGAAAAAGTTGGTGTAGGAAGCACCGAGTCTTGCGGCGGTGAGGACGTTGGAGCGGCGTGCGATTTCTCCCACAGGATCGCCGTCCAAGGTCTCCCAGCCCCGACGAGGAGGAGAACCGCCTGGCGAATCCATGGGAGCAGCGATGAACTGCCTTCTCTTCGGGGGGAGGGGAACTGGCGAGGAGGAGATAAGAGCGTAGTAACCGCAGGGCCTCGTCCCTTCCAACTGTAGATCGTTCCTCAGCGAAGGGGTGAGGCTATTATTTACTACTAGTACTCCCTCCGATTCTTTTTACTCCGCGCATAAGAGCAGACCCGGATACCAAGGCATGGGCTTGCTGCATGCTTTCTGGACGGAAATACCCCTGGCGCATGGATGGGAGAAGTTAGCAGCTATAAATGCCCCATGCAGCCCATTGGCTGTCCGCCCGCGTTCTCCTCTCTCTGCATGCTGCATGGATGTCCCCCTCTCTCTCACATAACTGCATGCGGTGGCACTAGCCTATGAGAAGCTCGTGTGGAGATAGCAATCTTCTCTCTAGAAGTGATTTTTTTGAAAGAAAGGGATTATGGAACATTATGGGATTGCATTATACTGTAAATAATAGCACCAGTAAGAAATTTTTGGCACTAGGTAGTAGTTTTTGGCGTGGATTAAGGAATTTTGGGCATGTTTTTGCCATTTTTGTACACGCCAACTAGTGTCAAAAAACGTCTTACATTATGTGACAGAGGAGTACGTACTTGTACTGTAGTAGTACTAGTACTACTTCTCTCAACTAGTAGTGCGATGTACTGTACTTCTAGTCTAGTCTAGTATAGTGCACCAGTTTTGAACTCTTGAATCTCAGGGCCAAGGAGATACAGTTGGAAGTGGAGGGTACTACTGTTCTCTAGAACCATCGTTGTACTATCAATGCAGGAGAAGTACACCTGCGTAGTGGCCTAGTGGGTACTCTCGGTGCTCTATTCAGCCGCTCCTCTCACGTAGCTGGCCTAGTCAGCTGCTCCTCTCACGCACATACTAGCAGCCTGTTTATCAGCGACGGTTACTGTGGGGGCAGAACATTTGAGTTATTTGATACAGCGAGACTAGGCTTTTTGCTTCCATTTATGGAGGTGTAATGGATCTCGTCGAACTTTGTTAGTAGTTCCTTCTTTATTAATGAGATGAAGCAAAGCTTTTGCCTCTGTTACAAAAAAATTACGGCAAGAGGAATTTCTTTTATAGTAGAGCCGATAATGGAGTGAAGTCCATGCATGCAACGCCACAAGCTACAGAGTATTAGTAGAGCACTTTACGTACAGAGCCATATTGCACAGTTCTCAATGCCCCACCAGGCTTTTCCGGCTCCTCAGGCTTAATTGGGAGGCGCTAGTTTAAATATGCTACTAGCTGGAAGCTGCAAGCGAGGTGTGGCTAGGGGGAGCATGCGAGCCACGGGATGCTGGAAAGGAAAACCCGTTCACGTGGCTAGGCTGTCCAGTGCACCCAGATTGTGGGGCCGCACGTCCGTTTGACTTCAAAACTCAAACTACCAGTGTAAAATATTGGCTCGCAGCGAAGTGTAGTAGTACTATTTTTTTTAAAAAGGCCGTCGTGCGTTCGGCCGGGATCGAACCCACAAAACGAGGTATACACTCCCGCGACCACTAGTAGTACTCGTTGGAGTACAATGCAACTAGAATTGCCTTTTTCGCTAGTAGTACGTACATTGTTCCTTACAAGAAACCCCTAAGAGCATGGTTAATAGTATAGCCAGTTGCTGGCTATAAGCCAGTGCCATGTCATCTACAGCCCATCTTATAGCCAACATGTAGTAGTAGTTTATTTCTTATAGCACGCTGACTCAGCTCTATTGTACTTGCTCTAATAATGCAAGAAACCACTAAAATGCCAAGAAACTACTACCACTTGCATACGTGGCAGACTTAAGATAAGACTACCTTATCAACCATTGTACATGCTCTTACCAACAAAAATCCTTGAGTGACCTCCTACCTCCGGCCCGTCCACCTAGTCATCCTCGGTCATGGGACGCAGCTACCGCCGCCGGCAGAAGGCGAGGTCAAAACCGCCGGCGGTGCGGAGCCCATGTTGCGGCAGCCTGGATGCCAGCTCCGCCCGGCTCTCGCGGCCGTTAGCTAGCCAAGATAGCTCCGTCCAACTTCTTGTCTGCAAGGTTTTCTAGCTAGATTGGCAAGGCAGCGCGGCGGCTTGCTCGCGCGCTCCGCGCTAAGGCCAGCCATCTGGCTCGAGCGAAGGCCAGTGTGGCGGCTTGCTCACTCGTGAGTCACGCTCGGGCTAGCCTGCCAACCCGTGCGGAGGCCAACGCGGCGTCCGGCCCGTCCGGCGGAGCGGCGGCCAACTCGCTCATCACCGGCGCCACCGACGAACACGCATCAGTACTATTTGAAGTAATGTTCAGGAAAAATAATGATTTGAGGGGGAATAACAGGATAGAAGGTCAGATGTGGGTCCCTCGTGTCAACGGTCAAACAAAATGTGTTGGTTTAAGCTACCTCGTCAGCACGGACATGTGGGCCAACCCTGTCATAAATGGGTTTAAACGAACCTAATTGGTAGGAGTACTAGGTAGTTTTTGGCGTGGATTAAGAAATTTTGGGTATGTTTGCTATTTTTTGTACAATAGATTCCTCCTAGGGCTGGTTGAAAGTGGTAGTTTTTTTTGTTAAATACTCTACATATTGTAAGTAGGAGTGAAAGTTAAGCTTTGGAAGCCAATAAGCAAGGCTAGTTACATAGTGCATATGTGTACATGATTGATAGTAAATATCAACCATGAGTGACTAATATCTTGATGGAAAACTCGAAACTATGGAATACTAGGAAAAGAAATGCATGGTTGGAAATACTAGCAATGTTCATGTCCGTAGCAACGAATCATAATTAGAATAATACTTATTCACAAACTTGGTACAAAACACTCTAATTTTGATATACATATGTCACTAGAGATATATTATGTTTCAATTAGAATATATTCCTTGGGCAGTTTTGGTGAGGTCGGGGAGGGATGTCGTTGGTTTTAAGATACTAATTATGAGTTTTTCTGCAAATTGGTAGACAAGTGGGATGTTGGTGAGGAAAGGCAACAACTTACCTCACAATCGTTAGATGTAGATCTAATGGTCAGAAACGACGGATGGCAGACACACCAGCATCACCAACTTAGTCTTGTGTAGGAGTACTAGCAAGATCCGTGCATTGCACGGAACATCAAGATGCATTTTTTATAAAACACTTGTTGTGATTGACCCTTGCGGGAGTAATCCCATGTGTAAAAACTAATGATATCTCGAGAAATATGAGATAAGGTGAAGAGGAGTGGGGTGTGGTGGTGGTTGGTGGTCAAACTGAGCGGAGGCATGGGGATTGACGACGCCGGCAGCGGTCACCAGGCCAGTTTGTTCGAGAGGCTTCCTTTCTTAATTGCTCAACAATGATGTTTGTTGGAGATAAGGATGAACGAGGGAAGGCCTTGTCTGCAAATGTGGAGAGGGGTGCGTGTATCTTTTAGTTTAATTTCCATCCGTCAGATATAGATCGGATGGTCTATATTGCAATATGGCACATGTACCATCATCACCAACTCAGTTTTTTATAAGAGAAGAAATATAAGTATGAGATGCAAACATATTATCGATACTTGCTTCTGTAAACTAGCATCTACATTCTATTCAACACCTCGGCATGTGGGCCCTTAGCACAATGACTTCTCGATTGTGTAAAAAGAAGATTTTCCCGTCGCCGACAAGGAGGGGGTGACGGCGGCGCGCTTTTTGGCTTGCTCTAGTCCTAGTAGTCATACTAGGTGGTCTAAGCATGTGTAGATTTATTCTTTTTCACGCCTTGTGTTCGTCGTACTGGCATGACTGTTCATGAATATACGGTAAGTTATTCACGGGGAAACCCTTGTTGAGCGTATTTGCGAGAGAGAGAGAGAGAGTGAGTGTGCGTGTGTGATATGTTAGAGACTGAGGCAATGATAACAGATTCTTTGTGTCTATGTGTGTGGAGGATAGAGAGAGACATGTACATGGTGCTTTGTGTTGTGTAACATGGAGACACATATACATAATTAGAGAGTGAGTGTGTGAGATACACATGCAGACATGAGGAGAGATGAGGATCCAGTTAAATGGGTGTTTGTGCGTGTCTGTGTGTGTTTGTGCACGCGTTTGTGTGTGAGAGGGAGCGAGTGTATGTGGAGTAGAGAGACCACTGATCATGTAAACCTAGTATAAGGGAAGGGGGAATGGTGTGACATGTGTAGTAGCGAGATAGCACGGGTGCGGGCGGGGGGAGCAGACTATTTGGAAGAGACATCGAGTGTGTGTGGGGGAGAGGGGTGTGAGAGCGAGAGAAAGAGAGAGCTAGCACCGGAGAAAGAGAGAGAGAGAGAGAGATGGGGGCGAGAGGGGTCGTTTGTATCCATAAATGGCGTATAGATAGGGAGACAATGTTGATGTTGTCTGAAATTGGCCTATGAACGGAGATGCAAGGGAAGCGAGTCATTGTGTGTGTGATAGGGACTTCATGAGAGAGCTAGAATAGATGGTGTAGAGAACAATGTGCGAAATTGAGAATGATTATACATTAGGGAGCTATGCAAAGAGTCACGACATATATGTATACAGGGAAGGAGCTGGGGCGGGTCCGCATGTGGGAGAGATAGAAAGAGGAGAGTGGTGCACAAGGAGACAAAGTGTGCTTGTTTGAAGTAGGGGTGGTGTGTGAGGTGAGTGCGCGAGAACCACATAACTAGAGAGATAGACGTTTGGGGCGACGTTTTGTGTGTATGGGAAATATACACTCTACATAGTGTGTGTGCTTGGGTAAGAGAGATAGCGGGAGACCTAGAAAGTGAGGGAAGAGATGTGTGCATGCCCGAGAGACAAAGTGATAGAGATCTATGTTGGGGTCCGGACTTTACAAGAGAGAGGGGTGTTAATGTGCTCGTGTGTTGGTGTTTGGGGGAGAGAACGACTTCTGTGTGTGTGTGTGTGTGGTGGGGGTGGGGGGGGTTGACTTCAGATAAAGAGTGAGGTGTCTATATTTTAGGGACTTTACCGTAATTGAGATATTGTGCACTCATGGTTGATCAATTTGTTTCACAGTTTGTACTATGAGATAACGATACTTTTGAACATGCGTGATATACCGTGATGTACCATAATTACAAACCTAAGACTGGAATTTTGGAATTCGACTCCATCATTAGCTTTTGTAATTCATTTAAAGGGAGGTACATTTTTTAAGCCGGGATTTCGTGATTTCAAATTCATATATCAAACCTAGAGATATACACATACGGGCATGTTCAAACTTTATAATCATCCACTTTATTCATACACATACACATTTTTGCTTTTGTCATCATATTTAGGATAAACACATTTGGAATTTCATTTGAATTGGACTGTATGATGGTATTTTCTTGTAGTAGCTCAATGATCCATATTTGAATTGAATGGACAATCTAAGTTTCGAGCTGGAGACATTGATTTTCAGAACTTGCACATTTTTTTTGCGTGCAAAACAAACAAATTGTCGGCCATGATATCACAGTCGGCCGTACGAGAGCAGAATACTTATAATTTTAGGTACCAAAAGCTTTCAAACTTCCCGCTCACATCGAAATATCACACGCCCGAAAGTTTAGCCCTGCGATATTCCTGTTTTACCCCTGCCACATGAACGGAAAAGGGCTGCTTTGGTAACTCCATTGTTTTCCCATCTTTGCCCCCAACATTCTTCCAAAGAGCCCCTCCCCTTCCCCTCCCCGCCCCCAACCACGGTAAGCCACCGAATCTAGTCCTCCGCCGCAGCGGTGGACCTCACACCCTGCCGGATCTACCTTCCGCACCTTGGAACCGCCAACTGCCAACTAACCACTTCACCGGAGCCGCTTCAGCGACTGGCTTGTCCACCGCTCCAGATCTCCTTGACCGGCATCATGGTCCACCGCACCGGATCTGCTTAACCGGCGACCTCGTCCACCATAGCGTAGGCCCTTCACTGACTCCCTTGTCCGCCCCTTCGCTGGCCCTTCATACAAGCCCTCGTCTGTCGCAACAGATCCGCCTCACTGAAAGCACTGTACAACGCGCCCGCCGAAGCCTTCGTCCACTGCACCGGACCCGCTCCACAGACGCCATATTCAACTCCACCGGCCCTGCTCTACCGATGCCACAGCCTCATCAGGTTATTTCGATTTGTACTCCTTCGGTTTTTCTCTTTATCGTGCAACTGTTCACTTACCATAGATGAGCTTTCTTCTATGTCGACAGGCGCCGCAACCATAGCACCGGAGCCACTTCAGCGACGGCGACAGCCAGCCCAAACTCAACCGCAACACGAGCACCATCGACGATCCTTAGCTATCAAGTATGACAACGATACCCATACGCCACCGAGAATCAGGTACTATTATCCAACGACCGGCGCCTACGTTCATGTCGGTGTCAAAACCGGCGGATCTCGGGTAGGGGGTCCCGAACTTTGCGTCTAGGCGGATGGTAACAGGAGACAAGGGACACAATGTTTTTACCCAGGTTCGGGCCCTCTCGATGGAGGTAAAACCCTACTCCTGCTTGATTAATATTGATTATATGGGTAGTATAAGAGTAGATCTACCACGAGATAAAGGAGGCTAAACCCTAGAAGCTAGCCTATGGTATGATTGTTGTTCGTCCTACGGACTAAAACCCTCCGGTTTATATAGACACCGGAGAGGGCTAGGGTTACACAAAGTCGGTTACAATGGTAGGATATCTACATATCCGTATCGCCAAGCTTTCCTTCCACGCCAAGGAAAGTCCCTTCCGGACACAGGACGAAGTCTTCAATCTTGTATCTTCATAGTCCAGGAGTCCGGCCGAAGGTATAGTCCGGCTATCCGGACACCCCCTAATCCAGGACTCCCTCAGTAGCCCCTGAACTAGGCTTCAATGACGACGAGTCCGGCGCGCAAATTGTCTTTGGCATTGCAAGGCGGGTTCCTCCTCCAAGTACTTCATAGAAGATTTTGAACACAAAGGTAGTGTCCGGCTCTGCAAAATAGGTTTCCACATATTGCCATAGAGAGAATAATATTTACACAAATCTAATCTGCTGACGTATTCCGTAGTGTGACATCACACCACGGCCAAGTCTTTATTCGAATCATTTTACTGTCCCACCTCAGCGAGTTTAGCGAGGCGGTTTCCTTGGCACGTCTTGTCAAAGCAAAGATCGTGTCCCCTTATTCCGGGATTCTCATTAATACGGGCATGGGTAACCCAGTCGTACCCGTTGGTATGTTTTCTCGATCAAAGGTGAGTCCCAAACGGTCACGGGGAGGGCCCTTGGTATTCACCTTCTTATAAAGAGACCAAGGCCCTACTCCTTTCTTTCAATCTCAAACGAGTTCGCCCTTCGCCTCGAGTTCCAACACCCAAGGCTCCAGATTTCAGGCGCTTCGGACCTTCGACAATGTCCGGTTCCGACCTTCGAGGCCGATGGATGCCCTCCTCCGTCACGGAGGAGGACGTGCTGAAGTTGAGAGAGGCCAGGTTCTTGACCAGCAAAATCTAGCATAGGCTGCCTGCTCAAGGGCAGGTCATTCCCACTCCCAAGCTTGGTGAGAGTGTGGTGTTCATGTCTCACTTCCTTCGGGGGCTAGGCTTCCCGTCGGATCCCTTCATGAGGGGGCTCATGTTTTATTATGGGCTGGAATTTCACGACTTAGCTCTAGAGTCCATCCTCTATATTTCCTCATTCATCGTCGTGTGTGAATCCTTCCTCCGTATTACTCCTCACTTCGGACTATGGCTCAAGACCTTCAAAGTAGAGCCGAAGATGATCGAGGGACGGCACGCGGAGTGCGGAGGTGCTTTTATAAGCAAGAATGCTGGTGCTCCATGGCCCGAGGGCTCTTTTCAAGAGGAGTCCAGCTTATGGCAATGAGAGTGGTTTTACATCACCGTTCCCAGGGGCACCAAGTGGGTGGCGCCACCTGCCTTTCTCTCGGGTCCCCCACCACAGCTAGTGTCATGGGTCAATAATGGACTGGAGTGAGGGCCATCCAAGGACGTGCCCTTGTTGCAGGGTCGCATTCGAGATCTCTTAGAAAGAGACATTAGCCTGGTCGTGGTGACGCAGGTCATGTTGATCCGCCGAGCCTTGCCCGGCAAACGCCGCCCCCTTCGCCTGTGGGAGTTCAATCCGAAGGGACCACGAGCTCTCCAACATTTCATGGGCGCAACGCCCGTGGAGATGTACAAATTGTTCTTCGGATCACAAGCAATGTGTCCGGACTTGACCTAGGATGCAGGCCTGAGCTGCAATCGCCCGGATACTCAAGTAAGTGGCCTTGTGCCCGGACTCGCTATCCGTATATTTATCATAAAATTGCCCCTAAAAGAGCTGTCCTTTAAACAGGAGTGGATAGCGAAAGCAAAGCTAATCAGGTGTCCGGCCCCCCTCCTCGAGACCACGCGGGATCCCGTGCTAGTCAGGATGTTGGAGGTTGTGCCTTCGAAGGAAAGCGAGGGAGGGGACAAGGAAGCTACAGCCTCCTCGAAGGAGGTTGTCTGGAAGGGAGGAATCGAAAATTCCTCTCCTCAGGGGAAGAAGAGGACCGCATCTGACGACCCGGAGACCATGGCCTCAAAGCGTGGGAAGAAATTTTCGTCAAAGGGTCCTGCGCCGGGGGATACTTCGGCCGAATTATGCCCTCAAGGGGATCAGCCCTCCACCGAGCCGTAAGTAGAGAGGAGTTTTTATTTTTAAGAAATGAGAGAAATCCTTGCGTTATATCTGAGAAGAGTAATCGAAAATTTACCTTGTAGCTCGGACCTTAGCCCTTCTCAGCAGAGCTCGTCATCGGGGGATCTTCTTTTGGAGATGATGGAGAGTGGAACGCCTCCCCCTGCCGTACCACTTTGCGAGGCGGGCGACCCTGAGGTATCGTCGCGGAGGGTTTCTCCGAATCCGGCAAGGCCGGAAGGTAGTCATATGGCCCCCCAAAGCCCTCCACATCCAGCCTTCGAAAAGGGCCATCAGACGAGTCCAGCACTGTCTGGTGCATGGTCGGAGGAGCTGAAGGATCTGCTAGGGCGAGCATCTATCTCAGAGGAGCACCGTGCATTGATGGGTACGGTGATTGAGAGGATTTCATCCGCGGAGAGCGGATTGCACGAGGCCGTCAGGAGTTTACTGACAGGTTTTGAGGTACGCGAAATAATCTACCCTTTTTGGACAGTTGCGCATAAATAAGATGCGCCCTGTGTAGATAGTAGCCCCTGAGACTCTGTGTGTTGTCAAAAGTGATGGCGCACAGAGGATCATAATCCCAGGTCTAATATGCCGCCTTCATACGTAGGTGGCGAAGTGTCGGGTGGCCAGCCGGACTGATGAATTTGCCGAGCTAAAGTGGCAACTTGACATGGTAGATGCCGACATCGCGCTTGTCAACAAGCGGCTTGACGAGGCACAAGGTATGTAATTACTCCGGCGGCACCTGGTAAGAGGAGCTTTATGCCATGTGTGCGCTTGATGCAGATGGTGTTGCTGCCATGGAGAATCTTTTGGCGGGACTTGCCCGAGCCAAGGAGCAAGCCAGGAAAAGTGATGCCGCTGCCGGAAAGGCAATTGAAGAGCTGAAAGCCGAACAGGCTGCTCACTGCCAAAGCAAGAAGGAAATGGCCGAGATGGCTGTGAAGCTGAAGAGCGCTGCTGACCGTTGCAAGCTTCTTGAAAAAGAAGATCAGGCGGAACAGACGGACCTGGAGAAGGTCGTTGCCGATGCCAAGGATGCTCGCTCTACGTTGAGAGCTATGAAGGAGGAGCTGCGTCAGGCCGGAGAGATCGCGGCTGGAAAGCCCTTTATGCTGCGGAGGAAGTTCTGTGATCCTAAACATGCTCCGTTAGACCGGATGTGGAGTACGGCGGACACCTATCTGGATTTGGCAGCGAGTGCCGCAGATGCGGCCGAACACTTCTAAGATCAAGAAGATCGCGAAGTGGAAAAGATCTTTTGGTCGCAGTTCCACAATCCGGAGCGTGCACTGTCATTAGCCGATCGTTTGGCCGAATGGGCCGAGCTAAATAGGTTGTCCGGACTCGCCATGAAGTATGTCATGAGTCATCTATGGCCAGAGAGGCCAGAGCCGAAAAGTTATTTCAACTTGGTGCAGCAGTTCCTTGGTGCGGCGCCGCATATCAATGCGATGATGAGGTCAGCGTGCATAGAGGGTGCGCGGATGGCTCTTGCCCGTGTCAACACATACTGGGCGGAATTGGAGGCCACCGCTGTTGCATCCCCAGATTCGGATGGAAGTCGAGTACCTGCCGAGCACTATTTTCAGGAAGTTCTGCAAGGCGCTCGTTTAATAGAGACGCAGTGCTCGAAGGATACTATATTCGAATAGCATATATTATTGTAAAACAATATTTTGATAAATTGTAGAAGCTTTTTATACTTGTGCCTGCAAGTATTATAATACCTCCTATGCGGCCGTTTAACATATATGTATATATAATCTGAAAGATGGCAGTCGTCGGCTTCAGCCCCCACGCACATAATGCGGGGGTGTTCGCAGAAGGCGAATTTGCACACTTGATCCAACGTCTTGGTCCTACAAAGGAGGTGATAGCGCATCGAACTAGGAAATCGGACTATGATGCTTTATCACTTTCACTTAGCCATAGGAGTTTGATAGTGAGGCTACTTATATAGCCCCTGGTGGTGCCTGCGCTCGCCCGAACTCAGGGCGCGTATGTGCCTGGCCGGGAAGCGGCCCTTCGTTAATGCAGAGGAATCCTAAAGATTCCGGTAAGTCATCGAGTGGTTGACCAGTCTCACGCTATATCATGACAGTCAGTTTTCGGCTTTCTCTACTGAGGTGCTCGCCTGGCCGAACCGGGGCACAATCGCAGTAGTTCTCCTGGTGTGTCGCCTTAGCTGATAGAGCGGAACGTAAGGTAGCAAAACACAGGAGCCGGGCAAACCCAACATTTGACCAAAGACATGATTCGGAGTTGATGCATATAAGGCCAAACTCACGACGCCGAACACTCCCTAAGGTATTCGGTCTTTATGAGGGCGGGTGGGATAACGCCCTTAGTAATAAGCCCCTAGTGTCTAGGTACGCACAAAACTCTGACGTGGCCACATGCCAAAACGCCAGCCTCCTCCTTGGTTATACCAAGAAACCAGGGGATATGTATCAACAAGAGACAGTAAAAAAGGTTTACGCAGGGTCTTAATCTGAAAAGAATCCTTGCAACGGGTCCCTACTACAAGTCTGTGCCTGTGTCTCCGTTGTGCCGTATCCTGGACGGGCATAGCACGGTGTTCATCTGTAAAAGAGAGGAACTTAGTTTAATAAAGATCGTGCCGAACATGAGTTATACAAAATAAACAAAGTATAAATCGAAATGGGTAAAATTGAGCTTTATTGTCTCTTGTTTTATATGCG
>NC_053024.1:707950236-707960935 GCF_003073215.2 Triticum urartu | reverse complement strand
GGCGTGCAGCAGGCGAGGGAGGGGTAGTAACTGTTGTCGCCTGTACACACTCAGTTTACTGTTGAATCCAGTTCCCCAAGAGCTGAAAAACGAACTTGCCGCCGCCTAACCCACTCGTTCACTTGAAGAGACTCCAATGGCGATCCGAGGGGTGAGCCTGCTGGATATGGACTTCAGCAAGGAGTTCCCCTTTGAGTTTCGCCGTTCAGTCCTATGGCTGCACCAAGTTGAATGTGATGTACACCAATGATCAGACTCGGTGAAGCTCTGCCTCGCCGAGTTCAAGCAGTACCTACAGGACGAGAAAGCACAAGGTCGCAGGACTAGACCTTGTGCCCATCCATTCGTCTCCTGACAGGGACCAGCGGATCGCCGTCCAGGTATGTGTGCGGGACGAGGTTCTCGTCTACCACTGCTGTAGGGCCATCAGAGGTTCTGGAGCATTCACTCCTTACGTCGGCAGCAGCCGACTGCACCTTCGCTATGGTGGAGAGAAGGAAGAACGCGACGATTCGGCCATCTGGTGCAACAAGCTTGTCGACATCCAGAAGCAATACAAGATCATCAGCAACGGGCAGGAGAAGGACTCCGTGGTTGACCTCGCTGAGACCATCATCGACCCCTGATACGCCAACATGAAAGAAGACGACCTGAACACGTGGGAGGTACCTCTGAATCTAGCCTACATAACCTACGCGGCCAAGGACGCATACGCATGCTACGACATGTACAGGCAGATCTTGGACATGAGGGCGTGTCTGCTTCCCGTAACCGACGAGTACACGGACAGCCGCAGCGTCATGATCAAGCGTGCCAGGAAGGTCTAGATGTTGTACTTTATCTGTTTTATAAGCACCTTTATCATCTGAGTGTTTCATGCATTAGCCTATGTGTCGTAATTATCTGTTTTGTCCGAAATATTTCTTTTAAGAACCCATTAACCTGTTTGCTTTTTTAGTGGCTATTTGCTTATGTATGTAACTAGTTCACTCGTCCGTAAAAAAACTAGTTCACTCGGCTCGTGCTTTGAATCTCCTTCCTCCCAACATATTCCCCTTCTCAGGTGGACCCAGCAGGCTCTCGTACACAGACATATGGGACCAACCACCTATCCATTTGTATTTCTTTATTTTGTTCAATCTTTCGTCCTCTTCCTATACAGCGGCTGGCCATCATAGCCTATGGCGTTGGCCAGGCCATCCCTCTACTCCCACACATTGTCCGGCGGCGGCAGCTCCACCGGCCCACCCTGCACCCGAACAAGTCAACCCTCGTACTCCCCTCCGCCTGCGTCTTCCCCCGCTCCGGTTCGTTCGGTCCGAGGTCTCGACGTCGTCCTCCGCCTTGGTGCTCTCCCACGGTGCGCCGCCGTCTGTCATTCCCAACATGGTCAGCAAAACAAGAGGAATCGGGAGACAACTATGTTCGTCGAGAGGCTGACAGTCCCGGGCCCACCAGGTCCATGGCCTAGGTTTTGTTGTTTAACATGGGCAGCCCACGACATGTTTCAACATTTTTTTGGATCCAGCAGGTATCAAGCGGCCTCTGGGCCTCCCAACCTAGCTTGTCTATAACATCAGCAGCCCAAGTTATGTTTGTTTTTTCAAGACGACGCACAGCTCAGTTCTATTTTTCTATAAGAATGCAAAACTGAACCTATGTTTTCT
The DNA here is from genome assembly GCF_003073215.2 of Triticum urartu. Classification (NCBI taxonomy): domain Eukaryota; kingdom Viridiplantae; phylum Streptophyta; class Magnoliopsida; order Poales; family Poaceae; genus Triticum; species Triticum urartu. The sequence goes on along the minus strand of NC_053024.1, from coordinate 707,959,268 downwards.
ATAAGAATGCAAAACTGAACCTATATTTATATCTTATTTTATTACATATATATATATAATAGAAACAACATAAGGTTCCGTTAAACCTGTCATTCGTCCAACCATTTTATAGACCTTCCCACTTCCTTTATTTTTCGTTTTCATTAATCCTATATCTGAATTTTCTCCCACTTTCTTTTTCGATGTAAACTGAGTTTTCTCCCAGTACTTTTCCCTAGAACCAACTCAACTGTCCCACGTCTAGCCTAAAAAATAATAATACCCCACGTCCTATTAACTCATCAAATTAAAATGATATTTTATTTCGTAAGTTGAAAGTTCTTACAAAATAATAATAATAATTGTTTATATATAACTTGGCAAGTTAACTCCTAGTGATTGCGTACATAAGCTTGCAAAGATTTTACTGACCAATGTAGTAATAGACGTGCAATCATGTGTTTATGTTTTTATAACATTTCTCCGTCCAGCCCAACATGATATTTTCACCCAGCCCAGCAAGTCCACGGATTTCGAGAAAAATGCAAATGGGCTTTAAATTCTACCATATATATAAACGGGCTGCATAGATGCTACATCATTGTTTCACCCAGCCCACCAAATGGAACTGGCTGACATGTGGGCCAGTAGGTCGAAGCCTAAGCAAGGCGTTGGATTTACATCCAACGGCCGGCATTCTTCTTCAATCTCTCGTCTTCCCCCAGCGCTCCGGGACCGCCTGCTCCAGCCTCCGGCATCCAGCGGCGTTTTTTGCGCCTCAGCGAAACGCTACCCCGACGGCCAGGCCATCCCTCCACTCTCGCACCTCCTGTTATTCTCTGCCGAGTGTAGGCCCACCCCGCACCCGAACCAGTCAAGTTTCCCACTCCTCTCGTCTGCGACTCCACTGCCGCGTCTTCCCCATCTCCGGGTCGTTCCAGTCTGGGGCCTCGCTCGTCGTCCTGCCTCGCTGCGCTCGGCGCGGCGTGGTCAACAAACGAGAGTCATCAGAAGAGGACTGTACGTGGAGAGCCTGACGGCTGGGACCCACGAGGTCCATGGTCGCACGCAAGGAAAGTTCCTCCTTATTAAGCTGTTTCCTCCCCCTGACAGCTGGGACCCACCGGCTGTATCTTCGCACGGAAGGAAGTGCCTCCTTGTTATGCGAAAAAAACCATTCCTCCCGATGACAGCTGGGACCCGGCAGATTTGGTGGCTGACTTGTGGGCCTACTAAGCAGACGTGTACGCAGGGCTTTGTCAACTTAATCAACAAATGATTCTAGCAGCTGGACCGTTGGATGTTAATCCAACAGCCGTGCTCCTTCTTCAACCTCTGTTCTTGCTCCTGTCTCCCGTGGGCGGCAGTGCTGCCGCGCACCCGAACCAGTCAAGTTTCCCACTCCTCTCCATCCGACTCCACTCGTGTCTTCCCCATCTCCGGGTCATTCCAGTCTGGGGCCTCGCGTCGTCCACGGCCTGGTGCGCTCGGCACGGTGTGGTCAACATGGTCAACAAACGAGAGTCATCGGAAGATGACTGTACGTGAGAGGCTGACAGTGGGGACGCACCACGCCCATGGACGCATGCATGCAACTGCATCCTTTTTACCCTGAAATAATGTTTTCTCCCCTGACTGCTGGGACCCACCAGCTACATCTTCGCATGCAAGGAAGTGCGTCCATATTACGGGCAAAAAAATGATTCGCCCCCTGACTGCTGGGACCCACCAGCTACATCTTCACGCAAGGAAGTGCCTGACAGTCGGGACCCACCTGGTCGAAGCGTACGTAGCGTTGTCATTCTGGTTGCGAACGTGTACGTACATACTGGTCGATCGGTCTGTCTGCAGGCTGCAATGATGAACCGTGGCCGTGTAAGGAAGGGCACGTGTCATAGTAGAGGCGCGCACGTAGCATGTACACATACGTACACGCAGGGTGCAAGAAAGTAAATACGGCCACGTACGTACATACGGGCGGGGTCTCGAACGCCTACTCGTGCATACGTATACGGCCAGGGCTCGTGTACATGGCTGTGGCTGGGTCGGAACGGAGAAACTGCATCGTCGTCGTGTTCATGGGGAGGCAACGGAATGCATGTCGTGTTCATCGGGAGGCAACGGAACGCGTGATGTTCATCGGGAGCCAACCGGCTTGGATGGAACAGCCGATGGAAATGAGGCCTGGCGTACCGCAGAACGGAGGAAACGGCCTTGTGTTCGATCGGCCATGGTGGAAACGGGATCCTGTTCATCGGGAGGGGTCTGGCGTACCGCAAAACGGAGGAAACGGACCTCCTACGGTCGAAAGGGGTCCTGTTGATCGGGAGGGGTGTGGCGTACCGCAAAACGGAGGAAACGGACTTGTGTTGGAGCGCTACGGTCGAAACGGGGGTCCTGTTCATCAGGAGGGGTGTGGCGTACCGCAAAACGGGACTCCACGGGATACTGTTCATCTCCACCGATCGACCTCCTCCAGCCTCCACGGGCTCCTGTTCATCCACCGTCGACCTCCTCCAGCCTCCACCTGCGACTGTTCATCCACGGGCTCCTGTTCATCTAGCCTCCACCGCGCGCTCCTCCACCGGCTACTGTTCAACCAGCCCTCTCCACGGGTCCTGTTCAACCACCCCTCCACGGGCTACTATTCATCCAGCCCTCCACCGTCTACTGTTCATCCAGCCCTCCATGGGGTCGTCCTGTTCATCCAGCCCTCCATGGGGTCCTGTTCATCACCCCTCCACGGGTCCTGTTCATCCACCCCTCCACGGGGTCCTGTTCATCCACCGGCTCGATCGATCGGGGTACTGTTCATCCAGCGGCAACGGCCTCTACTACCACGGGTCCTGTTCATCCAACCCCACCAGGAACTTGTTCATCCAACCCCCCCAACAACGCTCACTGTTCATCCAGAGGCAGCATCGATCGGCTTCAGTTAGCAGCAGTAGCGAAGGAATCACTCGGGTTCAGTTAACAGCAAGGATCGATCGATCGCTCGGGTTCAGTAACGTAGCCTGCAGTGCAATCGCTCGGGTTCAGTTAGAGCCCAACGCCTCGCTCGGGTTCAGTTAGAGCACAACGCCTCGCACACACGCACGTACGTACGAGAGAAACGCGCATCGCTCGGCCCCCGACCACCCACCGTAACCGGGAACTCCCCGATATTTTCCTCGCCCTCGCTTCTACCACGGTTTTTCCGTCATGGACGGCCCAAAGAATGTCATGCAGCTTGCGTCTCCGGCCGCCCAGGACGAAAAGCCCATTTTTCTGTCATGATTTTTTGTCATAGAAGTAGGAGCCCACCACATCTATGATGATACCGGGTTTTGTCACAATTATCATCATAGAAGTGTCATAAGCATGATAGAAAAAATTTCGTTCGGCCCAAAATGTCATGGATGTGTCTTTTTTTTGTAGTGAAGAGCTTGGGATGCCATAAGAATTGTGAGTCCTTGGAGCGCAAGATTACGGATCAAGATGCCGAACTTGCTAAGGCCCTCCAAAGCGCGCAGGAGGCCCGGGTTGAAGCCCAAGGCGCCTGCTAGGAGATTCAAGAGGCCAAGAAGATTGCGGCGGGTAAGGCCTTTACTATGCGAAGAAAATTTGTGAGGAGAAGGTACCTCTTATTAACCCGGGTTTGGAGTTCTCCAGGAACATTTGCGGATCTGCCCCGGAGTATTGCTGATGCTGCGGGGTTCTTCCGAGCTGAAGAGGGGAGCTCGACGGAGAAGCTGTTCTGGTCACAGTACCTTGCGCCCGAGCATCCGGTGCCCCTCAGTGATCAGCTGAAACAGTTGACCGAACTGCATAGGGTGGCCGGGTTAGCTATGAGGGATATTATAATCCGTCTCTGGCCCGCCAAGCCCATACCCGGCAGCTACTTCGGACTCGTGAAACGGCTAGTCAGTGCCTGCCCCCGGCTGGATGCCATAAAGCGGTCGGTCTGTATCGAAGGTGCCCGGATGGCCTTCACCCGTGTCAAGGTATAGTGGGCGAAGATGAACGCCGTCAAGCTGGCAACCGAGGGAGCGCCCGCAGGCAAGGAGCACCACATGCCGGGGCGGTATTTTGATGAAGTCTTGGAAGGTTCCTGCATTGTAGAGGGCCAGTGTCCGAAGGACATTATTTTCGAATGAATGTACCCGTGTTGCCCGAACTTTGTATTATGAAACAAGGCTTATGTATAATATGTTGCTTGTTTTACCTGTAATTCTTTTCCTCCTGTGCGGCTATTTACGGTATCTAAGAGTTGGCCAGTCGTCGGCTTCAGCCCTCACATGGGTAGCACGGGGGTGTTCGGAATAGCACCTGGACACACTTGACCCAGCGGCTTGGTCCTTGAAGGAGGTGTTAGTGCGGCGAACCAGGCAATCGGACTATGTGGCTTTATCGCTCTCACTTAGCCATAGGAGTTTGACAATAAGATTGTAGGCGTAGCCCCTTGTATTATTCGATTATCCGAACTTGGGTGATGTAGACGCATGCCCGGGTGGAGACCGGTCCTTCGTGTAATGCGGAAAAAATTGCGATAGATTTGTACTTAGTCATCGAATAGCCAACCAACTCTCGCCACATCATGACAGTCAGTTTTCAGCTTTCTCTACTGAAGTGTTTATCCGGATGAACTAGAAACACAATCACAGTAGTTCTCCCTTTACTACCTTAGCCAAACAAGCGGAACGTAAGGTAGTAACCACAGGAGCCGGCAACCCAACTATTGACCAAAGACATGATTCAGAGCCGATGCGTATAATGCTATATTCGAGATGCCGAATTGTACTATAAAAGTGTTCAGACTTATTTTATTTTTGAACAATGTACATGTCCGAATGGAGCCCCTGGCGATTTAAGTCGTACCGAGGTGTACATGGCAATCGGACGGAAAAAAGGGGGAATACGGATTAGGAAATAAGCCAGTACTGAATATGTTGGGCGAAAAACTGTTTCCGTTATTATCTGATTGATATGTCAAAACGTATTTTTACAAATGATGCGATAAGCATCGAGGCTATTTTACATGCCGAGCACCAGGGAAAGCTGTGTACGGGTCCTAAAAAAGGAAGAGGTGATCTTTAAAGATCCTTTAGATACTCTGCCACACGTCCTACGCTGTTTTTCCTCCTTGGTGTATTATCCTTCGAAAGGATCAACGATCGGGTTTTCATGAGGGACCTAGAAAAGGGCCCTTGGTACCGTCGGAAGGTGATGGGGGTTGTAAGGAACCTGGAAAAAAAAAGAAACATGAGGGTCCAATAGGGTCTAGCCGTATTGTGGACTTTGTCTTTATATGCCTCCGTCTTTGCCCATGGTATCTTTAGTGCGTAGTTATGTACGCGTGGCACATGTGCCACAATTTGGTTGGGGCTGAGATGGAGGCCGAACTGTTAATCGAGCTCGGACGAGCTGGACTTTGTCTCTCTGCAGGGTAGTCGAACGCGTTTAACAGTGTCCAGGGCTTGACTGTCGATGTAGTATCTGGCTTGATAAGGCCTCCCTTACTTCGCTGCAAGGGCCAGGTGTGCTCCTCAGTATGGAGGGAGCGCTCCATGTTTCCATTGACTGTTATAACACCGATGGTTCGGGCATCTTGAGTTTTGAGATAGGCATAGTGCGGGATCACATTGAAGTGAGCGAACATGGTTCGTCCGAGCAGTGCATGATAGCCGCTGCGGAAAGGGGAATTGTCGAAGATCAAGTCTTCGCTTCGGAAGTTGTCCGGCGAACCGAAGACCACTTCCAATGTGATTGAGCCCGTGCAATGGGCCTCTACACCAGGTATTACTCCTTTAAAGGTAGTTTTGGTGGGTTTAATTCTTGACGAATCAATACCCATTTTGCGGACCGTGTCCTGATAGAGCAGGTTAAGGCTGCTGCCGCCGTCCATGAGGACCCGCGTAAGGTGGAATCCATGATAATTGGGTCGAGTACCAACGGCCGAGCCTCGTGACGGATACTAGTCGGATGGTCTTGCGATCGAAAGTGATCGGCAGGCTGACCATGGATTGAATTTTGGGGCGACTGGCTCTATCGCGTAGACGTCCCTTAGAGCGCGCTTGCGCTCACGCTTGGGGATGTGAGTAGCGTGTATATCATATTCACCGTTTTGACCTCGGGGGAAATTTCTTCTGTCCCCTCAGTGTTCGGTGGTGAGGCCCCTTATGTCCGGGTGTTTAGCTTACCGGCTGTTTAAAGACCCAACAACTTCTGTTGGTATGGTTGGCAGGCTTGTCGGGGGTGCCGTGAATTTGGCAAGGTCGATCGAGTATTCGGTCCAGGCTAGATGACCGTCTTTATTTCTTTTAAATGGCTTCTTCCGTTGACCGGATTTGGAGCCACTGAATCCGGCATTGACCGTCTGTGTCTTCGGTATTGTATCATTGTTGCTTCGACTTGTGTTTGTTGCGTCGGGGCCTGCCTTGCCGTTTCTGGTTTCAGAAGTACCCAGGGTCGCTGGTACCTGTTGTTGCTACGGGCTAACAGCTATCCTCTCCCGCGCAAAAGAGGGTCATGAGTGCTGTAAGGGCTGCCATGGACTTTGGCTTCTCTTGGCCGAGGTGTCGGCGAGCCATTCATCGCGGATGCTATGTGTTTAAAGGCCGCTAGGGCTTCGCAGCGTCCGCAATCTGGTTCTTTTTAATTAGGAACCTGGTCCAGAATTTTCTGGGACTCTCCGGGCTTGGACTATATGGACTGAGGTCATCGCGTCCGGAGGTCGGATATAAGTGCCTTGGAAGTTGTCTCTAAAGGCGTCTTCCAAGTCTTCCCAGCTTCCAATAGAGTTCTCTGGGAGGCTATTTAACCAGTGCCGAGCTGGTCCCTTAAGCTTTAGGGGGAGGTATTTGATGGCATGTAGATCGTCACCGCGAGCCATGTGAATGTGGAGAAGAAAATCTTCAATCCATACTGCGGGATCTGTTGTACCGTCATATGATTCGATGTTGACGGGTTTAAACCCTCTGGGAACTGAGTTCCATTACTCATCGGTGAAGCATCGGGGGTGTGCGGCGCCTCTATCTCGGGCGACATCGTGGCGTAAATTGGACGGAGGCTGATCGGTTTTCGGCCACGTATCTATAATTTTTGATTGTTCCACGCTATTATATTATCTGTTTTGGATGATAATGGGCTTTATTTTACACTTTTATATTATTTTTGGGACTAACCTATTAATCGGAGGCCCAGCCCAAATTGCTATTTTTTTGCCAATTTCAGTGTTTTGTAGAAAAGGAATATCAAACGGAGTCCAAACAGAATGAAACCTTCGGGAACATGATTTTTGGAACAAATGTGATCCAGAGGACTTGGAGTGGATGTCAAGCAATCAACGAGGAGGCCACGAGGCAGGGGGGTGCCTACCCCCCTGGGCGAGCCCTCCACCCTCGTGGGCCCCTCGTTGCTCCACCGACCTACTTCTTCCTCATATATATGTTCACATACCCTGCAAACATGCAGGAGCACAAAGAAACCCTATTTCCACCGCCGCAACCTTCTGTACCCAAGAGATCCCATCTTGGAGCCTTTTCCGGAGCTCCACCGGAGGGGGCATCGATCACGGAAGGCCTCTACATCAACTCCATGGCCTCTCCGATGATGTGTGAGTAGTTTACTTCAGACCTTCGGGTCCATAGTTATTAGCTAGATGAATTCTTCTCTCTCTTTGGATCTCAATACAAAGTTCTCCTCGATTCTATTGGAGATCTATTTGATGTAACTCTTCTTTTTGCGGTGTGTTTGTCGAGATCCGATGAATTGTGGGTTTATGATCAAGTTTATCTATGAACAATATTTGAATCTTCTCTAAATTCTTTTATGTATGATTGGTTTATCTTTGCAAGTCTCTTCGAATTATCAGTTTGGTTTGGCCTACTAGATTGATCTTTTTTGCAATGGGAGAAGTGCTTAGCTTTGGGTTCAATCTTGCGGTGCTCGATCTTAGTGACAGAAAGGGAAACGACACGTATTGTATTGTTGCCATAGAGGATAAAAATATGGGATTTATATCATATTGCATGAGTTTATCCCTCTACACCATGTCATCTTGCTTAAGGCATTACTCTGTTCTTATAAACTTAATACTCTAGATGCATGCTGGATAGCGGTCGATGTGTGGAGTAATAGTAGTAGATGCAGAATCGTTTCGGTCTACTTGCCACGGACGTGATGCCTATATACATGATCATACCTAGATATTCTCATAATTATTCACTTTTCTATCAATTGCTCGACAGTAATTTGTTCACCCACCGTAATACTTATGCTATCTTGAGAGAAGCCACTAGTGAAACCTATGGCCCCCATGTCTATTTTCCATCATACAAGTTTCCAATCTATTTTATTTTGCAATCTTTACTTTCAATCTATATCATAAAAATACCAAAAATAATTATCCTATTATTATTATCATCTCTATCAGATCTCACTCTTGCAAGTGGCCTGAACAGATTGACAACCCCTTTATCGCGTTGGTTGCGAGGTTCTTATTTGTTTGTGTAGGTACGAGGTGACTCGCGCGTGGTCTCCTACTGGATTGATACCTTGGTTCTCAAAAACTGAGGGAAATACTTACGCTGCTTTACTGCACCACCCTTTCCTCTTCAAGGGAAAACCAACACAGTGCTCAAGAGGTAGCAAAGAAGGATTTCTGGCTCCGTTGCCGGGGAGATCTACGCCAAGTCAAGACATACCAAGTACCATCACAACTCTTACCCTTCGCATTACATTATTTGCCATTTGCCTCTCGTTTTCCTCTCCCCCACTTCACCCTTGCCGTTTTATTCGCCCTCTTTTCCTTTCGCCTTCTCTTTCCGTTTTGCTCTTTTGCTTCTTCGCTTGTTTGCTTGTGTGTTGGATTGCTTGCTTGTCACGATGGCTCAAGATAATACTAAATTGTGTGACTTTGCCAATACCAACAATAATGATTTTATTAGCACTCCGATTGCTCCTCTTACCGATGTTGAATCTTGTGAAATTAATACTGCTTTGGCTGAATCTTGTCATGAAAGATCCGTTTCTGGCCTTCCTAGTGAGATGCCGCTACCCATCTAAACAACTTT